>NC_140105.1:7091187-7495216 GCF_964237585.1 Gallinula chloropus
CCAACATACCAAATCGTATCACACATCAACCAGCTACTATGTAAGAAATCAAACTTCCATTAATACCTGGATGCTATGTGAATTTCCAGTGGCAGGAGCTTTGCCCTGAAGCTGCCACGATTAATTTGCAAATATGCCAGTCAAAGTCCATGCAGGATGCTAGAACAGGACTAAACAGCATCACAGGGTAATGGCCCAGAGAGAGGGACAGAGGCACGAGGTCACAAAACACTCCAGCTAGGGTATTTCCACAGAAAGTTTCTTTGGCAAATCAGTTTCTTCACCAGTCTGGGGAAAACCACCCCTTTCAAATTGGAGGATAAACTACCACCAACTCAAGTCTGCAGTTTCAGGGCAGCAAGAATTCTGCTCGATGGGCAGAAAACAAGCTAAACCAGCTCAACCTTTCAAATTCTCTACTAAAGAGAGGAACATTAGCCTGTAGTTTCATACCTACTTCACACAAGCATAAACCAGCATCACTGCTTAGAGAAATGCTGCTTGCACCTGCCTTGCTCCCACACTGCTTATTCCAGCCCTGGACCAGACCCTACTTTTGCTGGCACAAGGGTACCACTCCAAGGATTCCCATCCTGCCATGTTACTGAGGCAGCAAAAAGCCCAAGTCACTGCACAAGAGAGGCCTGGTGTGCAGACAATTCTCTAGGCATCGGCATGACCCATGGTTTCAGGGCCACCACCATATAGCTTCCAACCTGGACCAGGTTACCTGAGTCTTGGACCAGCGCCACAACCTTCACAAGAAAAGGCTCAGCATCTCCATGATGGAGGCCAGAGAGGAAAATTCCTCTTTCAGGTTTTGTCCCCTTTACCCAGCCATCTGCTACTCCTCTATTAGAACATTATATATCTTTAAAAACAGTGATTGTGCTTTGAAATATTGTCAAATCCCAGGGGAAAAAAATTAGAGAGACCTCCTGAGTTACATCAGATGTGATTGGTGAGAATTTCTACAACTGAAAAAACCAATGGATGTATTTGTTCTGAAACTCACTGACTGGATAGAGCTCGTTATAAACAGATTTATGAAAGTGACTCAGAATTTGGAACAAATCGAAGATGAGTAACAAAAAAAGGAACAGAAAAATGTGTTCTATTATTTTAAAAATGTGCAGTGCTGACACTGTGCATTGAAGCTGCTGAGGAAACAGTCCCAGTTTCTGTATTTCAATGCCTTTCTGTGTTCCCTTCTCTGCACTCACTGCCTTACAGCACAACTGCAGAATAAAGAAAGGCTTTTACATTTCCTCTTGGACATGGTTCTACTAAGCAACAGTTAACACTGCTACTGATAGGAATAGCAGGTATTGCTGTAATCAGGAGTTCACAGTTAATTTCCCTGCTGTATAACAGAATTCCATTCTTCTCACAGAAATTTCAACTTTCTGTAAAACTGATTTTTTAAAAGATACTATTCCAATTGCCTTAAGCTTTTGTAGAAAAGCCACAAAAACGGTGTAAACTGGTATTTCATGTGGGTTTTCGTGTTTGTGGGGGCAAACAAGAAATCATCTTTGTGTCTTACAAGGTGGGTTTTTTTTTAGTTTGGATGTCACATCCATTCAGAGACATTTACGCAGTAAGTCGATTAACAAACGCGAGGGGTTTCACGAGTTCAATTGTGGCAATTAGTCATATTTCAGTTTTGAATGACTCTCCGCTCTATAGAAAAAGATTATGGCTTTTCTTCTTGCTCTATTACCCAATTGGCATTTAAGTCAATCTGCTAAAAGTGTGTCTGCTTCAACAGAAGCTCAAAATAACACATTAAAAGGAATATACAAATCTCTGAAGGTTTTTTGGGTTAGGCTTTGTTGTTGTTGTTGTTTTAATACTTTAATAAGAGCATAATTACGTTATTAAGAAATTCTGGCTGAATCCATTATCCAGTTCTCCTTTAGGTTAAAAATTAGAAGAAATTTCTTCTCAGAAAGAGCGGTTGGGCATCGGAGCGGGCTGGAGTCACCATCCCTTGGGGTATTCAAGGAGAGGCTGGATGAGGTACTCAGGGACGTGAGTGATACGGCTGTTCAGGGGACGGTTGGACTAGACCTTGGAGGTCTTTCCCAACCTCAATGATTCTGTGAGTCTAAGTTCTTACACAGGTTGCAGACAACCAACCTTCATCTCAAGGCAGGTCCCCGGTGTTCAGTACAGTAAGGAAAGCCTGACCACTGGACATGGCACCTACTCAACTCTTCACTGCAATGTAGATGAGAACACAGCTGCTAATGTAAAAACCCTTGCTGCATGGGCTAGAGAGCTGCCCTCTCTACCAAAACACCACACCAAAGAGTTACTACTGCCAAAGCCCTGCAGGGAAGAATCCTCTTTCAGCTGTACCATTAAACACAGTTACACCATGAAATTAATTTGCTGACACTATTAATAGATCGGCAAATACACAACACACTGAACATCAGGAATATTGAAAAATACTGATTAGAGGAACTTTTCTGGATTAAGACTTCGCTTGCTGTGGCTTTACTTCCTCCAGGAGAGACAGTGAACCACCAAACCTTACAGAGGGGCAAAAAATAGAGGCTGGTATCATTTGCTTAGAGACAAATAAGGCACCACAAATTCCCTAAAACAGTTACTGAAAGAAAACCGTGCTTTTCATTAAAAGGCCCAGACCTCTGTGGATCAAAATACTGGTTCTTTACATGTCCTATAGTTTTTAAATTAGTCACTAAAAGTAAGATGAACAGGAAAAAAATAAACAAAAATTATAAGTAAGAGTTTAACTTTGGACCTGTCTGCCTTTTGCATTAACTAGCTCAATGTTTTGGAGTAAGATGCAACCAAGACCTGATGAACTTCCATTATAATCAGGGTGTTTTGACAGTAGCTGGCACACGCTGTCCTGATTTACAGTGATAGACATTTTAGCTTGTTTTCAGCAGCTTCCATGCAACACAAATTGGTCTCCCATGCTTTATGTTGGCCTCTTCATTGCAGCATCTTACACATGAGGCTTTGTTAAATGGTTTAAAAATGGCCTATGGTAAAAGAAGAAAAAAATGAAACCCCATGCCATCTTTTTAATGTGGAAAATTATTCCTACTTCAGGGCAGTTATTTGATTTAAGTATTAAAACCTCAGTACAGGAAAATGGCTTTTAGCCTTTTCAGTGAAAGACTCCCCTCTCAGGCATACTTCGTCCATTTAATTCTATTGCCAGTGATGCTGTAGCCATTTATCACTCTTAGTGAGGAATTTACAATAAAGTCTGTTTTGCCTTAAGAAGAAAAAGCATTTATGTTCACGTGACAGCTTCCTCTGCATAGTGCTTACACTGGTGTTACTACACCACTGTTCTCCTGCCTGTGCAGCTAAGGGACACTTCTGTTAAAATACACATCCAGCCCTTCACTTTTGCTGAGTGACACATGAGTTGGTTTCTCTCTTGGTTTACAATTGACTTTCCTTTGTAAATACAAAATGTTATCTGTCTTCTGACTGAAGCATTATGATTCATCAAGTTACATGGCGTGGGGGGGAAATGTTCGTTTTTAAGTGAACACCAGTGGGATTTCTCTCTCTCATCTACATGTTTATACATTTACAGAGATCTTATCTGAGTTTATTGCTTTATAATCTACAGAGGGAAACAGGTACTTCTTTTCAAGGGAGTGCTTTATCACATCTCGATGTAAATTACCTGCACCATGTAGAAAGGTCCTCCATTAGGAAAGATGGATACTATGCTTTTTAAAAATGCTTTAGGATGAGATAAATCACATCTGAGGAAAGTCCATTTCTCTCCATGGGCTAGAGGCAGTCAAGATATCTCTCAGTTTAAAATTTACAGTGTTGGCATTTAAACATGACAGGATTAATCTCCTCCCTATATGTTGGCTAAAGTAAATTAAGGTTTAAATTACTAGGATAATTTGTGTATGCATTGTGATTAGAGCCACCTACTGCTGCCTGGCTGGAGCTGGTGCATCTGGCTTGTCATCTGAACACACTGCATCAAGTAATGAGAATTCCCTGTGCTAGTGTGACCAAAGGAGAACTAATGCATTGCCTTGTGCCTTTGGGTTTCCATTAGTAGGACACTTACTGAAGATTTCTTTCCTAGGGATTTCAGGTTAAAAACTGTTTTATCTTTATTCCTGTGCCTAAGTGCTGCCCTCCCTCTGCCCAGCGAGTGCTCAGGCATTTGATCATGACAACTGTTACATCTCACTCCGCACACAGAAAATGCAGCAAAAAGCTGGTTCAGGACCAAGCAGTGTGTGTGTAAGGCCAGTCAAACCAAAGCCCCCTATAAATAGAGCACACTGACTTTCATCATTTTCAGTTCGTTCCTTCCCTTTTTGGACCAGTTTCTGGACACGTTATGCAAGCTGGAAGAGGAGATGTAGATTCCCTCGTGGCTATTAGTGTGTCTAGACTCATTCATTGACCTAGAAGATGTCTTAATTGCCTCTTCCATCTGATGGGGAAAAGACACTAACTTTTCCTGGCTGCAACACTTGTCATTATGTTTTCTAACTGAAATCACTGATTTTAATGAAGAGCAGACACACTCCATGTTCTCAGTGACTGAGGTACATGGAGCACTTATCACAGGCTGAATCTGATCCACAGGAAACCTCTCTCCACTTCAATGCTGTTTCCTTTCAGGACTTTAGCTTTTTGGCTCTTAGGTACTAGACAAGGTAGTAGCTGTTACCTGTGAATATTACTACCTTTTACAATATGGATATTACTATCTTTTACAATAGCTTAGAATAAGATAAGAAGTTCAACTTACGTGTATGTTTTTATCAGCTTTTAACATTCTCATGTTATGGATAAGTTTAATAATTCTCAGATGTGTCCAGCTTTAGAAATTGCCTGTAAATTTGGAGGTTTACAAACTACTTTTTGCCCTCACAACAAGCTTTGCATAGATATATGACAAGATGAAAATAAAATTGAGTCAGAGGTTGTGGCATAACTTCCTCTATCATCATTTTCCAAGCAGAGAATTAAGGTATCTCCCATATAGCTCACAGAATGCCTACATGGAGCCACCACTACACAGATCAGCAAGTCGATTTTTAGAATAACTGATAAAGAATCTGAATCTCAAGTTGAAAATCTGCGTTCACGTGACTGGTCTTCATCTGTAGCAAGGAACCTGTCCCTCAAATGAAGCAACACATTGGGTAGATACATCAGTTCATGTTTTTTGAGATTAAAAGAGCCTAAGCAGCTTTCAGGCTGCGTGCTGCATCAAATTTACACTGCTGCGTCAGTGAGCAATAAGAGCCAGAAAGTATTAGTAGATTTAGCAGATTTAAGCGAGGATGCATTTCACTGATTACTTACTGCTAATGAAATTTTGCTTTAATCATTTAAACTATTAATGTATCATTTGTATCAAGGATGTAATAAAGAGGTATATTGTACACTGTGTCTCATGGGTCACAGGATACTTTTATCTCCATGGAATTTCCAGTTTGCATAATAAGTTTCGATACAAGAGAGATGATCAGCTTGTAACATTACCCTCTCTTATTCCCACCCCTTCTCTGTGTAATACCCAACAGAAACAGTAATTGAAACCTGCTTTTAAAAAGTCTCCTGGGTTTCCAAACTCAAACAAAGCGTAAAGACTTTTGGAACACCAAGGAAACCAGGGAAGGACCACCTTGTGTCACCCAGCTCTCCCCAACCTTAGGTGCAGAAACTCGCAGCAGCAATAGTTCTCCCTCTGCGCTGACTTTGTGGGAGCAGTGAGTTGGCTAGGAACTTTTGGCAGCCCTTTGATCCAGTGATGACATTTTGTGTCTTTAAAGGTCCATTCAAGCACATACAGGCCCACAGCAAATCCAGCAGAGACATCCCAAAGCCGCCTTGTAACAAAAACTTGAAATAAACCCTGCCTTGTAAAATGAAATTTTTGTTCCTTTACCTAATCACTTCATACTCTTTTCCATTCTTTCAAGTACTATTTTTACTCTGCTCAAAACATGACTGTCTTCAGGGACAACATGTTCATTGACAGTATGAATGTTTCATTCATGGCCTTTGACGGCCTGAAAAAGAATTTTACTGCACAAGATACAGTGGTATATTTTCCTTCACCCAAGTCCTATAATGAATAATACTCTTTCATACTAGTTTAGGTAATTTCCTGGAAAAATATGACAACTACAATCCCTCAGCTCTTCAGGTTTGTGTTTTTTTCCCCTTACTATGCTCTCAAAAATATATTCGGTACTAAGGCAGCAAATTCTTTCTTGGTGTGGCCCATCACAGCTCCTTTCACATCAGGGTATCTACAATAGGATTATACCAGAGGAGGTTCTATACCTAAGATTATATCTATATTATTTGGGTAATTTTATCTGCTGAACAGCATCTGGCTTCCTAAACTGAATCCTAAAGTCAGGATAAATTCTGAACTTATTTTCTGCTGTAATATTTCAGGCTTAAGAATAATCCAGGGAAAATACAAACAACTAGAAGTCTGTAACTGAAACACAAGATTTCCTTCTGGTTTCGGAAAGAGTTGATGAGCATCGTTTTGATGTGCCAGTCTAAATCTTGTCACGGATACAATTCAATGAAGACTTCAGCTGACAGCTGTATCCTGCTGCAGATCTGGCTAGATGCAGAATTTTCACCCACTTCAGATGTCAAGAAGTCTGAGTACCAATGTTACAGCCACAGCCTAGGTGCTGCACAAGAAGCTTTCAAGAGTTTCTTGGTTTAAGCCTAAGACAAGTATATCCTGCAATACTTATTTTAAAGCTTTTTCATGTAGCATTTATAGTGATAAGCACTGTGAAGAAATGCCTGCAAAACAGCACTTTTTTTTTTAATATGGTCCTATGAATGACTAATTTAATCCCCTTTTTAACTAGTCTCCAATTTCCATTAGAGGTTGCTAAATGAACATTTCTTATTGTCAGAAGCACACTACTGTACTTTCTCCAGTAACCAACTCATACTAAACATCATTCTAAAGAAGCTGTATCACAAACATGAATTGTTTTAATGTTTGGATACTTCAATATGAAAACAAGGACATACAAAAAAGATCAAAATATCTAAAGGATCTTTATGTTGTGACATTGTTCAGTACTGGGAGCACAGGCTGAAATTACTCTGGAGATTCCTCCCCTTTCCCTAACACATGGGGCACTTGGGTGATTTGCAGGAACAGACAATCAGTACAAGTTTTTCTGGGGGACATTTAAAGGATTTTCTTACTTCTGGCCACTAAGGCATCACTTTACAGAGGAAGTTTTGTGAGTTAAGGGGATGAAACTCTTGCCACCTCTCCCAGTTGTGATGTTCTGTACCATTAGTGGCAGGAGGAACAAAACCCCACTGAGTTTAATGTTGATCCCAGAGCAGAACACCGTGTAACCGGGTTTAATTTTAAAACAACACAGAAGCATTCCCAGCGATGGAGGCTTCTGCTGAGCTGAGCAGACAGATTCCAGTGGTATGCCATCTCCATCAGCAGCTCAGCACAACATGCCAAGCTGATGTGACAGGTACAACCAGGAAAGACAAATAAAAAGCCTCTTGCACTGGAAACCCCCTCTATGAGAGATGCCTTGACGCAAACTGGAGGAGTTAAATAAAACGGTGTCTCATTTTCTTTAGCAATTCAATGTTTCAAATGTATACTCAGATGATAACAAATGCCCTTTTCTATTAAGCACATGGTAATACTTCAGAGAAGTATCATTTAACTGCTCTGAAATACAGACAAATGAAGAGACAGATTTACTCTGTTTAAAAAAACCAAATTATTGCCAATACTACCCAAGTGATGGTCACATCTAATTTTGGAAGTGAATTAATACTGGTGGGACACCACATATAACGGTTCCAAAATTGATCCTTTGTGCCATAACAGTACTTACATTTTCTTCTTTAGCTTTCCACATTATGTCCTGTCTTCCCTCTTCATAAACCTGTCTACATACAGGTTGAGGTCTGCTAATACTAACTTGTAATACATCTTCCCTGCTGAATTCTAGTGCTTCACCGTCATGTGGCAAGAAAAAGGCCAATTTCTTTCTGACAGTTGCAGAAAAGCTTGTTTGAGTATGAAGATGTAGTAGTTAAAATTGGAATCAAACTACTGCAAGTGTTTCTGAAAATGTAGAAGACAGTACAAATATTTAAATTCTTGCTGGAATTTTTTCTTAGCTTGGATTTAAGAAGTTTACACAGTATTTTGGTATCAGTATCTTAATTCAGGAAAAACGCGCACATATGGAGAAACATAATATTATATCTGCATATTTAATGTGTATTTAAGAAGTAACACATCATTCTGATGGTTTATTACTGAGTTTTAGCCGCTCATAGTACCTTCAAGACTCATAGTTTTCAGTTTAGCTTTTCAGAGGACCTTTGTTTTCTTACTGGTTTTGCATTTAGAGTTTAATGTTTGAGTCAAAGGCCCTTCGAAGTTGCTAGGTGACTGGACTGAAAGAGTCCAACCAAGTAAGAAAAGCCCTTCTTGAAGATGAACTGAAAAGGGAAGCAAACACTATTTGTTCACCTCACTGCTGCCTCAGCAGGAATAAAGAGACCTTCAAACCACACCAGAAGAGTTTATGTGAAAAATAAATACCTTCTTTCTTTCCTTTTTTGGCATCGCCTTTGAATGACCCAACTAAACAGCAAAACACAGTGTTACTGAACTGAGAACTTACACCTATGTAAGCCAGGTTCTTATGGAAACAGATGTTCAAAATGACATAGTTCTGTGAAACTATGATGCTGTTGCCCTTCTCCAGATCACTCATTTTGAATGTGAGCTCAAGCGTACAGGTTTTGACACGTTTTGACATTTGCCTTTAACATCCTCATCCTGGCTAAACTGGGTTATTAGGCAAATGGAGCCAGAGACAACTGCAGGTCTGACCTCTGAAAAACAAAGCAGGGAGCAGTGTAAGGAAAAAAATAATTAAAAAAATCACCCAAAGAACAACATGAATTGTGTTACTTTTGGGCAGGGGAGTACGATGTGAGCTGCAGGGCAGAACTTCAGTTAGAAGACCTGTCAGGGCGCAGAGAAGGACCAGAAGGATGAAGATAGTTTCCAGATCCCTCATGAGAGGGTGCACAAGCCATGTGAAACACTCACTCCTCTAATGTGCCTAGCTGCAGAGCACTGCAGGGGTAAAAACTGCAGCACCTCAGCTAAGAGCAACACTGTGCATGCAAAGCCAACGCTTTATGGTCCCTGCCTTTAATTCCAAACAGGGGACAAACATTCTAGACATTTTTTAGGAAACATTTTATCAAAAATTTCCCCCAAAACCTTGAACCACTCAGACTAAGCATTATACTGAGCTGCACACAGACCTCAGACTTTTTTTTCGGTTGTTAAAAATTTAGCATCTCTAAAGCAGTTACATTACAATGACATTTCTGTACCTGCCATTTAGTTTTGATTTTAACCAAATATGTGGTTCAGACACACAATATTTACTTACTTAATGCTACAACTGGAAACTCTGTCCTGAAATAATAAGAGTTTCCCCACAAGAGCAGGTTTCAAATGTTTGTGAGGTTTAACCTTTCTTCCTGAATTGCTTTTGTTGTCATGCCATCCTTTGTTTCCAAGGTAGCAGGAGCAAACAGGAATGAGTTCTGAGCCAACCTTGTGTGTTCTGTATGGACTTACGTTATTCCTCTAACTCCAATCTGCTCTTTTGTGCAAAAATACCAGCGCTGAGTTCACATTAAATTAGGATACAAGATACTCTTTAAATGGCAAGAGAATTTATTTCAATCATTCCTAGATGATAGCTAAAATCAAAGTCAATTAATTAAAGAACTAAAACTGAAGTGGAAAGAAGTACAGAATGAATGGCTCCAAAATTACAGAGAATAATACCATGGAAAGTTCCATATGGGAAAGCACATTCTGCAGCCTTCAGGTACTTTGCTGGTGACAGCCCTATAAATGCAATTCAGCACATGAATCCCATTTCTTCCCCCAATATTCTAAGATATCTATTGCATCTGAATTCTCCTTACTGGCAGAGCATCTGCCGATTCCTGCCAGCTTTGAACAACCAACCCACTATCTCTACATATGACAAAGAAAACTGGGGCAAACATTCAAATTTGACAGCTTGTTGGAGAAGGATAGAGGAAATCAATTAAAAGAGATAGGCAAATATCTTCTCCTCCTCCTCTTCTATCACTCGGGAGAGCCATGCCACACTGTACTTTATGGCAACAGCCATGTTTAGTCATCTGGCACCAAGAAGCAAGGCTGAAAGGTTACTGCAAATAACACTCCTGACCCTGCCTGGATAGATTACTTCAAATGAAAACAAAATGTTAATACAGCACTAATTTGTCTGCCAACAGCATTAGGCTCTTTTGAGACTGGAACTTAGAAAGTCTTCTGTAAAGCAGACAAGTAGCTGGATTGCAGTAACTTGGCTTCACTCTGAGGTCACTTTAGAAGTTCAAATTTTAATTAATCTTGTAAAAAGCCCCTAAAAACTGCAGCAAGATAAAGAGCTGCAAGTATTTTATGTTTTTGCCTCTGCATAGACTGGAAACAATGCAAATCCACACTTTGATTTAGCTTATCAAGTGCGAGACAAAAGGAAAGGCGCAGTCAGGAAAAGGAGGGAGGGGAAGGGAGGAGAGCTTGCTGACTCCTGCACACTACACAGATGAGAAAAGTGTTTCCAAATTATGGCCTCCATAGAGAGCTATATATGTGGTACCTGATACTGTGTAGGAAGCGTTCTCAGTTTCACTTGTTTGACAAATAAAATAGTATTTAATCCAAACAGTCATATATGGTACAATACAACATGATCCATTTCTGGAAACAAAATTTTTCAGAAGAGCAAGCCTGTGAGCTGTAAAATGTCTTCTCCAGTCCCTGATCCAATTACAAAGCTGCCCTTCATTACTTTTAAAACTCCTTTTCCCAATATATCTGACTGGATTTTTCTTCCTTCCCTTCTATACCCATCTCTTCTGACTGCACCGTAACTTTTCCCACAACACCCTCACTGCTGGGGAATAACTCTGATGAATTTCCATGGTGAACTGTCTCATACTCAGTTTACTTTCAAAGCAGAATTTCAAACACTTTCGTAATCTCTTTTTCTTCCCCCTTCCCTAATCAGTTTTGTAACTATTTTTATTCATCATTTTCCTGGAGTATTTTCTTTTCCTGTATTTAACTGTGAAAACAACTTGACATACAGCTGCAAAGGCACCACACAAACTGAAGCCATTCTGATGATGTAATGCCTTCGAATTTCATCAGCTTGAAACGTTATTAAAAATAACTACCTAAGTTTTCCATGTATGTTCAGTATTTACCTGATTTCATTTTGGATGTGGTTTTGAAAAATTGTGCAGACTGAAAGGATGACCACAATATCCCATTTAGTTTGTGGTGCTTCATGAAGCAATAACAGCACCAGACAGAGCCGATTCAATAGGAAGTGGAATACTAATTTGGTCTTTTCACATTAATATGAACAATCCCAACAGTACTTGCTTTACTTAATACTAAATAGAAAACATTATGTAAGTCTGTTTAAAATATTCAAATGAAGCTTTGTTACATTTTTATTTAGAGCTGGAACATATGATCAGCATAGCATCACCAAACTACCTAATTAGCCATCTGCTTCTTGAAATTTTGTTAAATATGTATTATATACTTCTAACAAAAGAGTATTTCATCATGCCATGTAGTTTTCCCTAATCATATAAAAGTGCATGACCAACGAAGTCTTCTCTGTACACAGAACTAATGGGAAACCAGACATCTCAGCTTTCAGCAATTTCTTGAAAGCCAGGAAGAAGCGTTAAACAAAAAAAATCCACAAACTCAACCGATGGCCTTTTGCTCAATAAATAACGTCCATACTCCATGACCTGCTTGCAGTTAATCCTTCACTCCACTATGACACTTTGCTATTCTTTTTCTTTTGATTCTTCTCTCAGGACGTGAGGACTGAGTGCACTTGATACAGATTTTGTGTAATTTGTTGTATTTCCAGCAATTGTTAAAAGTGTCAGAAAGCCACTAGAAGTTAATTTGCTGACATCCCAGGGTTTCCAGCTGAGATCCCTTTCTAGAGCTGCAGGACCAACTGCAAATAGAACAAAGAAAAGCTTTCTCTATACTGGCACTGCCCTCTGTGCCTGGCCACAGAGCTGACCAGAAACAGAAACACTTACATTTGGAAAGGAATAATAAAGCGTTCAGTTTAGTCAAACAATATAGGTACTAGCTTCAGGGTTTTCTTCAACAGATCCCTCTCCCTCCCCCCAAGGGTAGCAGTATTATGAGGAGCAAAGACTCTTATCTAGAATCTGAAGTTTCTCTTTCCATTTTGCTGCTTTACTGATCTCTTAACCAGCAAAGGACCATTACAGCTCAGCTAAACCTGCACAACAATCCTAATGCTATTAAGCAGACAATCCAATTAAGCCATTTCCAAGTAGTGTTTGTCATTAAAGAGAGCTGTAAGTGAGCAGCAAGCATGTCCATATCTGAAAATCAGTAATGTGAATTTTCTAGAAATAGTCCTGCCAAGGCTTTTAGCTCAATATAATAAGAACCAAGAGGATACAGTTTCAGAATATTCCTACTTTTAATATCAAGATGTGTTTGTAACCCATGACAGATAACCTTTTTGTGATTTATTCAACACAGTTTTGGTCACAACCAACGTGCAGCAAAAACATCCTGACAATCACGCACAGAACTAACCGGCATGTTTAGTATTAAAGGATATTATTCTACACCTAGTTCCAATACTAACTCCAGCTCCATTTCCAGCAGTCCTACTACCACACAGATCATTAGAGTACTCAGCTTACGAATATTGGTTTTTCTCCGATTTATATTTTCAGAAGTGAAACTAAAAAAAGCAGGCTTGCCGAGCTCCTCGTCTGAGCACTCCCTGAGGTTATCACTGCAGAGACCAGTAGAACCCACAGCACCCTGGTTTGGTTGGTTTGTTTTTATATATTTGCTTGTATGTGGTCAAATGGAAAGGGTGGAACCAGGAAGAGAAGTGTACATGTAAAAAGCCAAAGGCTGAGCACCAGGATAACCAATTTCTTTGGGACCAATTAATCCCACAAAGGTTAGTTTGAATGTACTAAGAGAAAGATCAACAGCAGGAAGCTTAAGTGTTGGCAGATTGATCATAAGCATAGTTAAAACATTATCGGTAGTTTAACTGTGATGAAAATCCATTAAATATTAATGTGAATAAATTAATAAATATTTGTAATTACATACTAAATATTTAATGCATAAGTGGAATAAGAAGCCAAAGTTTCCTGAATGGTAAAACACAAACTGGACACAAGATGGAATTATTCCTGGCCAGCACACTGAGGGAAACTGTTGGTGCTCACATACAATAAACTGAAAAATAAAAACAACTGGGAATGAGGAAGAGCCTCTCTCTGCACTCAAACGACGGGTGGTACTTCAGCTCCAGACACTGACCTGTAAGCAGCACACACCACACGAGACAATACGGATGGGCATTTCATGCTGCCTTCGTTTCAAGTCTGCTCAGCACCAAGGGGAAATTTGGGCAATATACATGCACTTCTTGCCAGGGAAACTTTGAAGAGCTGAGGAAAATGAGCAAAGAATTTCCTTCTCTTAAGGAAAGAGTCTGTAATTAAAACGAACAAACAAACCCCCAAACTTTTAATGACAGATGGGTGTTTAACCACTAAGACCAAAGTCTCTTAAGTATCTCCTGCCTAGCACAAGCTTCATTACTTGTAATTTCTATTAATTTCAGCTTCAATGTATTGCCTCCAGTTCATGTTCAAGAGGTGAAAGGAACACACATCCCATTTCACTAACGAAATCATTTTGCAAATGCAGTCAGTATTGATTATTTCGGACATCCTTGATCCCAACTGACATGGTGCAATATGAAAGCCAGAGATGAGTGGTGGCTGTTTAGAAAAGAGAGGGGAGAACAAGTGAAGTTATTGAAATCTTCATAACATTTCCAAGAGCCAAAACACAAACAAAAACTGCTCTTGTGCTCCAATCTCAGCTGCGAACTCTGCCAATTCTTGGAGCAAAAAAAAAATCAGACTGAATAAAGTTTTAATCACAAACCCTGTATTTTCAATGGATCCAAAGACAGTGGCTCTGCCGAGTATTTTGAACCCAAATCCTGAGCCATGAGTCATCTCACTTGCGAGCAGCTAGCTACTTCGTCTCCTCTAACTCATCACCCTAAGAGAGAAATTATAACGGTGAATGCAACAACTTTTGCACTCTGAAATTCAGTGTACGAGTAACCAGCTGAGGGGGAATGTTTCCAGACCACACTGGGAAATGCTGCATACAAAAACAGGAGAGCAGCTTACAGATCGTAGACAGTATTTTTAATGAAACAACAACCTGAAGCTCCAGCCTAGCACAATACATACACCTGTGAAAATACCTTCTGTTTGACTTGTGAGGAAACAATGTTAGCTAATGGAAAAAGAAACACTGCCAGCACACTTCTTCAGGAAGATCAGATTTATGATATCTTTTGCCTGAAATTTCCAGATAATGAAATTCTCATGATAAACCAGGAATTTGAGAGCTTTATAAAGGTCCTGACAGTTTTTAAGAGTTTGCTTACGCTGTCACTGGAAAAATACTGTCTACCACATGAAAAACACATTCGTACTTAAAGCCCACTTCCTAATTTCTACATGTGGGACAGGAACCCCAGAATACAATGTCTTATCCCTATTTAGGCTCCAAGGAAGGTCACAGCCCATGGGACACACAAGACACAGCTAGAAGCCAGAAGCAAACAAACTACAGGTCTGTTTAATTACAGGACCATTCCTGATTTATGCAGCTACAAAGTCACATAGACCTACAGAAAAAGCTTCATCATTCAGTGCAAGAAAAAAAAGAGAGTAATAAAGTAATAATAATGTTTCTATAAGTAAAAAAAAAATTAAACCACTAAGAAAATAGAAAGGACATGAAGAATCCAAAGAAACTTTTACATTTGCTTTGTATATTAAGAAACATCAAGACCAGCACACATTTCCTAACTGATTTTATTCATTTTCCAGGCACATCATCCAGGAAATAATACTGGTTATTTGCTTGACTATACATATGGGTCTGTAGTGGCAATAAAGATCCCAGTCATGCACCTTGGAGACCTCTTCATGCAAATGGTTTCCTCAAGACTAGGCCCTGTAGCTTTACATTCCACCCAGGGACACGGGCAATGTGTGGCATTGAAACTGGTGAACTTTTTCCATGTTAGGACACAGCAGCAGTGCAGAGTTTTGAGAACTAATCTACAGTTCAGCCCACGGTACCACCAGTAACCCACACCATCAGCCTGGCTTTACTGAGGGAGGATTAGGTTGGCCAGTATCTGGCAGCCAAGCAACACAGACAGCTGAAGGGATGCACATGTTGTCCCAAGGAAATTCCAACTAGATATTAGGAAAAAAATACTTTCACAACGAAGGTGGTCAGCAGTGGAAGAGCAATGCTCTGTTTGTCCAGAGAGGCTGAGAAATATCCTTGGGAAAATTCCAACTCCAGCCAGCCATGAACTTGAGCAAACTGACAGACCTTCAAAGCTAACTTAAGTTCAAGGTTTGCCCTGCTTTGAGCAAGGAGCCAGACCAAATGAATTCCAGAGGTCCCCTTCCACCTCCATTTATTCTGCATTTCTCTGCCCTATCACAGTGTCATGGAAGAGTGAAAGGTGGGGGTGGGGGGGAACAGTTTACTCTTGAAATATACTGCAGCTTTAAAGTAGAGTGATTCAAAAGGTCAGATTAATAGTTGGGGAAAGGAAAGGAAATGTCATGTTCTACTTTCATTACCGCCCACTGTAACTTTACAGTTGACTGATATTCACAAAGAATACGAAGCGTTAGATAAAAGCTTAATCTTGAGTGTCTGCTGACAGTGTTTCCTGTACTACTTGCTTATATATTAATTAGAGAAGATGACAATAGCACAATAATACAGCTCAGTTGCATTCTTAGATCATTCACCATCTCCCTTATGTACTTACTATTAAGCATATTACCAGCAGGTATTAGCACAGCTGTGTCATAAAAGGTCTAAAAATATCAGAAAAAAATTAGGGATTGAATACAGTTGGTATATTGCTGCAGCTGATGCTAGGACAGTATCACAGCAACACTGCAGTATGTTATCTTCATGGGTCTGCACTGAGGAAAGACTTGATAGACCTCTGAGCAGTGAGGTCAGAGACCACGAGCCTGCCTGGCTTTCTGACAGCAACGCTTATAACCAACACCAGAATGCTGTGTTTTGTCCTCATTATTGGCCTCAGTTTCAACTTTTTAATTCCCATTGTTAGTGAACAGTAGGGCAGCATGTCGCCCATAAGCCACAGGCTTAAGCTGTTATAAACCCCTAAGCTGCTATAAACAGCCACACGCACTCAGCACTCTCAAGAACTGCCAAAACTTACAGGTAAAAATATCCCCGTGGCACAATCACTCTATTGCCAACAACTCAAAAAGGCCACTTCTTCTGTGAACACTGAGAAAAAAACTTCACTAATGAAGGATGAGGCAACATAACTGCCTGACAACATTCTACTGAAGGGTTTATTCTTGTTCAATGTAGATTTCTATACATTACAACTTCCATACATAAAAAGCATCGTTACTCCCTGCCATTCCAGCCAAGCATAGCCTGATGCTGTTTTCAGAGGCTGCAAGCAACATAATTGCATTGTTTGCTTTTGTTCATGCTTCCCATCACCTTCATCGCAACATTTACATGTAAGAGATACTGTGAGATGCAAATATGTACAGTTGCAAGTCAAGCATAACAACCTGTAAAACCATCTGTAGGACAGGCAGACTGCCTATCTACCCATGAGGGCATATGCCATGTTCCTGACCACAGAACTACAGAGAGACAGCAATTATTTCCATGTCAAACACACACACAACCTCCTTGCAATTAAAAAAGTACACGTGAGAGCATCCTCCTGTTTCCTGTTTCCCATACCTGTATCTTCAAAGAAGGGCCTTAGTTGCGCTATAAAACACGTATCTTCAAAGAAAGGTCTTAATTGAGCTATAAAAACTGTATCAGGGAAGATTAACACACATAAAGAGTGTAAATGGCATCACAGTTGATTATGATAACTCTGCTGCAAAGCAATGTGATCAAAATACACCTTACGACATCCCTCCAGCACTGCAGCTCACTGGAGGTGAACGGGGTATTGTGAAAGCTGGCACGGTCATGGGGCAGTGTGGTTGTTTCTGCACACAGTAACTCAGTTTAAGTTGTAAAACCTACTTGGGAGGGTGGAGAAATACCTGTCTGACTACACACGCTGTGCCTGTGGCACCCTGACTTTACTGGCTGTGGTAGTTAAAAACTTGGTACTTCTACTATTCAGAGCCACTGCAACACATCTTCCAAAGCTCAACAAAGGCTGCATGCAATTACTTCACATGTTCCCCACTCTCAGAACACAAGGAATTCCGTGTAAAAATGGGACTTTTCATAAGCCTGCTGTTAGGCACATACCAAATTAATTTGCTAATCACAGGCACAACATTCAGCATCCTGCAGATTTGAGTTTAGTACCAGGAATTCAGCAGCTCATGAAAAATTATCATTTCAGTAAAACACAAACCAAATGTTCTGGAAGTCAACATGAAGGGAGAAAATTTAAAGAGAGATAGGACAGTGTCCCCTGAAAAGTTTTCTCTCAAGGAAAAGACGGTGACATCGAATGGAAAACTGGCTATCAATTACATCACCCAGCGCATCTCGATGGTGAACCACCTTACTGAAACGTATTGATGTCATTAAGACTGCTCTTGCTTTAAGTACTTCTGCTGGGCCAAAAGTGTTTGGATTCAAATACTTTGGATTCTGTTATTTAAGGTCTGTTCCAAACAATGAAAAGCAGTTCCTTTAGATAAAACGCTTTCATTTTATCTCAGCAGCCTGAAAAGCCAGTGCTATACTTTTCAAATTAAAGAAGCATGGCAGTAATAAAAAAACCTGCTGAGTCCAAAGATATGTTAATGCTTCTCAGGAAAGTCAAATTTCAGAAGAGAAATCTACACTGAGGTTACACACAACACAGGATATAAATAGACAATGCAATCTTTAAGCAATTAGAGAATATTCCGCTTCAATTAGCAAAAGAATAAATTATTACAGCACACTAGGAACTTTTAAGAACTGGTTTGGAACCCTTGAACTTTTTCGACTAGTTGACCATTAGTAATTTCAAGCACCAAACACAACCATGATTATGCAACACCCTGTACAGCTTGAACAATAAAAGGAACCTACCCTCCCAACCTCTCCTGCCTCACGCTGCAGTGTTTGTCTACGTTACGCTTGCTTAAGTGTTCGTCTGTATTACGCTTTATTATTTTCAAGTGTTTGTCTGCATTATGCTTTCTTATTTTTAAGTAAGCCTTGTCATTCTTCCCAGTTCATTTTTCAAACAGCTGAAGAAATAATGAAAAAAAAAAATAAATCAATGGACATGTTTGTGCTCTATTACACTGACTTTGAGGTTTGAAACACAAACGCTTCAAAATGGATCAGTTCTTATTTTCTGTTTAACAAATAATGATTTCTCTCTGTATCACTAATGGAGCCTGAAATTAAAATGGATTTTTAGTTGAGCTCCTGTTCATACACTGGTGTCATCATCAATACCAGCCCCGCTCGAGGAACAAGATTTCTCTCAGCTATCCATTACAGAGCCAAGCTGCTTATAAAAAGCACCAGGCGTATTCCCTGGAGTCCCACAAACCCAACCAAACATCAGGTTCACGTGAAGTTTGACATTCTCTGGGACCTCACTCATTAGGCTTGTAAAACTCAAATTAGGTCAACCTTGGAACCAAGTTACCTCAGCTACTGAAAGTGATGGCTTAACAACACTAATTAAGGTTAAATCCTCATATAGGTTGAGTTTCTCTAATACCTTAAGCACACTATAAGCATTCAAGCCCAGTTGTACAGTGGAAAATCTAAGCATCTTTATCAGAAGTGAGGTTGTAGTTCTACTACAAATCACTGCCAAGTTGTGCTTTATTTTGGGACAAGTAAAATACAATAGCTTGCCTGAGGCTAACTGCAGAAGGTGTGCAACTTATAAACTTAGGCTAGGAAAACAGTCTGGATCCAGGTTGTTAAGTTCCACTTCCTGGGACCTCACCTTCACTGCAGGAAAAGAAAGAGGGGCAATGCTTTATCAAATACCACAGAAACTGAGCATTTCAAAAGCAGCACGGAGTTTGCTATTGCATCTCTACTGTAGCCAGTGGATGGGGGTGTCTGCATCTCTCTAAATGCAGAGCTCCTTAAAAAAATAAATATATTCCTTGAAACACGTTACAGAGGAAAAAGGATTAGAGGGGAAAAAAGCTCCAGCAAACCATTTAAATCATCTCTGTTTTTTTGCACAAATAACAGTCTTTAGGCAACCACTCTCTTCCCTCTTCCCACAAAATATCATTTAGGAATGAGAGCGTTCCCTTCATTATACCTAGGGGACATATTTATTTTAGGTCTATTTGGCATAAGAAAATGAAAGGACTGAAAAAAATTGAGCAAGGAAACATCAAAGCCGAATTAAGGACCATGCTGTATTCTAATGAATATGAAATAACTTCAAATATGGACTTTCAACACCTCTGTACATGGTTTTTACAAGCTCATGAGACACATTTATGCCCAAAATTGTCCTCCTACAAATTAAGGCAGGTACTTATTTTGCATTAGAGACCTCAAAGAAATCAGTAAGGAGATGAATATATGCAGCCTTTATCTACCTACAAGTGTTAACTTCTCCTAACAACCAGTGCCACAGTTCCAGAAAAGGCCCACATAGCAAGACAAGGATGAAAGCAGAGATTAAATGACACAAGTAAGAAAGGTTTATCACAAAACACACCATGCATAAAAAGGGTAAACACGCCAAAATCATGCAGATTGTCTGGTATTGTTCCCAAAGGCCTGGTTTTAAGAATTTAATCCAGGCCATACCTCCTTTCTCCAAGAGAGGTTGATTAGGTTAATGCAAGGATGGCACACAGCTGTTAAGAGTATATCCTTTGAAAGCATGGCATAAAATGAAACTGATTTCACAGGGGCCAACTATTTTACCAATAATGTCCAACATTCTCCATCAAACTAAGCAGTTTATCATAGGATTACAAGAAGATTACTGAAATGCATCATACAAAAAAAACCCCTCCAAAACAGATTTTGACACAGTGACAGCCTCTAAAGAGGAAAAACATGTGAAATCTGGTGAAAACCTTACAGCCTTTTTACTCATGCCTGAATCTTCAGATCATATTTTTATATTTTCACCAATATAGCAACCTCTATACATTAGTATAATAAGATTTTAGTTTCAATTAATTTTTTTTCCTCTCTCATACGATCAGCATTTACTAGCTCAATAAAAAACTTATTACCTGAATATAGCAAAATCCTACTTAATTAGGAACAGAGGACTGAAAAGAATCTCCAAGGGTAATTGAATCCAGCACCTTGCTCCTTCTAGCAACTGGGACACAATTCTTTTCGGAAGGTCATACTAAAATCACTTGGTTCTTGGACTGCTAATCTCTTCAGAAAGCTGTTCCAGGACAACTGTCTTCCAATAGGGCTGCAGTTTTTATCCTAAATTTATTAGTGATAAATATATACTTATTTATCTTTGGATTAACACAATATCGCTGTCACAAATTATATAAGTGCTTCTGAGGTAAAAGTGTCACTAGAAGCATTGTAAGAGGAAAAAAGTACATGCTAGAAATTAAAAGCATGTCAGTGCTGAGGCATCATGCTGTATTTTACACACACAACAGCAGTCTGCAAGCACTCAATGAAAGAATATCATCAGTATCTGTCAACCAATTCTAACAGCTACAGAGCACATCAATAGCACAAGATGTAAACAAGCTGTATGGGATAAAAGCCAGGGGTAGTGCTACCAGAAAGGTAAATTATACTTTAAAATTGTTGCTGAAAAGAACGAACAAAACTTCCAGATCTCTCATTTAAAATAATTAGAGGTTAATAAACTCTCCATTAATTTTGCTTTCTTTTTTTTTTTCTTTTTTCCTTTTTTTTTTTTTAGGGTGGCAGAATCTGGCAAAGAAATCTAGAGCACATCATGGGAGAGACTTCAGGTTCTGCAACACTGTCAAGGAGACACACAGCTCAGAATAACCATAGTTACAAGAACCTTTATAGTGCATATGGGGAGAGCATTATATAGAGTATTTGGTGTTTAACCAGCACTTGTTGGCTGAAGTACATATTACTTTGACCATGTTCAGGTTCCTGCATATATTAATTACCAACCCCCACGCAGTACACATGTAATGGAAGTGGGGCAAACACAAACACCTTCCTCTCATTTAAATTCATGCTTTTTCAACACCAAAAACACTGTGGCATACTTCAGTTTCACATACTTCAGCTTCTCCTGTTTAAAACTTCCTGTATTAAACACTGGTATGAATTTCTACTTACATTTAACAGTGAAAACTACAAAGACAATAATTAAGTTTTCCAGTTTAATACTGCCTTGGTCTTCTTACATCATATATTTAAAGTTATTAATAGAGGTCCTAAAAATAAGCATCATACAGAACAGCCAGGAGAGATACCTAATACTCAACAAAATGTAGTCAAGAGGATGAGCACCACAGCTATTTTTAGCAAGAATAAAATTTTCTTTTATATGGGAGTTAAAAGACTAATTCTGTGGGGAAATGAAAAAGGTAAAAAAAAAATCAAACCTGTTACAACTGGCTGGAATGTGGGGTTATACCTCACCTCCCTGGCACATGGATTCAAGTAGAGAACACTTTCTGGCATCACTTACTTCAAAATTGTGATACATTTAAATTGTGAAATGTATCAGTTCTAGGCCACTCAGCAAGGGCATCACAGAGGAGGAGAAATTACAGTTAGAATTAAAAATAAGTTTATATAGAAACCTAAATGTGTCTGTATTCATATGTTATAGAAATACAAGTTACATATCAATGGTCCACAGGGTCAAAACCAGTGGCTCATCACCAAAATGAAACACAAAGGTAATCTTCACTTCTGAACACTTTTAGGGTTTTGATATTATCTAAAATTAAAACAAAAGAGCCAAGAAATAAACATATAAATTTCAGAATATTAAGAGCTACAATATTTGGGGGGAAAGTAGAAGTTTCTTCTAATGTGACTCAAGTTTGATTACATCATGATTTCACATGAATATTATTTTAATCTTCATGCTATAATTACACAATAACTGGAATATAAATAAGCTCAGGAAGATTAAAAAAAAGATGAGATGACAGCACTTAGTTTAACCAATTTAACTTTGAAAGACAACATGGTGGGGTTATTCCCTAGATTTGAGCACAGGATAAAACTTCAGCTGTGGATTTTATTATTATATTATTAGTATAAATTAGTTTCAGTAACAAAGTTCTGAAATATTTTGAAAACAAAAGTGAGTTTCAGCAATACTTAGCTGTGGATTTAACTACCTTGCACCTAAGCTTATGTAAATGACTAACAACAGAAAATAAATCACAGCAGGAGCAGACCTTGGGAACTTTTCCACAAGCAGAATAACACAGAAATAAAACCCACTTTGTCTAATTCACCCCAGTGTGTCAGCATTGCATTTCTTTCAGTTTCTTTAAATGATTCTTCTGATATTGGGTTCTCTGTTAGTAAAATTTTCTTTCCCCAAACATTCTACATCTGGTCATCTCAAAGCCAGCTTCAGTTTGTAGCTTTATTTACCATCACTATTAGACTCAGGATAAGAAATCTTTAATTGTCATAACATTCTTGAAACAACATGAACACAGGATAACTGACAAAAAGGAAAGAAAGGAAGACATTTATTTACATGAGGGGAAAAAAAAATACCCCAACAAATCAATGGCAGTATTCAATGTGTCCTAGAGTACTCCAGTCAAATATTTAATGATTTCAAATAGCAAACAGCACAGAGCATTAACAGGACTGAAATATGGTGGTTTTAATTCCTCTTACAATTGCATAAATGGAACATGTAACCCTGCAAAATCATCTACTGAAATATTTGATGAGGAGGAAGTGTGAGATGACACACAAAGATAATGCTCATTCAGAACTATCTGCACAGAAACAAACATTCCCAGGCCCAAGGAGAGATTATCTGGTACCAAGATGAGGCTGACAGTATCAATAGTCTTTAGTTAATTATTTCTAAAGACTAGTCATTAATGTCTGGGGGAGGTGGAGTGATTTACTCCAGATCTTCCTATGCAAGATATTCCAAGCCTTACCACTTAAAACATGAAGTATGTTTCCCTTGGCAGAGGTGCTCTATGAGGACAAGTGAGAAATTCTCCTTACAAGCTAAAAACGGCATGGTTCTCAAGTGCCAGCTCCCAAATGTTTAAAGTATTGCATTGAAATGAAAGAAACAAAACAGATTGTAAGTATAATGCTCATTTTTCAGATTTTCAGACAAAGGAATAAGAGCAAGACAACGGAGGGCTGGGGCAGTGCTGCTCAAACTGCTGTAAGCAGCATTAGAACTGATACTTTCTGATCCAGGCCTGACAGACCCCAGGCACCATCAGGGACCCTGAGCACCACAACCCACGGTGCAAGATTCAGCACAGACAGACCTCCAGACAGCTACTCAACTTCTCAGGCAGGTTCTGCAGCTTGCCTTGAACACCACATTGCCACAGCTACGCTGATACCGATACCTGTGCTCCCTGATAAGGTCAAACTGCCTCTATAGAAGCTGCAATCCCCAGAGGAAACGCAGTGCTTACACACAGGTGCCTCTTCCAGACTCAGTTTCCCCACTGCAAAACAGGAAATAACAGTATTTCACCAGTGCTTGGAGGGGTTCACTAATCTGGGGTTTCTTCCAGATCACATTAGCCTCCTACTACAGAAAGTATTTCAGCTGCATCTACCACATAGAGCAACTAAAGCTTGTTGCTGCACTTACTGTGCAGCACGAGGCTGCTTGCAGAATCCCTTACGCTGACAAATATCTCACACAATGCTCTTCAAGCACGTTAAACTATTCCAATACATTAAATGCCCTATACTGCACATCATAAAAGTTCCTCTTCCTTGTAAGATATCTGTAAATAATCCGCTGTAATGCCACAATATACAGGGGTAGAAGTTCCAAAGATATTTTTAGCCCAGACCAGCTGACTGTTGTAGTTCAGAGTGTGATATGTTGAGAGCAATAGAAGAAAATTCATCTGATAATAAAGGAAAAAGATGGAGGTCACATGGAATTTCATTATAAATAGATTTCCAATTGCAATATGAAATGATTACACTTAGCATTTGAAAAAAGTTTAATGATTCAGAATACATTTCTAAAGTACTTTTTGTATCGGCAAAACTGCCAGTGGCCAAAAAAAGTGATAGGCACAAAAGACACTGCCACTTACTAGTCACATTTTTGCTCAAATACCAGGCTTCAATGTAATTAAGCAACAAAAATGACTTTTCTCTTACTGCCAAAAATTAAATCTAAGTGAAAAAAAGACTCAGCAAGAACTTGAAGGAAATACTTAATTCCAAATAACTTCTGAATAGTGAAAAAGTAGCAAAATATGAAGTGGAAATGTTTCAAATGCATTGAAAATGCCATTCTGTGAAAGTTTTGGTTTCTTGGAATATGTTGCTGCTCAACGGCTCGTACTGAGAGTGCTCTAAGGACACAGAAGTCCTGCAGCAAAGTGCAAAGCCAGCTGCCATGCAGGGCAGGATTCACTGCCCGCTGCCCTGAGACAGTGCCCAGGCAGTTCCCTGCTCTCCTGGTCCTCGCACTCACCCTCTGCCACGGCTCCTCCTGTCTCTCTTCCCTGCTTCTTATTTCCTTCTCCTATGTTTTCACAGGAATAACTATCACAATGGCATCAATTCAGGGCAGGTAAACTCTTGCCAGGCACAAATTCCTTCTGGGCTGGGAGAGAAGAGAAATTAGCCCACACAAATTTCACACAGAAGTTGGATCTGCCTGGGCTCTAGAGGCAGGGTAGGACAAGCCAGGACATCTCAGGCTGAGCTCTCCTGCCCCACTGCTTCAGGCTCCAGCACAGCCCTGCAAGGAGGCATGCTGGTGAGCAAGCGTTTGCCCTCTCCAAGTTATATACTCTCCTTCCAGCTTGAGAGCTGCCGAACTAGAAAGAATCTGACTCAAACTGAGGTCAAAGGAGGAGTTGAGGATGAAAAAGGTGTTCTAGGATGAAAGCAGCAATGATAACAAGAGCAAATGCTTCTGGAACTGAGAGGGTTTATAGCTATGTTACATGCTGTATTTTTAATACATCTCTCTTTCATTCCATCAGCTGCAAATAAGGAAACATCCCAAAGATGGTGATAGCATACTGAATTTGTTGCTATCTGCAGAAATTAGTAACTATAAATAGCTTTTCCAGGCTTTTTAAGACACAGCTGTACCAAGTTTCCACCAGAATCAAAATCATTAAGACATTGATTTACGGCATCATTGCCCATTCCACAAAGGTTGTCACATTAGCCCACTATCCCCCCCCCCCCCTTTTTTTTGAGGACACCCTGATCATACATTTTAATCTTATAATCTTTCAAGATGGAACACCATCTGCAACAAGCTTATAAACCATTTCTTCTCTATGAACAGGATCCAGTGCTAACAAGAAGATTCTGTAGAACTGATAAAATCTTGCTGTGTTAATTATGACCCAAAACCAATGCCATGCTGAAGGAGGAGGATTCCAAATTTCAGTCCCATAGTACCCACCCTAACACACGTTCACCACTCCAGCCCTTACACATAACCTTTCAGCTGCAAACTGTGATGTAACAAAGCCAGGGTAGTAGAAACAATGGATATCCATGCAAAACATCTCAGACCTGCATGGACTGCCCAAGTTAAACCTTGTAATGGGTTACAACAGAGGAAGCAGCGCGCTGACTTCCCAACCTAAATACATAAAATCTTTTAGCTATGAAATCAGAATTTAAATTCACACCTGTCAAGCAAGTGATAAAATGACAATACTGGAGCGGTGACAAGCTTGGGTCTGGCACAGGCAGGTTGTTGCAGTTTACAGAAACTCCTCACAGAACTGAATTAATGCCAGCTAAATGGATGATCTTAGAACAGATTATACAGGAGCGAGCAGCCATTGAGAAAGGTATCCATTATACATTTGTTCTCATTTAAACCACCCTGGAGTCATGCAGCATCCTACACAAAGCAAAAGGAGTTGAGAAGAGAATATGCTTCCCTATGGGAAAACTAAAAAGGAAGAATAAGATAACATAACTCATTCTTCAGGTATAACAGGTTATAAAAACAATTCCTCACTGAAAGCCTGAATTAACTAACTCTGCTCCTGGACAATGACCTCCTCTATAATGCTCTGCTTGAAAAAACACAACTTCCCACCAGCCAAAAATCCAAGACCTTATTCTGCAGAATAAAGAGCAAGGGCAAACACAGGAGAAACTCAGATCAAACAACGCTGTACAGAACACCGCAGCACTGCTCCAGATTGCACTGTTCTGTTCTCATATGGACCCATCCCTTCAGCATCCAAAGTCCTTAGGACAAGGATTCCTGTGAAGCATAAATCCACCTTTGCATAAGGCTGTGCAAAGAATGAGGAACACAAATAAAGAGTCCTGCCTGATGTATCCGACACATTATCTGTGTAACCCAAGCACTGAGAAATATCACTGGTTTACAGATGGGGTCAGGATCAGTCTAACACAGCAATTACGTTTTTAATGTTTGGGAGAACCTTACATCAGTGACAGAAATGCAGAGTGTTGCTGTCTAAAGACAACATTCAGAGAAGCCCGAGACAGTTTTAGTTCAGAGCACCAGAGCCCGTTACCACCTGCAGGTCCCCGTGTGAAAAGGATGCCCAGGGGTGTGCAAACACAGGTAATAAGCAAAACCTGAACACCTGGATCTCTGATAGTTTTCAGTCCTTTAAACATATCAAAGATTTCTAAGTAAAGTTGTGTTATCAGAGATCTTGGTATTTTCTCTGGAGACAGTATGGAGATTGATTTAACCCTAAAATAAATCACTATCTTCTCAAATGGCTCTTTTCACAAGAACTAATCTGTCAGATACCCTCTGGTTTAGCACATTCTTCTACAAAAACCTCAGTTTCCCATCAACACAAAGCCCATTCTGGACACAGCTGTTTTGAAGCCGAGAAAACTTTGACATTTCAAACTGTTCAATAGAATCTTTGTGCAAACCGGTCTCACGAGATAATAAATAAGATACAGAGAGAGGTTTCCGCATCCCAACTCGACTGGAAAGCAACCCACATTTTAAAACCAGCCCTGACTAATTTTAGAACTATTATGTGAATTCTACTCATGTTAAATAATAACCAGCGTTCCACCTCTCCCAATGCCAATGTCCAAAATATGCCTTAACAAAAAGGTAGTTTCTATTTGCAGGCTGACATTTTTGAAGGCTTCATTACCAAGTGCTGAAAGAAAGCCAGGTTTTATCCTGTGTTAACAAGTAACACAGAACTCATTATCTTCCTTCAGGGCTTCCACTTCAAGTGGCACATCAATGCTTCGCAAAGCTCTGGCGCTGTAATTGCCGCTGTGCTTTTAAGAACAGGTAAGTGAGGCTTGTGGCACTTGTGAGGAAGGGAAGAGGCTGGGAGCACTTGCAGCAGGGCTACATGACAGGCAACGTTAAAATTAGGACATGCTGTTATAAAACACAGTAGGACATCAGTTTCTAAGAGCAGACATGTGGCCTTGAAAAGCATCCTCATGGCAACACGGATTATGCCATTAAAACAAATTAATAAAATATCAAAGTTGAGGGATAAGCAAATGGTAAAAGGGTTGATGTTTTCCTTTTGAATGCATAAATTAAGGAAGCATTCCTTCAAAAATAAGGAGGCAGCGTACCTTGTGAAGCCAAGACTAAATCTGGAATTATAAGGGACTAAACCCTGTAAGTTTTAACTCTTGGAAAGCCGCATATGCATTAAAGCTGCTCTCCACAGGCAGACTGCCAACTGACAGAAAACATGAACAAATACAGAATTCACTTTGGGGAAACCAAACATCTGGAGAGGAGCCACACGAACCCAGCCCCGCGTGGGGCTGCTCGGGGCTCTGAAAAGGGCTCATTCACTGGGCCCCCACTCTGCTGTTCAGCACAGCTGCCTCTAAAGCCACTCCCCATCCCTGCAATAGTTCTCCCCACCCTGTTCCACAAAAGGCCTAAACATATTTCCAACAGATGCATTTTGTACTCCAGTACTTTAGTGATATTTCCTGATGACTGGTTAACACAAGAGCTGTGGCTGGTTGATCCAAAGACTGCATCTGTTACCCTGCATCCCACCATCAGGTCAGAACGAGTTTCGAACTGCACACACAGATACCACAGAAGGATAAATTACTCTTTTTAAGCCTCAACCTACAGATTAAATAATTTGTCCACGCAACAAGAACTAGAATTAAGAGTTCTATTTTTTCAAAATATGCTGTAATAAGGGAAAAAAGAAAAAAAAAAACCCACACATTTTCTTATCAGTATTAGAGACAGCAAGACAGAAAATACCTCTTCATCTTTTTCTCCAGCAAAATCAATCCCTTTCCCATCACCCATTTGATTTCTGTCATCCTCCTAATTTAATTGTGTACAGCAAAATAACCTGGATGGAAGAACACCCTCACGTTAAAACTCAATAGTAACAACAAACAGAACTTGATTCAAGGAGCAAGTTTCTCCTGCCCTGACACACCCACACCCAGAGCCACTGCCTGAGCTTTCCCTACAACAGGGAAGTGAAACATTACATGATGAGGACTTACCTGCTGAGAACAAGTTTTAAGCATGTCATATTCTGCTCCACTGATAACTATATTCAAAAATAAGAGGGGGGAATGAAAACAAAGAACCATCTTGATGTCATTAAGCGTGGCAGAACTGTTTGCTGAGACTGAGAATGCCAGAGGCTTTACCTAACGGGATCAACACTGTGTAGCAGGACAAACTCACCCAAATGATTTCCCACAGTTATTACATACGTACAGGTGATGAAGCCATTCTGTGGGTTCCTTAGAAGTAAGGGCTGTATCTTCTCACTACTGCTGCTTAATTACTGTTGGGAGAGATGTTCATATAACGAGAAATTTCTCTGTGTAGTAAGCTGGCTGCTTTCTCCTGAGGTATGTATTATATGCAGTGAGTGTTTCAGTGTTTACAGCTCTGTCCTTGCATACAGCCATAATTAGCATCATTTAAGTTATAGCAACTATTTATATGAACAAGTTTTATGTAAAATTTTAATAGATATTATCATGCTATTAAAGTGAAATTTCAGTACTGAGCTCAAGCAAAATATTTCCACTCCAAAATACACACAGAAATTGATAGGGTAATACGTGCACACATCGGCACAGCTAGTGTCTCTCCAGGTTACTAAACCTTCTGTATCGAGGGCATCTCACTTCACTAAATATTAATGCAGAATTCTGCATAATATGAGGCTTCAGCTATTCAGATCATCTCTGCACTGCAAATAAAAATAAGTATTAAAGCCTATACTATCAACTACAGATTAAGGTCAGATCCCAACAGTTGTTCCATACAGAACAACGTAATAGATAAGATGTTCATTGACCGCGATACTGATCCATTCATATAAAGCAGCTTGCAAGATCCAGGCTTTAAAATATTAAGAACATTTATTAGCTCAACATGAATACAGTTCTAGAGTCTTACAAAGCGTGCCCCAGCTGCAGAACTGATAAGAGTTGTGTTTTGGAAGTTCTGGAAACACAGGACCTGCTCTCCAGCTTCCATTCTCTACACTCACTTTTTTTGGTTCGAAAATTAACTCTGATTTTATCCCCTATTTCTTTTTCATTTTGCCATGTTAATGTCAAACAATCCATACATCTGACATTGCCCTTTTAATCATTACAACAAAAGCTTAAGATGATACTACCCACATCCTCCTGCCCCTTCAAAGCAAAGCTCAATAAAAAATAGGGAATGGCAAGAATTGAAAGGTCAATATTTGCATAAACTGAATTAAAGCCAAGAAAGAGATTTATTAAAAATTAAATTCTACAGCAAGTTCTACAATTCATACTCTAATGCATTAGTTTAAACTACAAAATAAGGTCCATGGATAGTCTTTAGGACTTCATTAAAATTAACTGAGAGTATTTATCAATGCTTTTTGCAGAAAGCTTGCTATAAAAACCTGCATAAACCCAATAATACCTTCCTAATACATTAATGATATATGATGAAATATTCAGCTACACATTTACTTAAATAATCAGTGATCCGAAATGACAATGTGTCTGTAAATCCATGGCCTTGTGTCAATGAATTTTTTCACTCCACGTTTACTAACATGAAGTCTCAGTCACTGTCGATCACATTAACCTAATCACCCAGATTTTATTGTGCTGTTATCAGTATTCAAAAGCACTTAAGATGACAGTAAGAAGCCTTGGGACTTTATGTGCCCATTATGGTGACCAAGCTGTTTAAGAACTGGAGCTGTAATTTCAGCATGATTATAAACATGCACAACAACAACACAGACCCAGAGAGCTTAGAGCACAGGCAGGGAACAAAAGAATCGAAGTCAAACCCCCTACAGAAATCAGGAGAGGAATTCAGTGGTGACAAAGGTTTGTCCTCCCTCTTCCCAATATAGAAATGCCTCTCCCATAAAATATTTTACAGTGTTCTTATTACATTTTCTATTCCACTCAAAAAAAGAAACCTGTACTAGGTCAAGGCACATTGAGCAAAAGTCAGTCAGGCATATCTGCTCTGATATTGCTGTCCCAGATACTAAACCAGTCCCAGGCTTCCAGGGATGTCCTGTTTGATGGACTTTCAGGAGTACCCCTGACACTAATGGACATTGTTGTCTTCAGGATACTTGTTCTCAAGCAGCCAAGTCCACAGAAACTATGTAAAACATTTGCTGCCACAAAACGATGCCGTAGCATGTACCAAATCATGAATAAAATACAGGCCTTAAAATATTAGTTACATGCTGTCTGTATATTCTAGAACAAAAATGACACCAGGTCTTGTACCAGGTTTAATAATACACAACATAATTCTCATTTTGCAAAGTGTTCAAAGAAACCCCAGCTCGAGCCTAATTAAATGAACAGAACTTCATCCAAACATGACAACTAAACTGATCCTCATTATTCAGCGTCGGGGAGCTGACAGCAGCCTTCAGTTTTGCAGCAATCTTAGAAACAAGCTTCGCTGACTTCTACATACACAACAACAAGGGCAGGCATCAGTTTTGCAGCCTGGAAGGTTTATAAGCACACCTGGATATCTAAGGCAGAACAAAATACTTACGAGTACTAGTCAGTGAAACAACTGGCAACAGCATACAGAACACCAGAGAGTAAAATCATCTAATGCAAGGGCCTGCTGTGCAGTTGGCATAACGACTGTACCAGCTATTAGGAAACAATACCACTTCTAAGGAAAAGGTATAAAACATACCCACCGCTTGCACTCACAACCCTCTTCAGTAACTACGCAGTTACTCAATGCTCCTTCTCCGAGGTAACTCGGGGATATTACTGCACAGGCAATTCAGAAACCAACACTGAAGAGCCTGTGCTATTTGTATCAACATATAGGTCAGATTTAGCCAAGCAAAAAACACCACAAAGAAATAAATTGCCATGAAAAAACCCACAACATTTTTGCCCACTGATGTACTGGGATAAGAAGGGAACTTTAAGAATTTTTCATATTTAACAAAATGCACATTTATTCCCTGTGGTCTTCAGAGAATTACATGTCTGTCTGTCTGTCCAGGACAGACAATGTCATGAAATAGTTTAACTGAGCTGCACAACTAGAGTTACTGAGCCTTTACTGTGTTCTAAAGGCTCACACCAGAGGATCTCACTAACATCAAAATGCATTCTGAGCAACATCAAGGCATCAAAATACTTGAAACAGAATAAAACCAGAATTACATTTTTCTCCCTTCTTTCCATGATGTTTTAATGCCTTAACTGGCATAAGCACACAGAGAAGAGCTGAAAAATATCCAGGCACAGGATTGTACCTGTTGCTTTGTACCGTGTTCACATCCGCTTGTACTGGGAGAAGTGTCAATTTATAAAAATATACCCAACAGATGTAATTTGTACAAGCTGATGACAAGAAAGGAAGATATAAAACTGACATACTTGGAATGCTCTCAAATTTAATTCATTTCAAGGAAAAGTTAGCAAACAAGGTAAAAGCAATCCAAAATCTGACTAATTTTAAGGCACGTTGCATTCAACCAGCTAACCTGGGGAAAAAGAAATATACCCACACCCTTCTGTCCTGCTGCATCAGTGTATTACTGTATTCATTGTACAATGGGGTTTTTTTAAATAATTCCTGAGTCAAACAACTTCAGTGAATTTTTAGGTTGAAATCTTCTGGAATAGGTGAAAATTGAGGTGCCCAGAGCCCATCAACCACCAGCAGAATGCCAGTGCCTTCAGATACATGAAAACTCTCTGCAGCCCAAACCTTGGGTGCAACAAATGGATAAGTAGTGCAGGTAACAGGTGCCAGGGAAGAGGCACAATGTAATGCCTCGCTGCCCTGAGCATCAGGGGATGCCACAGAAGCACATGCCATGCGATACAGGCACAAGAGGAAGACACTGCAGGGATGTACATTGGCAAGATTACACGGGGTATCATTTTGCACTTTCCAAAAGTTTGTTTCACAGCTTATCTGCAGAGACAAGTGATAATAATACAGATTGTGATTACTAACATATTAGGAAACAAAGAAACTTTAATAATCAACCCACTAAATCACTAAAGAACACAACAGCTTCACATAAGGCTCCTGTCTGCACTCTTTGCCAGCACAGAAAGATTCACTTATTTTTTTTTAAATATTAACACGACCAATTTCTCCAGGATAAGAACAGTTGGAAGTGGAGTCTGCCTGGTTCCCTGGTGAGCAGAGAACAAAATAAAAACCCAGCACAGACTGGAAGTTGAAAGAAGATAAACTATTCTCCCAACTTGTCCTCATACATGAATAATGATTTGTTTACTGAGGGACCAAACCAACACGTTTAGCACACATTCCAGAGAAGTTAAAAATGCTATTAATATTAAAAGAAAATGAAGAGTGAAATATCTGTGCTTTGGAAAGAGAGCTACATTAAAAACCAAGTTCAACCCCTTGCAAAGAAGAACATCTATCTTCAGCCTGGACCTTGCAGATTGTACTTTTCCCATATTTGACAGTAAAATAAGGAAGGAAAGTATCTGATCCACTCTTTTGGAGTCACTACTTCTGCTTTTTTGACATGTTCTGAGGAGACAGATACGATTAGTAGCTTGAAATGCAAGCATACAGAACCCCAGTCTCAAAACAGTGGTTCTTACAGAATTAGAATGGGAAAATTGTTAATGGAATCAGTACCGATATCCATTACAGTGCCATTTCAAGGAGCATCTGAAGGGGGAAAAAAACCTACTTAATTTTCAGAAACATGCTCTTCATAGAGTCTTGCACCAGAATAAAAATTGCAGCTTCCAAATGCATTTATCTACATGCAAATGCTTGCAGTATAGACAATATTAACAGTTTTATAAAAGCTATAAAAATCTTTAGATTAAAGCTAAATTATAAAATGGGCAACGGCTGCAACTAGTTAAAAAAATATAATTTTGTTTTGTAAATATGCTTTATTTTCTGAGCAAAACCAAAAATAAAAAACAACTTGAAAGTTATTTCACAAGGTAAATAAAGCCTTAAGTGTGCAATGAGCTATTCATGTTTATCACTGTCCATTCACAGACACTTCTGACAGTGTCAAAACCTTTCTCCGTGATTCTAAGCGAAGGGCAAATGTTTTTCTACATCTTGACTGGCCATCCTACAAAGAGGAGTATCAACTGGAATTCTGCAGCTTCATTTTAAAAACTAAGTAGCAGCAAGGTAATAGTGTAACAACGACCAGATGTTTGGTGTTTCTGGCAAACTTGTTTTTTTAGTTCAGAAGAAAGATTGTTTCTTTATCAGTCTAAAGAAATTATTTTTTAAAGCCCAGACATTGTGTAAACAATAGAAGACAGACAAAAATAATCATTCCAGTAAGCTTAGAGGGACATATTCCAGATTGCTAATAAAGCTCATTTGATGAAAAGATTTTAATTAATAAAGACAGCAATGAGATTTCAAAATATACATGAAGTCACTGGAAGATATTCTGGAAAAAAAATAAAGATATAAAGGGATACGTGCCTGCAGCACCTTGCAGTCTAAGTTATATAATTGCAGAAAGGAAACATAAAACTTCATGTAAATTGGGTTATAATTAAGAGGATCAGAGTAAATGACAATGAAATCCATGGAAAGATAGGTGTGCATGTGTTCTGTTGCCTGACTTACAAGGTAACTGTTATGAATCACATTTATGGAAGGCAGGATTCATAAATAGCTGCAACTGAAAATTTAACAGCTGATAACCGACTGAAGCACTCCCTGCCTCTACATGTCTTCCACAAGCACTGCTGAAGTCAGTTAGAATTGTAATGTTCAGCATCTACAGGAATTTAAACACACTTACAGGGTAGTTCTGTTATTAATTATACACAAGAGAGCCCTTCGCCCTTAGAATTTTATGCTTTCTACTGCAGATGTGAAGGCTGAGAAATTGAGCCTAAAGTATTTGTTAAATAATTTCTTATTTTTGCCTTTCACCCTAAAGAGAAACAACCCACCAGAACAAACATAAAAGGAAATTCATTAGCAATGCAGCCCATCAGGGAAATCTGTTTTCTTCATCTTTCTGCAACTTTCTTTTCACCACCCCATGACATGCCGCTCCCAGCACAAGTCACTCGCATCTGCAGAGATCCTGTAGGGACGTAACACCATATGTGTCTGGGTACCAGCAGCCGATGTGCAGCCTTACACCAAAGCAGAGGGGAAAATAAAGAACATGCCAAACTTTATCTTGCTCAGGACTCAAACTGGTTTATCTGTCAACTCAGAATGAGCGATCACTCCCACATGTTTAATTAGGAGCTGAAGAGCTCCACAGAATTGCATCCAGGGCACTGGAACAGTCAGTTTCTTTTAACTGGAACACGCTGCTGGGATATCTAACTGATGCAAGTAAACAAACCAAAACTTAACACGTTACAAGTGTGGGAAGGGTAAAGACAGTTTTGGCCTTGAAATATAAAACAAGAAAAAAAAAAAAACTTGTGCTGCAAGATAAGATTTAATTATGTTCCAGTTTTGATGAGCACAATATCACCACGGAAATTTTCTAGAAAAGCAGAAGTACAATGGGGTATTTATTTTACTGTTATGTTCTACATTGAGCAAATCATATATTTAGTGAATAGCGTGTTCTGCATCTATTTGACATATAGATGACTCTTTTTGGCAATGAGCAGTCGTAGCAACAGAGAATCCTCACTTACACGAGTACATACATCTTCCCTCCTCTGACAAAGATCGCCTCCAGTCCTTTCTATACATCATCAGATGCTCAGAGACAACCTATCCCCTTACTCATACAGCATAACCTATGTGTCTACATTACCAAGTAATGATCCAACAGGAAGAGATTTGGAGAGGAAAGCAGTGCTAAGGACTAGACCCACACACACACACAATCCACATTTGAGGTTTACGTTGGGTGAGCAGCAATGTGATCAATGAACCAAACACCCTTTAGCACCCAGAGAATGTCAAATGTGCTGCTGTAACACAGTGCTCTTGGACATCACCCAAAGGGATTGCATTTTGCATGCTCCGAGACCACCCAGCAACCCAAACCAAAGCACCATAAATGCAGGGAAGATAACTGGGATGAGCGTTTCCAAACGGCTTTCCTGATCCAAAGCAACACTACTGTATTTGCTCTCATGAAGACTCAGGAGTTCCATCTGCATGTGTCAGCATTGCTCTCAGTAAAACTTAAGAGCCCGGGTAATTTTACAAAGATATCTCAGAGTTTATCTACAGGGATAAGAACAGAACCTCAACTTGTCAGGCAATGAACAGGGATGAATTGCCTCGTAATAGGGGACACATTTTGCAAAGGGAAGGGACAGTCAAAGGAGTGGAAGAATATATAAATAAAAGCTGACAAGACAAATGCACAAGCATCTTATCTGTATGCTTATAATCGGCATGTCGGATTATCTGCAGATCATTAAAATTACTGTCCTCTGAGGAGTCCACAGATACAGTCGACAGATTAGGCCGAGGGCAAAACGCCAATGGAAAGGACAAAGCTGGCTACAGGAATCATGAAAACTGCCTGTGCACAGACACAATTCATGCTTCCACATGGCTTTTCTAGGGGTTTTTTGTCGTGGGTTTGGTTTTTGGGTTGTTTTGGTACAGGTACGATTTTGGTTGAGGAGTTCCATTTTTTCACAGATACCTCCAAGTCAGATGAATTAAAATAGATTAATGAGTCAGCTGCTTTAAGTATCTCTGCACTGAATTTCCATTTCAGAAGATTTCATGCTGACTGTTAAGTTACACAGAAAGCACCAACAGTCACAGACTTAGTGACTTCCACAGAATTAATTTCTCTATCTCAGGGTTATAGAAGCATTAGTTAAAGTAAACTGTAGCACGTGACTAATGAATAATATAAAAAGAGCAAAGAAAAACACACACATTGTTCAAACGTTGGTCTGTAATATCCGACCTTATCACAAAAGTGATAATGACACAAGAGAAGCGTTTCTGGCATAGAGAAGGGAACTTCCTTTGTATTACTTACCCACCCTCTGGCAATAACATTTCCATGTAAGGATGACAGAAAATACTTTTATGAGAAGCAACAGCAATGTACATTTCTCTTACTCAGGGGTTTTTTTGGTTAGAAAGGAAAATGAAGAGAGTAAAATGAACAAGAAACCGTTGGTAAGGGAAACGCAGGTACCAGGATGGAAAGCCAAGAACTAGGCCTCGATCCATACACAATAACGAATTAATCACGCTGCCTCCTCTAGAAACTTGATCGAGCTGAGGATCAAGAAATACTGTGCATGTCAGTCAGGTCATGGGTGTTCAGGGGTTTCTCTGGTTCAAACCTTCAGTTCACACACGCAACATTAAAAATTCGTTTCTCAACTGCCTCTCTGCAGGGCCCTTTCACACCACATTGTCACTGAACACAGGTGACTTAGAGTGGCATCAGCGCAGGTTTTGCTCTTTTCATTGTAAGAGAGAGGTCAAGAACTAGTGGGTAAAAGATAGACAAAGCAGAGGAGATGAAGTGTTGGTTTAATGTGCCAGTGCTATATTTGTAAGGATAGTAAAAAAAAAATCCAACCATTTTCACTTGCAGTGAATAGTTACTACAGATGTCTAACTACCAGCAGTAGTAGGCAGCACACCAACCGTGATGAGCTATTCCAAAAAGCTTACCATACCTCCTTAAGATAAAAATCAAAAACATTCGGAGAAAAATAGTCTGAAAATAAATTGAGGGGAAATAAAGAAAAAAGTGGAAAGAGCAATATTGCAGAGATTAAGTAAACAATCATCAGCTTTAGTTGATTTCTGTAATTATTTATGTAAATCAGAGAAACATGAAACTTTCCCTGAGCTAGTTATCATCCTTAAGTCAAATGTACTTCAGGTCACTATTGCACTAAAAGAGACCCTGCTGAAATCATGTACCAGGGGGAAAACCCGCAGTTGTTAACTACACATTCTGGCCCTTTGGGAGAGAAGTAACAACAGGCCTTTGATTGCATTTACATTACTGTCACAAAGTATTTTCACCTCGAGGAACTCCCTGAGCCTCTGGTGCTGAACGTAAACCAACCTCTGAACATACATAAATACATGTTCTTTACATCTCAACAAATCACCACTTGTCATGCTCTGTTCACCTAAACACTTTTCTTAGAAATCAAGCAGAAGAAGCAAATACAGAGTATATTCAGTGTGTGTGACAGTGCACATCTAAAGAATGATAAAGCCAAAATTTAACTTAAAAGCTTGCTACATTTAAAGTCTGCTTCTTTAAAAGCAGAACTTTCATGCTGTCAGACTGAAAAACTGGTTAGATTATTCTATTTTTTCACATTCCTCTTGCAAAATTTCCAGGTGCACGTCGGAGAAAAGCTTTCAGTATTACAGACAGCTTGCTGTCCTACTTGACAATGTAAAACAAAACAAAGCCACAACTACCTTAAATCATCTTACCATCATGTTTTCACTACCACAAAGGCAATCAACAGAAAACAGGAGAAACAAAGCAGTGGGGTAAGAACTCCCGTTTCAAAAGCATGGTATTTTAGAACAGTTCATGTATGTATAAATCAACAATAAACAACAAATTTCAAACAACGAAGCACTTCCTAATAACAGGAGGCATTAAAATGTATTCCTTAGGAGAAAGTTAATCCAAGTTAACTCTTTCAAGTTCATTTTCAAATTCACACATTACCAGTGACAGACCCAGCCCCTTCCACTGATATTTCTTCACACCCAAATCTAATAATAAATATAATTAAAAAAATCTTATTTCCAATAATGCAACAGAATTCTGCAGCCTCTCCATGAAATTTATCTATCATGACTCCTAGCTGGAATATCTGGTCGCTCATATATAAGGCATCTAGCCACACTAGAATACACACATTGAGACAGACAAACTACTTCAGATGTGGACTGTCTCTCGCTAAGCTTTTCTGTGGTAATAATGCAATTGCACCCTGAACCTCTGCTGCATTAAGGGCATTAAAAGCCATCCCAAAATTGAATTTATTGCCTTTCACAAATTCATAGGGATCCCATAAAAATGAAGATAAAAAAAGAATTGTGTAAGGCTTTTTAAGGAAATGAATGAAAATATTTCCCTTCAATTCTAGAGAACTCATTTAAATGTTTTTACATAATAGTGAAGCTGAACAGCAAAAACATAGGCATCGAAATCAGAAAAGTGATCACGTACAAACACACATGCTGAGGCTCAAAGCAAGCCCAATTAAAAAAGGTAGCAGTTGTCTAAAAAAAGATCATTATGGATAGCATTAAGTTTAAATGTTATTTAAATAAAAACATCTAAAAAAATCCTTTCTTTCAAGGGCATCTCTTAAAACTAAAACTAGAACTGCATTCTGTGTGACACTTCAAGTTGTAAAAAAAAAAATCTATAAAAGCATACTGTGTTAGCTGCAAAGTTTAATACTGCATAAACATTAGAAGTTTCATTAAAGAATCACCAATATGAACAGTCACCAAATAACTGCTGTTTAAATTTTAGAGTAGAAGCATCATCTGAGCTTGATGCATTATTATTACAGACCTCTCCTCTTTCTTCTGGTAACAAAGGCTAGAGGAATTTAAAACAACTTCAGAAATAATAAAGCCACCCACCTCTGAAACCTGCCTGACATCAAGTTTCTTTCTAGCAGGCAACTTTACAAGACTCCTGAGAACAGAGCTAAGAAAGTTTCTTACAATGGAAAATCTGACGGACCAAGACCTACAGTTACACTAGGAGCTGCCACTGTAATATTCTTCCCTTCATGTCATACTGAAATTTCCATTTTGTTCTTCATTTGTCACTCTCTTGTATTAAGGTAGTTGCTTAATCAAAGAAGCCAGGGGCTTTTTTTGCAACCCACCTTCGAGTTTCACACTTTAAAAAAAATTAAATTCTTCACGTTCTAACTTATTTTGGTCACTAATTTGTCTTTCCAGCTTCAGTTAGTGACTTTTTAGATGAAAGCTTCAGGAAGTTGAACTGAAAAAAGAATTGATTCAGCTGCTTAACTTCAAGGAAGTTTTATTTTTCAAAACTGTTATCCCAGGAGTACAAACTCTTTTGTTTTGACTACAATCAAATTTAATGAATAACAACAAAAAAACACACTGCTTAAACTTATCAGTGCACCAACAGTAACTTGCTATGAATTACCTAACATCTGAGTATTTCTTAGAGATTTTGACTGTGCAAGAATAGAGACAACACTGCAGACAACAGTCGTGATCAAAGGGAAGCTGCAGAATCTCACTCTGATGGGTACAAAAGTCACATTTGAGCTTATTCAGATTCCTGAAGAGCATCACTTCTGAAGCATGCAGTAATAAATCAAGCTGGCTGCTGCTTTTACCCTTGGTTGTGTTCATGCACAGCCTTTAGAGGGAATAGAGTCTGAATTCCAGGTTTCACCTAGCTTTATAAAAATGAGTCCCCATCAGACAGAACTACCCCTAGCTAACTACAATTAGAATGGTGGGAGGCATTCTGGCCACAGAATACAAAATACTGGAAGGGAACTGCCATACCAAAGTGGATCTGTGGCTCAGCACAAGCACAGTGAGTTGTAGCTGCCTGGCTGGGGGACAGGAGAAAACCTACACCATACAAATTCCAAAGCTTAAGATACGTCACTGTGTAATTTAAATGCAGCCCCAATTATTTTCTGTACAGCAACAGAAATATCTGATGAACATCTAAATAATTCCTTCACTAGGAACTACCGAGTTACCCTGAACAGGGTTCAGGAAATGCCCTTCCACTACCAACCGAGCACTGTAGTTTGACCTGTAGCACTGCTATGGATGTGATGAGTAGCAAAATGCTGGAGGATATCTACAGAATTCAGAATTAACACCTTGGGACATAGAGGAAGTTGTAAGCAAGGTTCCTAGTAAAACCCTGGCTGCCTGCATACCTCAGTAAGGCATGCAGCGTTTCCAGTACGTGTGTGCCTCTGCAAGCCTCTACTTGCAGGAAGAAAAACATTTATTGCAACATCTTTAAAAGGCATCAGGCTTTTCCATTCAGTTTCTCAGAGGTTTAATCTCATGAAGCACCACCTAACATCAGCTTTCACAAAAATACCACAGAACCCATAAATTCACCAACTAGTAAGTAAAAGCACCATTCAGGATAGCCAAAGATGCTCTAAAGCATTAGCGAATAACCATTAAAGACATGTAACGAAAACAGCAACCAAAAGGGTAGCTAATGAGTACACAATGTACATCTGCAGGTGAAATGATAGGGATAAAGGAGGGGGAAAGAGAAAGGGACAACAAAAATCCACATCCTCATTAGGTAAACGTATGACAGAGAAAATAACAATAGTTAGGTGTGGTTATTTGATGATCAAATGCTAAGTATCAATCAGAATTTGGCAAAACCAGAGACCATGTGCAAATATAGCATATCATGCTCTGGTTTTCATGTGTATAGTTATCTTCCACTATAGCAGCTTGCAGTTCCTCAAGGTTATTAGAATGTATTAAATCAGTGATTTTGTAGATTTGGATTCTTTTGTAATTGAGCATTACATAAGACAGAAAAATCTGCCTGTCCTAAAACGCAGTTCAAACCAAAGGTCCTCCTAAACATACAGCGTATGAAAATTAAAAACAGGGAGTTTGGGTTATGAAAAGAAGCCATATGACTAAAAAGTGAATCCATTTTCCAAAACGCCCACACAGACAAGAGCTTCTGATGTGAAAAATGGTCTCTGCAAAAGCTAAATTGCACAGATTATTTTCATGAAAAGTTAGAAGCTGCACTATATGCAGATTATATGACATTTAATGTGTCATCTCTGTGATGAGATTTAAAAAAAATCCACGCTTTGTGTTATTACAGTATGAGCAGTTATTTGATTGTTCAATGTATATAATATAAATACCAATAATTATTTAATTGAATAATTGTCTTCCTTCAGGATTTACATACGCAGAGATGCTCACTTAGTTTTTCCAGGTTTGTTTCCTTCTGGCTGCAGGCAAGTTTTGTCTGCCTTCAAAGTAAGATGCAACAACGTGTGTGAGCCAGCAAAGCGTTTGTGGCTTACCTTGGCACTGGAATCCTTGTTTCCCAAAGCCCCTGCATAAAAAAAAAGGGGGGGGAGAGAAAAAAAAAAACTGTCTTACTACGTTTCATTATAATTTCTTCTCAATGATCTATGAAAACATAAAAATAGCTTCATATTAAATTACTTCTGATTTTGCTAAGGCAGCAACTGATTTTAAAATACACAACACAGACCAGCCCACCCATTTCAAAGCAGAGAACAATAGCTGTCACCTGCTATGTAATTTCAGCTTCTGGCAACAATTTTATTATTATTATTATTTTACAAGCTATTTCGGATCTACAATTATCATCATCTGTGATTATTGCATAATATTTCAACTCATTTAATATCACATGTATACAGCTACATTAAATACTCCAAGTTCTAGCAAAGGTCTGTGAAACAAGCCAGACTTAGTATTTCATCCCAATTTTAGAATTGCATCCCGATGCTGTTAGCACCTCAGTCATTGGTTGTAGGGGGAGCAGGCAGGTTAATAGTTTTGCTTGTTTCAGTATAAAAGACAAGACAGGCCCCTTGGTTTCACACCGACTGCTCTTCCAGTCTGTGCTTCATCTCCATAACAAAATACAAGTGTGATGCCTGACCAAACAAACCCAGTGACATAGGAGTGTTGTACACAGCACCCAGAGTCCTGACATACATTACACCTCTGGCAAATCATTCCGTTGTGGAGTTTATTCATCTTTCAACATTCAGCAGTCTCTTTCCCCAAAAGCAATTGTTCTGAGCAACCCCCTACAAACATTTCTCTGCAGTTTCCCCCTCTGCACAACATTTTTCATTCGCAGCTGGAGCTGCTTATGCTAAAAGACAAATGAACCTGAGCCATGAAGTGTAGAAGCCAGCCAGTTAGTATGCAACTAACAACATGAAGTTTAATTATCAAGGTTGTTAGAGATTTTTTTAGTATTATTTATATCAACAATTTTCCCCATTTCTTTATTTAGAGAAGGCACAAAACCTCTAACACAGTGTCACTTCAGGTGGAAACCGAAATTACACGGCTTCCAGCATTTCTGTGAATCTCTACACAACAGTCTCTACCTGTTCCTGCTGTCAGGAGGCCTGAACAGAGGAAACCAGAAGAAATATAAACCTGTTTGTTTACTTGGCAGCATATGTGGCCACACTACACCGTCACTCTGCTGCTGTTATCTCGTCTTCACAAAAGTAAAGAGCATGTACTGGAAGCGTGCACATGCACAGCAGGAAGGCTGACAGCAGGGCTAAGAACACGAAACAGACTCCAGATAATTTTTTTTTCCCTTTTAAACAGATTTGTAAAGACCATTCCTGGATGATATACTCTAAAAGCACAGCCAGTGTTCAGGGTTTGAGCGGAATTCACACACTAGGCAGATGGGGTCCACCCCACCCCTGAGCAGTTACTGGGTATTTTAAGTAAAAGGTCTCATGGACACTTGAGATACCAAGCAGACAGGTGAAAGCTGTTCAAGATAAGAAGGCACTAAACTATTTTGGTAAATATCACCTGGTCAAGCACAATCAAAGAAAGAGAAAGCCAACCTGTGTGTCCTTCACTGAAAGGTAGTATTTAAAACGTGTTATAACTGCCACATCTCACAGTGGAAATAAATGAGGCTCTTTTTACCGAGCCTTATTCAAGAATTACCCATCTTCCAAAGAGGAAATGAAAAGTCTTTGAGTACCACATGCTCATTTGATGAGTGTTAAGAGCTTCTTTAGATTCAGCAGCATGAAAAGGCAAAGAGCACAGCTACTCTTGCCACCTGTCAGCTACAGCATGCCCTTCCCTCTTCCTGGCCATCCTGTCAGCAGGTGCCTGTTCTCATGACACTATTCTACTTTGGTTTTCAATTGTGTCAGTTATCTGGACAAACACAGTTGGACAATAACCCCACAGCAGTCTTTCACACCTCCCAATTCATTCTGGTTTAGATTACCTTTGAGCCCACGTCTGAAGGGCTCTCACTTTTACAAGACCAAACTTTGCATTTTTTTTTTTCAAAGAGAAAAAAAAAACCCTAAACAACCCCAAACAACACTCAAAAAAGTGGCTTATTTCTCCTCATTTCTTCCATGGTCTACCATCTCAGCCTTCCTTCCTTTCCTCCCTCTGAAAATAATTTTAAGTAATTTCTGAAGCAATCACAGTCTTTTCTTCAGCATGCCAGCCGAGGAAAACTCAAGAAGTAAAGCAAAGCTCTGCACCCAGATGCACAAACACATCGGGGAAGAGCACGGCACCTGCCACAGACACAGAGCCAGCTGGGTGCAGACCCCTTGAGGTCTTTGGCAACTTCTAAAATAAATCACAGCTCTTGTTCTCAGCAACAGTGAAAACTTCAGCAGCAGGGCAAGGCCGAGCCACATCTCGGGAGAAGGAGAGGAACCCGAGATGTTTACTGAACGAACACAAGGTTCACCCGAACACAAAGGGCACGCACCGGCTCCCCTCCTCGCAAGGCAGGAGCCGGCAGCCTCCGCCGCCCGCTCCCCGCTCTACCGGGGAGCGCCGAGCCCGGTAACGCGGAGCCGAGCTCGGCCTGCACCGGAGCTGCCATCCTGCCCGGGAAAGCGCACGGCAGGAACGGGTAGGTGCATTTTTTCCACCCCAACAGCTCAGCAATTAGGCTGTGGTAGGAAGTTTTCCTCCCTTACTCCTCTCCCTCTAGCAGGAGCCCTCCTCTTAAGAAAAAACCCCTCTCCTTCGCCTAAACATGCAACACAGCGTCGGTGTGCATTCCCCATCTCCCTGCCCTCCCTCTGCAGCAGGAGGAAATAAAGCAGGCACCGATCACAAAGTTAAAGGCAGGGCTGCAGAAGTTGTGCTACACGGCAACACCCACAGCCTGAAACAGAACACCGCCCCCCCCCTCTCCGTTTCGCTGCAGCAGCTGTAGCGCTGGCTGCGCTCCCCTCCGCCGCGGAGAAAGGGGCTAAGCGGGGGTGGGGGGTTGACTCAGCCGAGACCAGCACAGCCCGGCGAGGGGGGCGAGGGGGAACAAGAGGTGAGGAAATCCAAGTCTGGGCGACTTAAGAAGCGATGTCCGCGGCGCGGGTCTCCAGACCCGGCCGATCCCTGTGGCACTGGCCAGCGCTTGTGTCCCCTCCCCCGAGAGCCGGTAGGTTCAGGGGCTCTCCCGACCCCGAGACCGGGGTGCGCCCAGACTCAAGCAGGGGCCCCCGCGGAGCACCGGCAGCCACAGGCAACCCGCCTGGATGGAGAGGATGCAGCAGAGCCCCGGCAGCGAAACGACACGGCTCTGCCCCACCGGGGCTCACCTGCCCGACCCCGGGGGAAGAAGAGGCCGGGGGCAGCCACACGCTTAAACGGCGGCACCGGGAAACCGGCGGCTGGGAGGGAAGGGGCGGGGCGGCCGCTCAGCGGAGCCCGGGCACGGCGGCGGGGGCTGCCCCGGAAGGGGGAATCCCCTACAGCTGAGCGAGCCCAGGCGGAGGTGAGGGGCAGCCGGTGGGTGCGGGGGGGTGGGGGAAGCGGCCCCAAGGTCTCTCACCAGATGAAGTCGGTGCAGTGGCTGCAGAAGGTGGGCTGCTTGAAGAAGCGCGCGATGAATTTGTGCTCCTTCACCTCGTGCACGTTCTTCTGCCTCAGGGCCCCCTTGCGAGCGAAGCGCCGCGCCGCGTCCGGAGCCGCGCCGGGCTCGGAGCCCGGGAACACGTCGGCCATAGCGCCCTCCTCTCCACCCCCTGCCGGGAGCCGGGCCGCGCCGCGAGTCGCCGCGCCGGGAGTCGCCGCCCCGACGTCCGCCCCGTCCGGCGGCCGCCGAGTCTCTGGCAACGGCGGCGCTGGGCGCTGCCTCCCGCTCCCGCGCCTGACGTCGGAGCAGCGCGTAGGGAGCGGGAGGAGGATCCCGGCCCCAGGCCCGCGCCGGCTGCTCCGCCCGCGGGGTGAGTGAGCCCCCGGCCGCGGGCGGGGCGGGGCGGGGCAGGCCCGGCGCGGGGCCGTCCCCGCGGGGAGGGAGGGGGGAAGCTCCGGGGCGGGGGGGGGCGTCAGCACCTGCCGCCACTCGTCAGCGGCCGCCGCCTCCCCTCGCACACACACACGTAACACACACCGGCTCCCCTCGCACACACACACCCACGCACACCGGCTCCGCTCACACACACACACACCGGCTCCTCCCAAAATCACACACCGGTTCCTCTCCCACCCACCCACCCAGGCTTCCCTCACGGCTTCCCTCACGCACACGCTCACACACCATCTCCCCTCACACTTTCCCTCTCACACGCCGCACACGGACCGGCTCCTCTCTCACCCCTACGTCCCCCCTCGTACACCCGCGCAGATGCTGAGGGCAGCCGGCTGCTTTCCCTCTCCCCCTCACGCAGCAGCTGCCTCCCTTCGCATCCCGAGGGCAGCTCGCACACGGTTTCCTCAGTGGTCGGCCATGGAATTGGATGCCATCCCTCCAAACCGGGCCTGGCGCTGAGCGGTGCTGCTGCCCTCGCCAGTGCCCGGGCCCGGGCAGGGCTCAGCACCAGGCCGGGGACCTGGCAGCGCTGCTTCCCATTTCCCTTCCCTCAGTACAGCTGCTACACCGTGCCACAGGCGCAACCACCACCATCGCAACGAACAGGGTAAGCGTGCCGCCTTCGCTTCCTGCGCCTACCGTGAGATCTGTTGTTCCACCACCACAACAAACAAAAGGTGTAACCCAGATGCTCCTCTGCACAAACCTTTCCCCTTCCTGCAGCCCAGAAGCCCAGCAGTGTGCGTGCAAATGCTGCTGGAGGTCATGCTGAGCCACTGAACATCACGCAACACCCACTGGACACACAACAAACGTGAAGGCGGCCTTGCTGCCTTTATATACATCTTTAATTTACGGTACAATGTAAATATCCTCAACAACAAGAGTGTAGGAAACACACAGCAAGTCTTTTTCACTAATTATTGCATCCGACATATGCACAAAAGACTTTTCCAATGCTTTCATGCAGCAGACCAGCAATGAAGTAAAATAATAGAACCATTCATTTATTCATTTACACACAAGATGTTCCAAGTCCCTGGACATACCTTGTCTGCCTGTCGTATAGATACATTCTTTCATGTTGGAAGTCATACTGTATATACTTAAAGCATTCCTCTGTGCGAGTAAAGACACAATATATGAGCTAAACAAAAAAACATGAGTCCTAATCATTTATTTTTTTTAATAAATGCTATTCCCATGGCTACAAATTTTCACGTAGGTGAAATAGATGGCTGGAAAATGTTCCTCTATGCCAATACATCTACCCGCTCCTAAGTCTGTCTATGTAAGCATGTGTAAGATGCTTTATCTCACAAGAATGAAAGCCAGCTAATTAGCTCAGCTCTTATTTGCTGATGGGAAAAGTGCACACACAGAACAGAAATAACTAGTTACATGTGATATTATTCTTAATATTAAAACCTGGGCTTCTGGGTAAAGCCTGGCTTAACTGGTATCTCATCAAATAACCGATGACAGAGAGGGCCCCACTTTCTTCCTAAACATAAAAAGCCATATGCCCTATACAGTCTTTCCATATGCCCTTGCTTCATGCCCTTTTATTTTGCAAGCAACTATTTTCAGATTTGATCTGAAATTCAATAAAATATAAAGATTTTTCATGTGGTTTCTCCCTATTCTACACAAGTTTTAAATCTCTTATTCCTTTTCAGAGGGAATGGATTTTTTCTTGCCTTAATTAACTTATGCCAAAGCATGAGGAGCACTAAGAAACATTTTGTACTCTCATTAAGTGTTCTATCAAGAAATATGGAACGTATTTATTTCTATTCCTTTCATGCTGTATTACAAACATAGCTACCAAACCTGGAGAGTCGGGCTGAATCAGACACAACTCGCATTATGTCAGGTTTGGGTCAGTCTATGTGTTTGGTCATTCCTTAAAAATCTCACAAACTGCTGAATCACTCTGGATTCCAGTTTCTATCCTCAGAGTGACTCTGGACAAGATCTGTTTGCTGAAACATGGGTGCCCCAGCACTTTCCAATTGCCTTGTTAGGCTCCAGCAAGGAGCCAAACGACACCAGTCATGCCATGTGAGATCATGTTAGGCACACTTTGCCTTTGTAAAGCAATCATTTTACCTCAAACTGATTAATTGTATGTTGTGATTATACATGCTGGGCAAGAGAAAAGATGTAGTATGTGTGCAAAGCATTCCTCAGACGAGAGAAGGTGTTAGAACACCACCTTACCTTCCTGTATGTAACTCCTGATAGTATTTTGGATACATGCCACTTAGACAATGCTTTCTTATACAGACTTGTGCAAAGCATTTGTCACTGTCCCACACAACATCCTTGTCTTCAAAGTGGAGCAACATGGATTTGATGGATGGACTAATTGGTAGATAAGGAATTGGCTGGATGGTGGCACTCAAAGAGTTGTGGTCAACAGCTCAATGTCCAACTGGAGATCGCTGAGGAGTGGTGTTCCTCAGGGATCAGTACTGGGTCTGGCACTGTTTAACATCTTTGTCGGGGACAGAGTTTGCTGACAACATGAAGTGTTGTGGTGTGGTCGGCAAGCTGCAGGGAAGGGATGATGTCCAGAGAGAGCTGGACAGGCTGGAGACCACGTGAAGCATATGAAGTTCATTGAGGCCAAGTGCAAAGTCCTGCACATGGGTCAGGACAATCCCCAGCACAACAACAGGCTGGGTGGTACAGGAAATCATCCCTCCTCTGCAAATTACTGGAGGAAAGATATCTGTCATCTCCTCCCGAGCATGCACATTCTCACCAGCAGCCCCTGACTTGCTCTTCTGCTGAGGGCAGTGTTTGCAATTTGTTTCTGATTCAGGCCATCTGGACAAGGAGTCGACATTATCGTTGTTTGTGTTCAGGCATATACACGGTTATTAAATCAGAGTACCAGCTTTTCCAATCTTCTGGCAAGCAGCTCCAGAATTCCTGACTCCAAGGTGCCATTTATGGGGTCTTCTGATAATAAATTTACTCCTGTATGAACATTTGGAATATATCCTAGAGAGTTCGTCCTTGACAGAAGTTCCCACTGGATGGTTCAGGAGTTTTTCTCTGCTGAAGAATTTGAGTATTGCTATAACAAGCACAACTTCTCAAGTCCTTACTATACTTGCATCAATACCATCCCAGGTCTGTAAGTGCAAGCATCTGTGCTCCTTTGGAAAGAGGTTTCTTAGAGTCATTCTGCTGCCTGTGAAATGCCTTCCCTTTTTACTCATCTGCTGGATCAGCACGCTACTGCCTGTATCATTTTTGGATCCAAAAGCAATTATAAAAGTGTCTCCTTCCTGAAGGAAAAGGGTCTGGGTGGTTCTGTCCCTGCTTACATGCATTGCATTAGATCAAGGAGAATATCTTCATCAAACTTCTTCGGCAATTGTGGCTCTCTATTTTATTTCCTGCTTGTAAGAAATACTCACATTCAATATCCTGCTCAGGACCTATAAGGAAGCTCACAAACTAGTTTCTCCTCTCATTTCAAAGCAAATTACAACCGCTTCCTTTTCCAGAGAGTTACCAGAACAAGGAGCTGTTTTCCAAATCCCTTTTAGGAAGGATGACTTGATCACTGCAAACCCACTGTCCAAAAGATTTGCTTCACCCAGTCCCATCTCCCAAAGGAATTTCCATTCAGCCAGGTTATGAAATATTTCTACCAGCAACTACTGTGGAATAATTACTTGCCATAATTAAAACAAAGGCAGTTATCAGTTTCCACTAACACCCAGACTTCAGAGTCAAACTTCAGGAGCCTGGTTTTCCTAATTCCTATTTCCATGCAACACGTTTTGTTTGAAGCTCCCTGTCTCTCTGCTCTTACACTGATTCTCTTCTCTGCCCTTTTCCCCTCAGTTACTCAGATTGCAGGTTGGGAAATACTGGGTCATTAGACAGATATTGCCATTAAGTTATTTATTCCATGTGACAGACAGCTTGTTTACACTTGCTAGTGGTAATGTGAAAGTCTGAATGTATGTATTAAAGCATAGGCAAAAAGAGGGATAAGGACAGAAAAAATGTCCTAGGAGAGATGAAATGTGGCAGAAGGAATATTTCTGAAGAATCCTGAGGGGACAAATGGCACATTGTAACAATTAATCCTTTGCCAGAGATGAAATTGCAGTTCTTTGAGGTGTCCTAATCAGCAAAATTCCCCTTTCCTCCAAGACATGTAAATGATGCCATTATTTCAACTAGCATTTCCTTGAATGCAGTGTGAAGCAATTCCTCATGGAGATAGCTCGTAGCTGCCCCTGAATCATCCTCACAGCAGCTCTCCATCGAATTGGAAATGAATGGCTGATGATATACAGAATGTGGAGTGTAAAATACTTTTTTTTTAACATCAGTATTCTCATCAGAACACTGAGTGACAACTTACTCTTTTCTTGTATCTCAGGTGTATTGGGAGCATTGTAAAACATCTCCTAGTTATAGAGCTGAATCAGAGCTTGATGCTGTTATACACTGAAATGTGATGGGGGTCCTCTGGGATGTTTCAGGGGTTTTGTCTCTCTCTAGATTGTATAAATAACAATTTCTGCCTCAGCTGGAGCATTTGCTCTCACTGTTGTTTTGCAGATTTTGTCCTTCCCACCAGCAATCACTCTGGAAAAAATTTTGAGTATCTCTTTCAGAAAGCAATTCGCATTCTTTTGAGTAAATCAGAACAATCCTCTTGTGTAGGCAAATTTTCAGTCTTCAACTGTACACACAAAATAGCAGAAAGACTCAGACTTTGAAAACAAACAAAGCGCTCGCATGATGTGGAAAAAAGAACAAACCTCTCTTGTACCAACTGAACAAGAGACCCTCTGTCACTTCTCTGGAGAAATGGCACACAGGTCAAAGCAGGTGGGTTTTGCAGTGGACAACTCACCCCTGGGATTCCTCGCCCAGAAGAACCAAAACCAGGTGCTGGTGCAGGACACTTGCATGAGCTCAGGGGAGAAGAAGTGGTGGATGTTACTCAACACAGACCACAGCTGGCTCAGAGAATTCCCTAGATGGAACATGCTCGGGAAGTGAGATTCTTAGGAGGAAGTGTGGTATCTGCTCGCCCAATTCTTGTTTCTTCACAGGTGTGCTCCTGTGGCTCCTGCTAGAGACAAAATGTGTGGCCAGACAGGCTCTGCCTGAACTAGTGCCACTGCTCCTTCACTTTCCTCTTAACTAGGGTAAAAATAGTTACTGTGTCACTGCCAGCTGATGAAAAAGTTACCCTCAAAAAACTGTTTTTCCAATCTTTCTGCTTTAAAAGTGTAAGCTGTACATGTAGGGTTTAAGGTTGTGGATACAAGGAAGGCTGTAGGTGTGTCTGTGATCCCTTGGAGAGTGAGGTGTGTCCAGGAAAAGCAGTCTGGGAAAGCAGAGTCACCCACTGGCCTTGAGTCTCGCTGGTCGCCTGCGGGAGCCTCCAGTGTGCTCTTCTGACACAACTGGCATAAAGAGTAAATTATGATATACAGCTCGATTGCTGGAAAATATTGGTTTCAGAATATCAATATGTCTGGCATCACATAGCTCCTGATATACCAGGACAATACTTACAGTGTCTTTATGCTACTTATGAGCTGTGGGAGGTCATCTTGCTGACACTGAAGTCAGCCCAATGTCCCTCTCTTTCAATGTAAACAGGAAAACGTCCTGGGTTTGATTTACCATGTTCCCACAGACTGAAAGGGATGATCATTTTGCCATGTGAAGATGAGGTGTACATGGATATTATGTATATCCTACTTTGTATTATTATTTTTGACAGCTGACTATCATTTATCACAGATATGGAAACAGGCACTTTCACATTGCATTTGGTTTATCCTAGAGAATAAATGTGAGAGGAAACGAAAATCCCATCAGCTGCAATATAGAGGAAATTCACTTATTTTTCTGTGCCACCTTTATATTGTCAGCACTTGACGCAGAGAAAGCAGAATACCATTCTCAGCAGTAGGATTTCCAGTTGTGCCACATCTGTCTGTGCTCTACATGAGTGTTTACACTTATGGAAACACTAATAATTGAAATGACAAGAGTTTGGCTGGACAAACGTGGCTTTAAAATATTTGTTTAATTTAGAAGGACTGAAAAGAGAGAACAGTGACGCACAAAACAAGCTGATACTAATTTAAAAATAAAGCATTTCAAAAACCCAAACTGACACTGGACTGACAAATGAAGTGAGGAAAACCTCCCTGTGCAGAGACGTAACACAGGGACGATTCTGTTCTTTAGCATTTAACATTCCTTCAGTTCCCTATTGGAATTTTCATTTTCCAAAAAAACCCAGAAACTGTCCTTTAACGACAGTAGAGACTATTTTTGGTCTTTTAATCCAGTATTGTGGATTAAGGACTGAAAAGATTAGCAGACTAATACATATCATAACAAGGGAACATCTCCTCAGGTTGTGTTATGAGTCTCATGGTACCACCCAGTTTCACAAGGTGGGGTGACCTTAATAGTCCAAAATTGCTCTTTGTAAGAAAATAGAATGCTACAGATGCTTTTTCAACATGAATTACATTTCAAAACAGTTTTGTTCCAGAAAACATAATTTCAGATGACTCACCCACAGTGCTCCTAAGGACAAAAAAACCAACAACCCAGGGCATCCCATATCCAAGTGGTTTTTCTTCCAAATGCTTTATGTCATGTTTGTAAGATAAGAGCTAGGGAGACAGCTGCTTTAAAAAAACTGGGACAGTGGTTAAACTAAATTGTACAGTAGACTAATGTTCACTTTGACTAGACTGTGATGTTCCTGGAGAATACAATGACCATCTTGTTAATGTCCATGTGCTTAGATGACACAAGGTAGAAAATTTAATTTTTTTCCTAGAAATTAAAAAAAAAAACCCAAACATATGTTTTTTGCACATTTTCAATTTGTATCAGAAATATTATGCACTCTGTGGAATGCTCATGCCTTGTTCTCTCTAAAACATCTGGACATCTTCTACTTTCAAAAGTTAAATTTATGAGAACGTCACTGATATCAGTTCTGGCAATGTTGGAATGATTGCAATTTTATTTCATCCTCTTGCCAAAATGCTGGCAGCATCTTTGTGTCTCCATGTGCAGTGAAAAATCTCCATGTGCACCGAATAAAGGAAACCGACCTCTGATATTTATTTTTGTTATTTTTACATAAAATTACAAAATAAATGCAAAAACTCCAAGAAAAATCTGGCTAGATGATGCTGCAGATTACAACAGTAGAATCAAAAATTTTGAGAGATGTTCAGGCACATGGAGATTGTCAAAGCAGCTGAGAGGCCTTCTGGAAACTGAAAGAGGTAGTTACCCAATACGCAAAAAATTTACTTTAATAAAGTTGGTGCTTTTAAAAGCATGGCCTTCATTTTGTGGTCCAAATAGAATTTGTGCCCTTCTGAAGATCTGATTTCCATTATTGATACTGGAAGCATAATCTGCTTCCTCTTGGAAAGGCTTCGCCCTGGATTTACTGCTGGAGTCTAGAGGCTGTGGCAAAGTGAAATTAGTTTATTGATATCTTCCTACTTTCTAATGGTGCCTTTCTATATTCTACTTTCTATACAAGTTCTACACTTCTTGGTACAACATGAGTCTGCTAACAGGATCTAGGCGCAGAGTAATGCTATGCCATGAGCATCAGACATCAGCCACACCAGAGGGGTATGAGAACAAAATGTCCAGCTCAAGACAAGCTAATCTTTCCTATTTCATTAGCCTTAAACACCTCCATTTATGTTTAAATATTCAAGAACACCCTAAAAAGTCAGTGTGAAAGTCAGTGGCCTTCCCTCTGGATCCAGTGTTGCATGAAATTTTCAGTTCTGAGACCACACTTGGAGCTTTTTTGGAGCTGTCAATCAACAGTAACATTGAGAATTTCCCCTTCTGGAGTAAATTGGCTAAGAATACCAGATTGAAAATATATAGGGGAAAAATTACAGTCAACTATTAGTGTTGATTAGTAAAAATTCAGGAAAAATTCCTAATCTTGTTGGTTTGTTAGTTATATATCAATTGATTCAAATAATGTATAAAACCATTAAAAAAGCACAAAATGAAGGAAATGACAAGCCTTGTGCTGTCTTGTGAAGGTTTTGGGTTAGACCATAAGAGAGACCGGTACTCGCTTTTTGATTCCACTGTCCAGGCACTGAATCACAAAGCAGGTAGAGTTATTCATCCTGAACGCCCTGCACTTCTGCCCAGGGAGAAGCCAGCTGACACCCATGGTTCACAGAGATCACAGGATCTATCTAGATCAAAGCTGTCAATTTATTCGGCGATACCAATAGACGCCTCCGACAGTCGCAGAGCATTGATCCCAGGCTGCTTTCAGACCCAGGCACTTTTCAGTGTAGTTTTTTAAGTGGATGAATATACCAAAGAGCTTCTTGATTACTGAGCCTCTCATCCCTCATTTGGGAAAATCAAAGAATAGCAGCCAAGGAATCTGGCAGTAGCCGGGCTTTCTGATAGTGGTACGGTGATGTGCCAAGGGAGGCACAGGCAATTGGAGAGTGTTCTCATTTCCCCACATAAATCCTTTATCGAGAGGGATGGCATCATCCCATGATGAAAACTGGGAAGGATTTTGCTCTGGAGTGGTAAAACGCTAAGGAGAGTTTTGATGTACCGAAAGTGTAAAGTGCATTCCTGCAGCACTGCGCGTTCCTTGGAGGACTTGCATTAGATCCTGACCAGGTCTGAACTCTCTCCAGCTTGTAAACAAAATGACAACCTGAGGCAATACATATCTATCTATATATATATAATTAAAAAAAAAACAGGCCAGATGCTGCTCTTGCAGTAATCTGTGGCATCTGGCTTAATAAAAAGCAGAGGAGTAACGATGACGAAAATCTTGAAAACTTTGTTTCAAGGTTGATAGGAGAAGAGAAACAGCCTGATGAGCACCCTGCCTCTTCTGACCTCTCCCTCCCTACAGCTACCTTCTGCCTTCAGTGCAATTATGTATCCCCAGCCCTGCACTGAGGAAGAGGCAAGGAGGTGGGAAGGGACAAAAAGAGGGAGAAGGGGTCTGTGGCTCCATACTGAGCTTTTACAGCAGCATCTCAAACATTGTCCCCTGTGGACCTGTTCACTGCAGATCCAAACTCCCATAGAGAATAACTTGCCCCAAGGTTTCATAATTTTACGTTCCCGATACAGAAATTTCTGTGGGATTTTTTTAGACGGTGTTTTGATGAATTTATCAGAGAAACAGACTGTTTTGCAATATTTGGGTTGCAGTAGAACTGTGAGAGAGATTTTCTGTGCAGGAAATGAGAAGGCGGAGAGGAGGAAGTACCTTTCAAATGCTCTTGGGTTTGTACGCTGTGAATGTAGTGTATGTGAGAACTAGAACACCTTCATGCCTTTGTGAGAGAATATAGGCCTGATAGCAGCTGAAAAACTTGTTAGAGGCAGACCTCTGACATCTCAGATGAATACTGACTGGGTATGTTAATACTGCCCTTCAGGTAAGCAGCATACGGTCTGGGACTAAAATGATAATTATTCTGCTAATAAGAAAGAAAAAACACCCTGAAACAGTAGTGGTAACTAGGATTGCAGTTCAACCCTAGAACAGTCTACTAAGTGAAAGTAATAATTTTAAAATGTATTTAGACACTGTTCACTTCTTATGTCGCTGAGATATTCTTGTGGGTCAGTATCTGTGTGCTTGCTTCCCACATCTCCAAACAGATGAAATGGAAACTTTTGCTGGAAAATAATGCACTGCAAATGGAACAGCTTGAAGGAAGCTGGAATCTCTATCTCCTGTCCTTGCAGGAGAAGGATGAGATGGTTGGTTTAATCCCAGTCTCACAGCTAGTTTTCATGCCATGAGTGCTGCAGCGAGTAGATGCTCGCACACAGGGCAGGACTGCACTCAGGCCTTGCTTTAATGCTCCCTCTGTGTCCACATTCCAGTGGGTCTCAGAAACATCTACATCTTGAGCTATGTGGTGCACTTCCTGGTTGAAGAACGATCATAAAGTCTCAAGAATGGTGGGTAACACATACCCAACACTCCTTGTCTGGAAGGACAGACTGCCCAGACGTCTGTGCAAGGGTTGGAGGTGTGACATATTCTCCAATATCAGGAAAATTACAGCATCCACTAGAGAAGCAGACAGCCGGATCAGAGGAAGGACCACAGGTCTGGCTCATTAGCTGGGAGAACTGTTACCTTGCACTGACCTTCAGCATGTCTAGTTCTTGGAAACTTTTGCATAATCTCCCCAGGAGACACCAGTGCCTGTCTGAAGGCCTTTGTCTACCTTCTTATTATCTTGTGTCCTGATTATTACCATGTCTTTTCCTATTGCCGTGACAGCTGCAGTTGACCCCTGGTGTCAATGAAGAATGCCATGCATAGACTGTTTTCCATCATCATTTTTCTTTTAGCATCCCTCTACTATTTTTTTTCTCCTTCTATTCCACATGACATTTTAGCCTTCAGTTGTAAGGCCTTTGCTGGCTTATCATCTTCCTCTCACTCCTTACTGAAACCACTCCAATGAGCCAGTGATACTGGTCTCCATCATTTAATTGCTCTATTTTCAAGCACGTGCTCTTGATCTCTTCTGTGCTGCCCTTCATATTTTTATCTGCACAACACCACTCCTGCAAGGCCAGTTCAGTCACACCTCTACTGCATCATCTTTTACCTCAGGCTGGCACAAAACTGGACAACAATCAGACTCTGCAACACTGGTACTCCACATATCCTGCCAGCTGATCCCGCCTCAGGGGCTTCTTGCACAACTGTCTCAGCTTGCAGCTCCCATTTCTTTCCTTAGAATACAAAACTATTTGTGGTAGATACCACCAGTCTGGTCTGTTTTTATGTGGTCACTAATGAAACAAAGTTCTGCTTCAGGATTTGTTTTATAGGAGCTACAATAATAAATAGCACATGTGCTAAATGAGTGGGTTGGATTTGATGGAAAATCAGATGATATCTATAATTGCAAACTAGCACCAAATACAGAAAGAGCTAGGTTGGATTGCTCATGCTCTGCCAAGGTGAATTCATACAATAATAATCACATCTTCTCCAGCTACTGGAAAAGACACAGTTGTTTGTAACAGACATTCTAACGTTTCTTTTTGCAAAGAAATATGTTTTCAGCGACAACCACAACATTGCCAGCTCTTATACAGTTGTTTGAAATCATACTTATATACTAAATACATTCTTCTTTCAGTTTCACAGGCGATTACTCAGTTTTACTTTCCATTTTGAAAGCAGTACAGTCATCACACACAAAATCTGGTGAAAAAAGGAATGTGCACATCATTTAACCCAATATTCTTTTTCTCTTAAAGTACCATAGAAAACTTTTCAGTTGAAGGCTGTGGCTCGATGGTATATGGTAGAGTACGTTCTGCCATCTGCTGAACACAGAGAGAAATGCTCAGATGGTCAACCTGGACATGGATAAAATTGTGCCCATCTATTTCTGTGCTATTTTAAATACAGAAAAAGAATGTAATCAAAATAGCAAGCAGATCTAAGGAAGGATTTAAGAAAGTATTGGGAAGGGAAGAGGTACCTGTGAAATTTTGAGAAGAAAGAGAAGCAGGCTGTGGGAAATGGAGAAATAATCAGATGCAATTACAGAAAATGAAGTAAATATTTTTCCTGTTGATTTAGCAGTGGTACTTTGCCCTTTGGCACTGTGTATTTGGTAAACATTTTGAGCAGGGCATTCACAGCATTTTCTTTCTGAGAAGAATAGTATGTTCCTAATTGTTTGATGTTGTGGCCAAAATCTGTGTTTTAAATGCAAACAGAGAAACTTTATAAAACAAAAATAAACAAACTATTTAAGATCACAGCAGTTAAGAGTTTGACATAACCTAGCTTCTCGTTAGAGCTTCAAATGTCCCTCACTCCCCCTCACAGGCTGTGAGTCAGCAGGGAAGGAGGATACTTAGATTAGAAACACTAAACTGTGGAACAATGATTACACAAATGTTATTTTGGTTGCACTACTGATGCTCCTGCAGTTAAAATCTGCTAAATTAGGAGAACTGCAGTGATCAGAACCTTCGCCGATAGCTGTGGAGTTTTGACTTGATGACCCCAAATCGCAGCACCAAAACAAGTTTTCATACCACCCAAAAATGTGATTTGAGTTTGACCCACCCCAGCACAGACAAGCACAATCCGGACTCATTAGTTCCCTTTTCCTGTGCTGTGATCCCTGCCTCTGCTGCTCTGCGTTGGCTGTTAAATGAAAGATGCTTATTGATGGCCTGAATCTGCCCAAACGGGACCCTGAAGCCTGAAGATTCAGGCCAGATCATCATCTAGTGTAAACTGGCATGAAGCTGGTATCACCGCTGGAGACGTATGACGATACCAGTGTCACTCCAACACTAATCAGTTTGCCTGAGATTTCGTTGTCACTCTCAGGAGCCTTTGGTAGCCAGAGATGTAGATGCACAAGTGATAAACAAAAGCTTCCCAGTGACAGTTCCATTATTTGAGCCGATACCGTACTCCAAACAGCCCCATCCTCTAAAGATGCTGAGAATATTGTTGGGGGTTTTTAAAAAACATCGGTCCCAACAGGAGATGCTCTGCAGAAGGGACTGGAGAAGAGTCATTTCCAGCAGTGAACACTGTCTGAATCCCTGCATTATGTACAAATGTGACATGTGACAGTTGTTTCATCCTTTACTGCAAGAAGCACAAGGGACCTTTTATCTTCTGTTTACTAGGATGGAAATAAGTACAAAGAGTTAATGTGTAACCATCCTTTTGTGGCTGCCTCTATTTTTAAGAGCAGAAACGCTGGACTGAGGGTCATTTGGGCTCGTGGACGGCAGCAATGTACTCCCTGGTGCTGTTTGCCTGCGTAGTTGCTCTGAGCCCCTGTGCTCTTGCAGCAAAAGGTAAGCATCTTCCTCTTTCTAAGGGAAGGGCATATTCTGAACTACGAATGAGAGAAGTTGGAGAAAAGAACCAGATTTTAAAGCCTTCCAACAACTCTGGTCAAGTGTTTTGAAGAGCAATTTTCTCCAAAAGCTTTTTCTCTCTTTTTCCCTTCCATTCCTTCCTCCATCTCTTCCTACAGTGAGGTGAACTGCTGTATGCAAAAGTATAAAATGGAGGGAAACAGAAGGAATAGTGAGAGAAGGTGTGGAAACCAGGTTGCCTACATGTTGGGGGACATTGCATATGTCAGGAGTTAGTTAACCTCACTCCATTGCTCTGCCCAGCTCCCTGCTTTCCCCTCTGCTGCAGGGTCTGCTTGGCATGATTCCTGCCTTGCTTTTCTCCTCCTTTTCCACCCACCAAGAGCACTGGTCCCTGTTTCATGTACTCTCTCCCTCTTTGCTATGCATTTGTACAGCTCAAGCTCTGTGTTCCTCTGTTCTCTCCCCGCAATCCCAGCGGGAGCCTCTCTCCTTGTCCTTTGCAGGAGCACAGTCTGCACTCTCCATTCCTCCCTCGCTGCTCCCTCCTGTTCTCACTCTCTGGGTGATGAGTTGTTCATGCTGTCAACATGTTAAAGCTGTTCTGGAATCAGAACTATCTAATGTAACACTGTCTAATGTAACATGTAATGCCCCACTGAACAGAAAAATTGGGGAAACCAGAGAAAAATAAGTTTAATTAAACTAAATTCCATTTCAGACAGACCCCATCAAAATAATTTAGACAAACTGATATATTTAACTTTTAATCTAAGTCCCTCTCACCCTCTTTTGTCCAAGATAATTGACTCACTTTGCAGAAGACCTCCATAAATCTATTTTGAAGCAGAAGTAAATTTTACTTAAAAAAGTGCCACCAAATCTAGCCGGGGCCAGTGGCAAGAGTTACTGAGGATTTTGAACTGGCTGACACTTGGAGCAGCTATCAGCTGCCTCAGCAAGTTCCGTACCTGCAGATTACAGAAGAACCATTTAGCTCAGGGCAGGAATGTCCTACAGACAGTGACAATATAGAAACTTGTGGATCCAGTTGAGGAAGAAAACCCAGCTCCAACTCACTGCCCAATTTCTCGTAAAGTGTCTCCTTCCCTCCAGTCTGTCCCAGGCCGACAGAAGTGCTATTTGCCACAGTTGATGTGAACAAAACCGTGTATGACGTGGGTGAGCAAATTGAATATACCTGTAGGCCTGGGTTCACCCCCAGCAGCAGCCAGAGGAAGTTCACCTGCCCCCCGACTGGCAAGTGGCCCCCCAATACGCTCTTATGCCTACGTAAGTAAAGCACAGCAAACCCTACTCCTAGATTGACATGCCATGCACTGACTGGAATTCTACAGTCCACGTGAAGAATCTATTTAAACTCATATGGTTCTGTCCTCTGAGAGCTTTCCCCTTACTTATTGGAAGACAACTGGGTGTGGGGAGAAGAGGGGAAAGTATCAGGGAAAGGATTTTCCCATATGTGTCCTGAGCTTTCCCATTTCTTGGATTGTGATAGCGATTAGAACCGGACAAGGTGAACCTCAGTCTGACTGGTCCCAGCAGTGCTTGTGCTCTAATGACACACTGCTTGGTAACACTCAGAGTCATTATACCCCTCCTTGTTCATTGTTATGTCATTGCATAGGAGTTATTTTCTTTGGACAATCAAATCTTTAAAACTAATCACAAAACCTTTGAAACCATTCTATTTTGATAGAAATGCAGAATAGCTAAACTTATGAAATGTAGTAAATGGAGTGGAGAAACATGAAAGGCACCAGGGCCACTTTGTGATCAACTTGTTTCCATTATCCTTGCTTCACAGCTCAATAATACTATCCTTTTTTTTTTTGATCCTTAATTAACAGCAAAGAGATGTCCCACTCCCGGACCCTTGCAGCATGGAAAAATTCATTTTGTAGACTTTCACTATCAGAGTTCTATAAGTTTTTCATGTGAACCAGGGTAAGCGTTCCCTTCCCCACACTGTTAAGTCGAAAGCCTAAATCACAATATTGCATTCTAGTGTTATCTGCTGCAGTACTGCAACTTAGAAAACTGCACACAAACCCCCACCTCTACTTCAGGAACTGAAGAAAAAATACCAAAAAAACCCATATATCTGTTCAGTCTTGGCTACAACATCCTGGAGCTTTGCTACCCCAAAGCAATGTCTTACAAATATGGAAACCATCATAATAGCAGATATTTTAATGCAAAGATTTATCCTGGACTGCTTTCCCCTGCTTTTTAAATCCTCTTATTACATCATGAGATGAAATCCTACAGCAGAGAGAAGATAATCTCCATCTAAGTTGTTATTCTGTTAGACTCTAGAGACTGAAAATTTTGTTTCTATCCCTTTCCAAGTTCAATAAATGAAAACATGAGATTAATCCTAATTTGGTCCCTTGAGCAAGTGCACTTTTCCTCAAGGCTACTTGCCAGTTTTAGAAATGAGAATGCACTTAGAAAAATAGCTACAGTAAACGCAGGGAAATATTTGATAGTAGCAAGTAGTTAATTTTTCTTGGATAATTAATTAATAAACAGTGCTTACCTGAGAATGTCATAGCTGGAACATAGGCTAGAATTCACTAAAGGGTATCAACAGCCTCAGCTACCTCCTTCTTCCACAAAACAGGAGCAAGATAAGATAAAGAATAAATTTAACTATGACACCAAATGTAGCTATGAGACTTGGTTTAATTTTGCTAATTACAATCTACTGGTTTTCAGCTGTGTGATATTGAAGTGATAGACACACAATGAAGATTTCTTTAAAACTCCGAGTCAGAGCTAATAATCTAAGTACAGCTGAGAGAGAGGAGCATTTAGAGTGCATATGGAAATGGAATTGGGCTATCTGGCATGGAAATAAAATAATGCACCTCAGTGACTTTCGTTCTGAAGAGTGCAGAGTTCTTGGCAATAGTTTGATCCTAATTGCCATAATTAGCTAGGAACTCCTCCCAAGAAACCAAAACATTTACATTAGCGACCACACATCAATGCTCACTACTTATATATATCCACAGTATTAACCACTTGTAGAAATGAATATGTAAGAAAGAAGATGCAGCTGAAATGGCAAGACATCTTGTATGGAGCTTTTTGTCTGGGTACCTGCAATACTTCAATGCTAACAACTTTTTGTATTTGAATCTCTACTTCCTTTGAGGTCAGTAAGTGCTAGAGCTAGAGAAAGATTTCAGGACTGGACTCTTAGGTCTTTTGATAAGAAATATTAATCTTTCTTGCAAAGAACAACTTGACTCTTCTCCATGTTCGCTAAGCCTTTTGATAACCAGATTTTTTGTTTTAGTTACGACCTTGTCGGGACAAGAATGAGCCAATGCATGGCAGATGGCAAGTGGACTGGAAGTCTTCCAGTGTGTGAACGTACGTGTTTAAACACTGAAGAACTACGCTCTTATTCAGAGGTTCCCTATAGTGCTGTGCAAAAAATGGTCAGGCAAAATCAAGTGTCACCCTGTACATTTGGTTTTAGGTGTGTGATTTGAATCCTAGAAAAATAGAGTTTAAAGGTCTGTACAAAGGGTGAGGATCAGGGATGCTATTTGCAGCTGAAGGTAAGGTGCTTATCCATTCAAATTCATTCTCCCTGTGCATAAAAGAGGATATTGCCATGCCTTTACAACTGCTGCATGTGTTTCTGCTATAACCTGTCCTGCACAAACGCTTCACTGAAAAAGCAATATACTGCATAATATTGTCTGAAAAACATAGCAAAAATAACAAACTGCATTCTCTGATGCTCCTAAGACTTTTAATGTGAACTTTCTAGTTTGTTAGCAACACTTCTGTAAAGGGCAGTGTGTGTTAGCCTGGCTATAAGCATGTTGCTCCTGTGGTTCTAGGAACAATTTGATCTTTCAGCTTTAATTTCTATCAATGCCCTGTTTTTCTAGCGGTGACTTGTGCGCCTCCTTTACTTCCTGAATTTGGAGTTCTTTCTTACCGTCCCTTAAAGCCTGGAAATACTTTTCATTTTCTGGACACAATTGTTTTTGAATGCATGCCTCCTCTTGCACTTATTGGGAATGAGACAGCTACCTGCATGGACAACGGGGGCTGGAGCAGCATTCCAGAGTGCAGGGGTGAGTAACTCACTTTTATCAACACATACACATATCCCCTGGACTTGTATATATAAAACCATATGAACAGCCTCAGGGGTTGGGGGTTTTTTTTGAATTGTCACTGCAAACATACAGTGGACTTGTTCTGAAAGTTAGGTGTGTGAATGTGAGGGGATTGCTAACAGGGTTGCATGCAACAAGGGATTGACAAAATATTTGCTGCAGGTTATATAAACAAAGGTTATATATAACAAGGTTATATAAACAAAACCTGCTGAATGTGGTTCACAGTGGGGAATCAGAGCCTGGTCTCCTGAGTGCAGCGAACATTTTATTCTACTAAGTGCTAGGATTAATCTAAGAAATGGACAACCTTATCCCTAGTCCTAAGAACTTCACTGGCTTCAGTGAAACTATGCCACATTGAAGTAGGTTTTGGATATAACCACAGATTGTAATAGATGTGTATTTAAACAAGGAATATGTATTTATTCATTGGTTTGTGTTGGTGGGGTTTTTTATTATCTTTCTTCTGGCTCCACTGATAAAGCTCTGGTTTTGTTTTTCCATGCAGTTGTCACGTGCCCCACACCAACAGGAATAGAAAATGGATTCATAGAGTTTGCTGTCCGTAGAACATACCACTACAATGAAAGCGTCACTTTTGGCTGCCAGCCCAGCTATGTGCTGGATGGACCTAAGCATTCCCGATGTGAAAAGACTGGAAACTGGTCCACAAAGCCAACCTGTAAAGGTACACCCCCACTACCCTTTAGAAACCAAGTACCAAATTGAATTTTCCTAAAAGGCCACTGCTCTGGTTGTTCATGAGCTATGATACCTTTGTGCAGGGGTTGTCCTCAAAAGAAAACCAAAGTAGTAACTTCAAGGCCCTGATAATCTAAGACCACTCCCAACGTTGAATGACATATGACATGATGTATCTGGATTGACTTCAATTATCAGCCACGTAACTTTGAGTATTTCCTCTACTCTTCCTATTTAATGTAATTAGAGAATTTTCTGAGGATTGATTTTCACTGTTAGGGGGTTGAATTTCTTCAGCACTGTAATACCAGCAGAAGTACTATAAATGCACAGGACACATTATTTCTCATTCCCAAATGTCACTTGTATGGATTTACAATGAGATCTAATCCACACGCTTTTAAAAATCCAGTTCTGATTATTCTTATGTGTTGCTTGTAACTGGGTTGTTTCACAGGACCATGCAAAATCCCAGTTAAGAAAGCTGTAGTGTTATACAATGGCGAGAAGAAAAGAGTTCAGAACGACCTTAAGGAAGGCATTCTCCATGGTGAAACTGTATCCTTCTTCTGCAAGAATAAAGAGAAATCCTGTGCCTATACTGTAGCTGCTCCATGTGTGGATGGCAACCTTACCCTGCCTGCCTGTTTCAAAGGTATGAGTTAGGGATAACAAGTACTTTAGTTGGGGGCAATGTCATAATTAATCTTCAAGCCCTATTTGACTGGGTAATTCATCTGCCTGACACAAAAGTTACTGAGTATTTGGGAAGAAATGGCCTGAGAAAAGGAGAGAATGCACAGCAAGACTTTGGGATACATCAAAGCCCTGCTGTAATTCCTGTCGTTCTAGGAAGGGGCCAGTTAGAGGTGGCCTAGCCCAAAGAAAGGCCATACATTAAGTAGTCTGGGATTTCACAAATCCTTGGATCAACATCTTCTACAGGGAAAAAGATCCCGAATACTGCTGCAGCCATGAAAACCTGATGTTTTCACTCCCATTCTGGCGAATTATTCCCACCCTGTTCCCAGTTGTGCTGAGTGGTAACACACCGGTTCTAACTTTGGACCAAGGGTGTTAAAAGGCAGCTGACATTCATAGCCAGGAATTGACGCTGGCAGGACTAGTTCCCAGACACACAGGTTTTTAGACAAAACAGGCAAATACTGCATTTTTTTGGCAAGAGGAAATGCTTTGCATTTGTTGTATCAATATTCCTTGCATACAATATTCATTGTAAGTTTTATTTTCACTTGTAAGTGAAGAACTACAGCCTATGCAGGATGAAAACATCTTTCCTCACATTTGGTTTGGCTGTTGATGGGTGCAGCTTAGCTTTCATTGAAAGAGAATTAAAACAGTGTTTCTTCTAGAGGTTTTACAATGATGCAAGGACTGATTGCTTACCTAGCAGGGTCTGTAACACAGTGTTTTCAGCCATCTCATGTCTCAAGAATTTAACCAGAGTTCTTGTTTTCAACAGAACGTGGCTTTTTTTCATCTCTTGTGAAGAAGGACCCATCAGACATGAAACCATGTGAAGATCAGCATGACTAAGAGAAGTGATACAGTACTAAATCTCTGCCTTACTGAGACAAAACACTACATATAAAAGAGGAAGACTTAGGTCCCATGAGTATAAATTTCCAGGCAAAGTGGGGACTCTGCTCTTTTCCTCACCACCATCCCTACCAGCCTCTTGCACAAGCTATGACACATTCTTTCAGCCATTAACCTTCATTCTCTTTCTCTGCTATTCAAAATCCCCGCAGTATTACTCCTCTTTCCATACTTCCAGCATTTATGCAATTGCAAATGACTTTCTCCATAGCAATGCCTCCACAATAAAGTAGTTGTCAGCCAATAGTGTGCTCTTATTTAATATTACCTAATCATCAATCAAATCCTTCAGCTCTTAACTCATTTATAGAGTAAGGCCTTCATCATTAGTAATTAGCTGGGTTCCGATTCCATTACCACTCCCCTGTGATAGGGAACGGACCTTTAATTACAGACAGAAGGAGGTCATCAGCCTAGGGTTTTCCTGAATTTACCTAAGTGGAAAGAATCAGACTTCCAAATGAGTTTAGATGCCCAGTGTCCAACCATGGGTCAAGTAACAATACCATTAGAGAACAGGCTCTTTAACTTTGAAAAAAACCCAAGAATTTGCTAGTTACTAAGATTATCTAAGTTTTTGAGATTCCAACTTCACTTGGAACTGTGGCTTTAAAAAACTGTTAATTTTTACCACTGTTTCAATATTATGCAATGTAACTGATTCCTTTAAAAAAAAAAGAGAGAGGGAGAGAGAATTGTACAGCATTGAGCAATAATAATGATTTCTGGTCATTAAGTAGCTTTGAAGTAAACTGTACTTTTAATTTGATTTATGATACAGGAAGTTCACTGGTATGATCCAGCCTGGCAAGTTTTGTGCTTATGTCTGTATTTTGATTCAGGAAAAAAAATAATAATGAAATTTAAACATATTAGAAAGTCATAGAGAAATATTTGGTTTTCACTTAGAATAAATTGTCATATGTGGTTCCCTCTGAAGTATAAAAGCCTTCTCTGTGGTTAAAAGCTGCACACTAAGCATGCTACTGTAGAACTTTTTAAAAGGAAAAAGATTTTTAAAATGTTTAAAATTTAACATTAAGATCAAACTACTTGCACGATGCTGCAGCTACCATTAAAACACTCTGAACATACTCTCATTATCGTTTTTTTCTGAAGCCTGCACATGAATATTTTAAGAGTATGACTGATATAATTTGTTCTTACACTTCCTATTTTTAAGGAGAGATTTAGGCAGCTATTATTAAGTATTTAATACTTTGTAGTCATCAGCAATTTAATTCTCTAATCTAGAGATAGGCAGACAAATTCATGCTAGCACGAAGAGGGTATTTCGTTGATACAATGTGCACTGTTTCAGTGTTTAAGCAGGACTCTTGAATGGTGTTCGACTTACAGGCCAAGAAATTCATAACTTTGTAATACAAACATGGGTCAGCTGGCAAGAACCTGTCTGGAAGTATAGTCCCAATGTTGTGTGGGTACATCTCTGGGATCAGGATGTTCAGAACGTTAGCTGAAATACCACAGTTTAATATTAACTTGTCTTTCACAGCAAAATACCATGAAGTTGGCAGTAGTAAAGTTACCATTCACTGCCATAGAAATGCTACTGTTCCCTGGAAGTGTTTGAATTTTCACAAAAAGTGTGGCCTCAGGAACATTCAGATTTTCCTAAGCAAACTTTCCCAGTTCTAAGTACGGGTGCAGCAGGATAACAATCGCTCACATCAGCTGCCCTGCATCCTAGCTGCACTTGCAGGATTTGAATATTTTAAAGAATCACCTTTAGGAGCCAATGTTCACATGCTGAATTTATTATCTAGTCTCCTGAAGCAAGAAGAGGGAGAAAAAAAAATCTGTGACCTGGTAAGTCTTTGAAGTAGCGAGGTGTTTGTGAATCACAACTTTTCAGACATGAAAGGTTTGCTGAGGTCTGAAATAATGTATTGCAACTAGAGCTGTTCCAAAGGCTGGTATGAGTGAGTGAAACTTGTTTTTTTTTTTCTTAAGATGTCTGAAAGAATGCCTTAAGCTGTGCTAATGTTACTTGTGGCAACCTGCTGAGACTGTTAGGGAGATAAGAGAACATGGTAAAGGAAAGGAAAGGGAAAAAAAAAAGAATACTGAATGTGTTTTACTGAAATGAAGGTACTTTTACAATTCAAATTGGAAATGTGTTCAGTATTCTGGTTGGGCTGTCTATGTGTTCTACAGTCATCCATCATAGGGATTTCCTTCGGAAGGTCAGTGAACATCAGTATTCATCATGTCCTTTGGCTTTGGCTGGAGACAAGACCTCAGTCACTTCTTGAATCTTCTTTCTTTCTTTTTTGGACAGAAGTTATGCAATTGTTAAATCAGTGCAGGTAGGCTTCAACCTCTCTGGCCACCCTGCTCTGCACCAGTAAGCAGACCTGGAACTGGAGCTCTTCTTTCAGGAAATTTGTCCTGGACTACTGGTTCCAATTCCTTTGGGTCTGCTCTGCCACTTACTCTTTTTCACAATATATCAGCTAATACAGTTTCTCAAAGTATTTTGCGATGAGCAAGACAGTTATATTCAAATCTGAAGGCAATGTGCAGACATGTATCCTTGAACAATGACAAAAAGTTGGCTTAGAAATTTCAACACTTTCAACAACCAAAAAGGTGATTTGCAAAGCAGGACAGAAATACAAACCCCGCTGTATGCTGACGTGCTGCCCTTGAAAAACCTGCCTGAAAGAGCCCCAGTGTCATGCCCATTCAGTTTTCCATATTCCACCCACTAAAAAACCTGCTGTCTGTCTCCTGTGATTTGAACTGACTTGAACTAATTGATTTCATAATGATTACAAAATTCCCATCTCAACTCTGGGTATCTGATGTGGTGATTCAGAGGTGGAAAGCTGAGCAAGTGCAGCTCTTTGAGCAGCCACCCAGCAGTGTTACTCCATTGTGAGAATCTTCCACTATTTTAAAACAGATTAAAACTAGTCTTACCTTACAAAATATATCAAATTACAATTATTTTAAATTTGGAATTTAAAGACAGTAAATAATCTCTGTAATCCCCTCGGGAGATTTTACCATGGATTAAATATCCCAGCACTGATTTTTCGCACTTCTATGCAAATGTTGATTCAAGGAGCCAGGTGCAATCTGAGCCGGCAAACAGTGTAGCTGTCAGCTGCCACCGAATCAGCTGTTCATAGGAGTTCTATGTCCTCCTTAAACTGAGGGGCCCAGAACTGGATCCAACATTCCAGATACGGCCTCACCGGGACAGAGCAGAGGGTGAGAAGGACCTCTCCTGACCTCCTAACCATCCCCCTTCTAACACACCCCGGGATGCCATCGGCCTTCTTGACTATGAGGACACATCGCTGGTCATGGGCATCCCGCTGTCCCCCAGCAGCACCCCCAGTTGGTAATTCCCGCCCTTACACCTCCAAGGCACAGTCCTACTCTTTCGGGCCCAAGAGGTTTTTTCCGTTACCGGCTTCTGGGCACAAGCAACTCCGCAAACTCAACCGCTGCTCCCGCACGCCTCAGAGTTCTCCTCAGGGTCACCGGTCGCCTCAGGCTTCCCGCCCCGGGGCCGGGCCTGGCTGTCGCCGCCTGCGTCGCCTGGAAACCCGCGAGCGGCCCGCGGAAACGGAAACGCGAGGGGCCGGCAGCCGGAGGGGGCCGCCGGGAGCGGGGGTGGGGTCGGTTTGAATCGTTGGCCGCTCGGCCGGGCTGGCCTTATCCCTGCTGAGAGGTGTTGGGACTTGCCGGCTCGGCTTGGTTTCTCCCCATCCCTCGGAGCCAGGCCTGGGCGCCGCAGAGAGCGAGGTAAAGGGGGCGACATGTCCCGGGGGCCTCCCCTGCGGGAGGAGGGCCGGGGGCGGCTCGCGGGGTGGGTGCCCCACCGGGGTGCGGGGTCTGGGAGCGGTTTGTGGCACCAAGTCCCGCAAACTCCATCACGGCGGCGGTCGGGACAGGAGCTTTCGCTGTGGGGAATCGCAGCAGGTCAGCTCTGGGCGTACGCGGGGCTCCTAAAGCGGTTTGTTGAAGACGGAGGAGTAGGAAGGCGGCTGAGGCGGGAGGCGGGCAGCCAGGGCCCCCGCGGCTCGGGATGCTCCAGCCGGGCCGGGGGCATAACGGGGTTTGTCCGCAGGGAGAGGCCCAGCTTCGCCAGGCTACTATCTTCAGCCTAAGTGGGCAAAGAACCTGCTAATTGCGAACTCAGATGTTCAGCCAGGATGCGTAGTCCACCTGGGAAGTCGGGGGGGGGGGGGGGGGGCGGGCCCGGGGGACGAGCTCATGTTTGGCCGCTTTCTCAGGGCTGCTTCGTTAAATCCAGTTCCAACAGCGTTTGTTGCTTCTGCTGCTTCGAACTCGTTGGTTTGATATGCTGGTTTTCCTTGCTTTTCTTCCCTTTAAGAAGCAACAGGAGTGCTAAGGAAGAGAACCAGGCACAGCTCTGAGCCTTTCACTGGGATGTGGTAGAGAGATGTGTGTGACTGAACCTGTTCTTGGCCGTCAGCTGTTTGTTTTCAAATCCAGACACAATCCTGTGTAGATTCCCTTGGCAATCTGTTGTTTGTGGAGAACCACTCTTGTCCTTGGGTTAATTTGAACATAACAAAATATTTAGGTTCATTTCTGTATAAGACCAAAGTCTTTGCGTGGCCTGAGGGGAGCGTGGGTTTTGTAATGGTGTTTCATCTTCTCTGCTTCTCTCTGGGTAACTTTGCAGGTTGCTTCTGGTGTTTTTTTCAAAATGAGTGGTGAAGAGGAAGCATGGGAGAAGCTAGATGCAGAGCTTGATGTCCTTGTTGTGGATATGAAGCCTCGTGTTCTAAAACTGCAGGATAGGTCAGGTAAATATGTGAAGAGTTTTGATTTCAGCTTTTTATGGCATCATGTGGTAAAATGTGCTCATGGAGAAACACTAATAACAAAGTTCTAGGTTACTGATAATCGTTCTGTGTACTTGTATCGCTTTCTTTAACCAGCCACTGAATGTCTGATGTTACAAGGCATGTTTTGTACATCTCAGTCTGATTTTTATATATATATTAGGTGCCTATAAAAGCTATTGCTGTCTCGGTGATGTAAGTGGGCTTTTGTGTAAATACACTAACTTCCCTATCTCTAAAATATATTTGCAGTCTTGTAAGTGCAGTCTCAAAACCCATGTGTTTTAGAAGCTTGTAGTTTCTACTGAATTACTTAAACAATCAAGGTTTTAAAATCTTAGGAGTGCATAATAATATAAACATCTATGAATAAATGATGGGTATAAATCAAATTATTAGAACAAAGTGGTTATTATTAAAGGCATGAACTCTACAAATTAAGATCTTGCTTTGTAAGCCTTTAATCAAATTACTCATCTGGTAGGAAAGCTTGTGTAAATAGATTCTTTAAATGAATGGAGATTTAGAGTGTGTTTAAAATATTAATGCTCAAGCAAGCTGTATGTTGTAGCTGAAGGCACCTCTTGCAGTGAGTTCAGAATTCCTGGTGACTTACATGTTCTCTGCTTATTACAGGTTGATTCTGAAAATGCTGTTTCTAGTAGTCTCGTAAACTTCTGATAAACATGAATTTGTAGAAAGTATTCTTGAATGACATAAACTGAAACTATTAATAAAGTTTGGGGTTTTGGGGTTTTTTTTTGCTTTAAACTTTTGGATAGGTGGGAAACACAAAATTGGCCATCAGCAATGGCTATCAATGTCTTTGATTTGCTGTGAAAATGTATAGTGGTTATGTATATCTTTATTTTTAGAACGAGAAAGATGTGCACTGTGGATTAAAAAACTGTACGAACCCTCAGGAGCAGGCACAGGAGTAGGGGGAAGGAAGAACAGGAACTCATATGCAAAGCTTCTGCTCCACATGCTGAAGCGAGGTGTGCTGGAAGGTCCTTTTACATATAAACCTGAACCAGGAATACTGAAAACTCTACCTTCATACATGGTGAGTCTAACTTTTTTGTGAGACAAACTTGCTTAAATATATTCTGAAAATACTTTTAAGTCTTTGGTTTGGTATAAATGTGAAAAACAATTACTAGAGTGGAATTACACATCTGTAATGGTATTTATGTTGTGAATCTTGTGATTGGTGTTGGAAAATATTTCCATGTGTAAAATCTTTTATGAAACCTTTTCTCCTTCAAAACTCAGATTCCACAAAGGCTTATAAAAATGTGGCTTCTGAAGGAACAGAAAGTTAATTTTTCTCTAGTTCTTTGAAAGGGTGTAGTAAAATACTCTTGAGGCTATGTTTTGTCTTAATTAGCAGATAGTCCTCCTGAAAGGAGTCATGTGCTTAAATGAGGTGCAGATAATAGTCCATCTTTCTATGAAGGAAAAAGTAACAGTATTTCCCATAGTTATTGTTAAACTTGCAGTTTGTTTTCTGAAGATTTAAATGTACAAGGTCAATCATTAGCATCAGCTTTAGTGAGATAACAGTCCTCACTTAGGCTGAAATAAGTAGACTATCAGAAAACACTTAGACAATTGCCTGTTGTACTGATTTCCATGGGTTGGCAAGGTAATATTTGCATTACATTAGACTAAGGATTTTTATACTGCAGATATTCCTGCAAGAAACAAAATTACCAGTGCAAAGAATATGTTTGTGTTATCATATTCTAGCATTGGCTTTTGCATTTATTTTAATTATAGTCAATTTATTTCGATGAACCAAATTCAACAAGAGTTCAGAGTAGTAGCCCAGACTGCTTACCTGACCGGGTGGTGGGAGAGCTGGGAAGCAGTGAATGTAAGCATAAGGAGTCACAGAAGATGTCTTCTAAAGAGGAATCATCTTTAACAACATCACTTACATATGGGTAAGAGTTATCTATTTGCTTTTGTCACTATTTGCTTCGTATTCAATAGATCTTTGATATACTCTGTGTGTTTGAATTTGTGTGCATGAAATTATTAGATGCCCTCATGGACTCATTTTTAGTGTTTGTACTTTATATATGCAGAAACTCTGGTAGCAGCTTATACTTTTCTGTTATTACATTCCTCCATTATGTTGTCTTCTCTGGCTTCTGTAAGTCATATTGTGTGTCCTATAGCTCTATGCTCTTCCTCTTTCAGACACAGACACGTAGTGTGGAGAAACCAATAGGCCAATCTGATGGTTTAGCTATGAGTGAAGAGAGGTTTTTGATGTGACTTGGACTGGTGGTTACTGTGGGGTACTCATCATTTGCACAATTAATCACTGTCTGCTTTTGATAACATCCTCTGTAGACTTCAAAAGTAGACAGGAGCAATTGTTCTGACATTCTTAATATCTATCAAATAAGCTGGTGCTCTGATTATGTTTTTCAGATCTCAGATGTTATGGTGGCAAAGCACAGTGGTCATAAGGCAAGAGGCATAATTCATGCAAAATTACTTAACTGGGAGAGGGAAGCACAGACAAATGTGGACAGGCAGTAAGGAGAAAACGATGTGGTAAAAGACTGTACACATACAGAAGGCTCTTGAGCCAGTTTTTTCTTAAAATCTATCAAAACAGTTGCTGTCCCCTTGGAGTTGTTGTACAGTCCTGTTTTCTACATGCTGATGCATGGAAACTGGTAATAACTAAGGAAATTGAAGTGGATCAATGTTCACTATTTCTATACAGTTCCAAATAAAAGGATCATACAGTAAGCAAGTGACAAAAAATGTGGGGAGAGTAAATCATAGAATGGTGTGATGGGAAGGGCCCTCAAAGTCCCCCCCAGTGCCACCCCCTGCCATGGGCAAGGACACCCTGCACCAGCCCAGGATGCCCAAAGCCCCATCCAACCTGACCTTAAACCCTGCCAGGGATCTAGGGGCAGCCCCAGCTTCTCTGGGCGCCCTGTGCCAGGGCTTCTCCACCCTTACAGGGAAGGATTTCTGCCTAATATCTCAATTTGCTGTCTTTATGTTTAAAGCAATTACCCTGTGTCCTATCACTACATTGTATTATGTATAATATTAAAAATGCTGTTGCCTAAGTTCATAATGCTGAAAGGAGTTTTATATCAAATAGCTTTATTGGCTTTTTTCTGTAGAGAACAGAAATATAGACAAGTATACTGATGGTAGATTTAAAGGATATTCTATCACTGTTGCTCACAGATACTTGTTTAGAGGAAAGAGAACAGTGGCTCCATGCAGATAAACAAGTTTTGCTGTTATGTGAGAAACAGAATAATTAGATGTGTACGAAGAAAGTGGGATTTGATCCAAATTTCTGCAAGCACATTAGTCCTTACTGAACACTTACCTGCTTGTCTTGTGTTTTCATCTTGGCTTATTTTTGAAATAGCAAGATTTCATGAAGCTTGCAGGAAATATTCTGGATTATAGAAAGTCAGACTGGACCAGCTGTACTTATTAAAACCTATGAGGTTCAAAATCAGAGCTGCTGCCTCTGGGATGCTATGCTGTGTAGTTTTGTTCTTCTGTGTGGGGAGGGTTGTTTGCAGTAACTTTGTCCTTGTCTGAATAATCTCTCTCTGGGTTTGATCTAAAATGTTTTCATTTATATCATGCTGTCTACTACAAATCCATGTGCTTTGTTGGTGCCTGACTTAGCACCCCCTGTGCCTAAATCCTGTGTGCTTGTCATTAGGGTAACACCAAAGAATCCAGTATTGCTTATTTCCACTTGTGCAGCAGAATCCTGAGGATCTGTGGTTGTTTCTTGCTATGGCAATCCATTGGAGAGTCTCTGTCTGTAGGTTTGCAGGAGCCAATAAGCTTAAGCTGCATCCTTAGTGCCAGTCAGTTGGGTATAGAGCTGTTTACAAAGCAGGTAAAGGGACGAAATGTTCAGGCTGTTGTTTTGCTGTTGGCTACGGATCGTGGCCCTGCAGTGTTGAAGGTGTGGCAAGCTGTTCAGCTGGACACTGCTGAAAATCATACAACTGGGCTGATGAAACCTGAAAGTGAAACTTAGCTGCACAGGCATGGCTCTGCTAGCAGGTACTCGGGCCAAGGATGGAGCGGTGTTGAAGGAAATCTGAATTTCTGTTGGCAAATAGAAATCTTGATAGGTTTCTAGATTGCATGAATTGATCTTCACAGCAACAAGAAACTTCTCTTCCTGCAGAACTCCCACAACAAGAGGTTGAAGGTGAATGCTCAGTTGTTCTGTTCTGCAGCAATAGCTTCTTGAATACTTATTTACGTGTATCAACATCAAGATGTTTGCTATACTTGCTGTACAGGTCCCGTGTTTTGTTGTACCTGCAGCTCTGAGGGAGCTATCAGGTCAAGGATGAATTTCTGGAATCTGCAGTTTGTGGGAAGAGCCAGCAGATGGGGATCTTGTAACGTTATACTTGTCTCTTATGCCGTATGTATCTAGGAACCTATCTGCAAGCGTGCAATAGATGTAGTTGGATGAAACATTTGCATTCCAACCACGACTCAGTTCTTACAGATAGACTGTAACGCTTTTTCCGGGCAAAATAGACAATGTCAGTGAGAAATGTTCGAGTTTGTAGATGTTTATTGATGTTTTTTTTATTTTTATTCTTCTTAAGATTCCCTTCTTTAAACAGAGGAAACTGATAGAGAAATTCTTTTTGTAGTTACTTTTATCTTGCAATACACATACCTCTGTGCATGAAGATTTTGGCTTTTCTGTAGGAGGGTATTTAGCTGGCTAAATAAGTAGTAGATAGACAAACCTTACTGGCAATCAAGGGTGTAAATTAATAAGACCAACTCAGCTGGTGCTGGGCAGGTGATCTTTATTTTGAAACCTGAGAGAATTTGGTTTGGGAATGTGTAGTTTGGTTTGAATAGAAACCTGGTCGTTCTGACCCTGTGGGAAAAGTCTGCTGTATGTTTATAGATTATGCCTGAAGAAGTGGTTAAAGGTTAGTGTGTAACTGTGCTGTACCAGGAGTGAGTTTCCCTTACTTACACTAGGAAATTATTTATTAATCTCCTTAATTGGCAGCAAATTGCTTCCTTCTCCCATGCTAGCTCGCTGGTTTGGCTGAAGCAGGAGGTCACAGTGCTGGTGTTGAGACTGACTGTTCTCCACTCACCTGCTGTGGGAGGGGAAAAGCAATAACTCTGTGATTTGGGGAGCCTGGCTTGTGTTAACAGAAGGCTAGAGAAGGGAGCCAATGAGTCATGTATGCTTGATATGAGCATAGCTGCAGTCCATCTTTACACAAAATTTCAACAGACCCTTATAGGATCAAGTAAGGCAACTTCCTTCTCACTACTTCAAAACAGAAAATAGAGATCTCAGAACATAACTAGACTTTTCCCCCAATTTTTTTTTCAATTTAAAAATATTACCAGTGACTTGGGTTGAATTATTGATAGGACATGAATGCTGTTTTCACTCACTTTAAACAGTGGGAACTTTAATTGAATTGTTAGGTAACCTGGGTATTGTTCAGAAAAGAAGTCTGATTACAAGTGCAGGTTTACTGACAGGTGAAGATTTCCCCTTTTAATGAAAGATAAAGATAACTTTGTGTCCAATGAAATCTTGGTGAGAAATGCATGTTTTGCAATGCTGGAGACAGTCATTGTATTATATTTCTTCTGATCTTTTTTTTTTTTAACCTTTTAAGACTTTGCTTGTCTAAACTGTTTACTGCTTTGTGATTGTTATTTTGCCTCCATGGATGCTGGTGGTATTTATTGGTGCTGGAAGGGAAGGTATGCTCCCAGTTGTTGTATTTCACAGGTCCCTGCTGTGTGGACGAAAGCTGAGGCAGTGTGTGCTTCATGAAAAGTTTGCCTGTTTGTCTTTCTAAAAGTGACTAGTTTACATTGTCCATCCAACAGTTGTCTTTCTGTTCATAAACACTTAATTTGTCTCAGTGTCTTTTTTGGCATCACTTAGTCTCTAATTTGCTGCCGGATGGAAAGAATGAAAGGTATTTTAATGGTCAGACTTGATTTTAATACAGCATAGTGAGTCATAAGGAGGTGAACGGACTAACAGGAGGCTTGAATTATTGTAATACATGTAGATTTGACATTGGAGTGTATGCTGGAGGGTGTTACACCTCTGTTTTGCTGTATCTTGCTATATCAACTCTTCTAACAAATGCTTATAACTTTTGTTTTGTTCTGTTCCTTTTCACTGTCCTATAGTTGATTGAGAAAGGTGTGATACACTTGACCAGGTGCATCAGGGAAGGTTATCTTCCCCTGTGTGCTATTCCTGATTTCTCTGTGTTCAAATGCTTCATTTAACAGAAGCTTTTTTAAAAAAAATCTCCTATGGTGCAGCCAACCATCACTTTCTTTGTTTTGTCTTCTCGAAGCTGCTAGACTTTATCATATGTCATCTGATATGTTGAACAATTTTCTTTCAAAAATGTCTCTTTAGAGCAGCCTTCTCAGTTTAACTTTTATTAAGATTTGTCCTAAAATTTCTTGGGAGATGCTGGGTCATGTCATAACTAAGAAATGCAAAGAACACCTTAAAATACACTGTGATGTGCATGTGTTTTCTGGTGTCTTTTTTGGGGTGTGTTTTGGCTGATGGGTTTTTTTAATGGAATACTTAAGGGTTTTGTCTGGTTTTAATGGGAAACTCTTCTTTTTTATTCTCCTATTTTTGATCTTTACATTTTGATAATTTATTTCTCATATATTTTGAAAGATTTTATTTTAAGATTAACATCCTATGTGTGCCATGAGTTTGTTAAAATTAATTCTTATCTTTCTGCTTACCCTTTTTAATAACAGGGAAAGACTCAAGTGTCATGAGAAGCCAGCACTGAGATCTCATTCTGTGAGTCCTCACCAGACAGATGAAGATAACTTAGCCACGCCATTGTCTGTAAGATGCTTCTCCTTTTTGTCCTTACCTTGCTCTAGTTGCAATGAATTGGGTTTTTTATATCACCATAAAGCTGTTGTTTCTAGCTGCATGAGTTGTGATCCCTGCCTACAAGTGCAGACACTTGGGATGGAGTGATAGGGAAAAACTAAAGCTCATCAAAATCTGCCCTCTGCAAGTGCAGGGGAAGAGCATTTCTTGTAGGATGTTCTCACTTCATCCTAATGGTTGACCTCTCTAGTGTAGTGTGTTTAATGTCTGCTGCATTGTTTTCCCTAGGCTTGGCACACTGACTGTATTGACATCATCTTGTGTTTTGCAATAGGAGATTAAAGTAAGCAGCATAGATGTCTCTGGCTCTGGTTAATCATGGTTGTCCTCTCAAAGACTGAATTTTGGACTGTTCATTTTATCAAACTTTCCACAACTAGCATTATGGTTGATGGAAGGACACTAAACAGGCTTCATGTAAAAAAAAAAACCCTTTTAGTCCAAAATATTTAATGATACTGTATGTATAACTGCAGGCATTTAACATGAAAACCACTCCTGACAAATATTTGTTATCACCAAATAGACTCTTTTCCTTTGTGAATATGTTCTGTAGCTTTATTGTGTCCTGTCATTATTACTGGAGAGATCATTCTCCTATGGTGCCTTCAGCAGATCCAGTGCTTCTCTGACGTCTCTTTCCTCCATGAAACACTGGAATTGTTGTATGTACCTTATAGGTCTGCCCACACTTGTATTTTGATTGTATCAGAGGAACAGTTTAGAAACATTGCAGCTGGAAGTGGGCTGCTGACACCTGAGCAGTTCCTATAGACTGTTCTTAATTGTCTTTACTGGGCATAATCAAGAAATTCTGAGGATGTGAAGTGCAAGCAGGGTGAAAGGGAAGCTTGCAGCTGGGTCTGTCTTTCTGAGGCATTTGTGTTCTGCTGTGCATTTGGGGTAGAGGATGTTTTATCATGGCAGGCTACCAATGGTCTGTGGGCAAACACTGAACGTCTCTGCTCTAGGCTCTGATTAGTATGAATGTATTTATAATGTGTGTGTTGATTGTATATATACAAATGTAACTTTAAAAATATTGCTATAACTAAAAATAAAAACAGATGCTGGATTTACTAAATTTCTCCTTATTGGTTTCCTGTTTGTTTTACTTGACTTAACTGTTCCATAAGAAATATTTCTTTGTTATAAAGAAAAGGATTTCCTTAAGTTGAAATCTGGATTTAAAGTTTTTAAACTTTAATGGTTTTTAGTTTTGGGGTTTGTTTTGGTTTTTTTTTTTTTTGGTTGGTTGGTTTGTTTACTTTTTGTTCCTGGCTCTGCCAGAGGCTTCCAGGGCACTATTAGGCAAATCACTGCATTTCATTGTTCTTCAGCTCCATATACTGGATTTGACTGTGATTATAGTTTTAAAAGGGCCTTTAAGTGAAATAATCCTGTCTTGATTTGCCAAACAGTTTGATGAACATTTGGCTGGCTGGAACAAATAGTATCTTGTTCTGTTGTCAGTGATGCACAGATGTTCTGGCATAATTGAGGCCCAGGTAGAGGAACAGGGAGTCTTTTAAGAACCATTAAGAACTGCTTAAACCAAGTGTCGATGAACTGGAGTCAAAGCTCCACTCACTGTGTGCTCATAATGAATGAGCAGGTTCCAAAAAGGGGTGCTGGCATGCCACTGCACAAACCTCTTGCTAGCAAAACTTAGCGAGACAAAGTAATCCACACTTCAGTGTTCTTTAGAAAAAGAGTGTGTTATCTCAGTTAGGGCAGCTGATACAGATAATTTTCCTTATTTGATATATTAAATAGAAGCAGTTACTCTTACCCACAGGAAAAAGCCTTCTGACAGCCACAGCCTTGAACAACAGTAGTGACCATCCCTACTGAATGCTGGGAAGCCTTTCTGCAAAGGGGACCCTTAGCCCTGAGCTGGGCAGCTCTTACTCTGTCCTCTGCTTTTGCAGTTCTGCCCACTGGAACTATCCCTGTCTTGCTCTGGTTTCCTTTAACTTCTTTCTGGTTTATTGTTATTGTTATTATTATCATTTTATTTGGAGGCTGATCGGGTGATCTGTAAATTCTGGATTAGCCCCACAAAAGTGACAGTGGAGACTGGCTCACTTCTGGAATAAATAGGTTGCTTGAAGAGTGGAGCATTTCGACTCTTGTTTAGTAAACTCACCCTTTGTAAAGGAGCCTGTTGCTTTGGAAATAAGTAAAATAAAGAACAACAGCAAAGTCAGGAGGAAGGCTAATTTATCCTCTGAATTCCTTTCTTTGTGCAGTATCCTGCTGGTAATTGAACTGTTCAGAATCAGGCTGTCAGAGGTGCCATGAGGATATTAGGAAATGCAGTAGAGGCACTGCCAAGTCTAATGAGAAGCTTGCTTTTTTTTTTTAAAGCTGATGTATCTGTCAGGTCTTCTGATACCTTGTTTGACCTTTTTATGTTCCAGGACCATCGTCATAAAAATCCCATTTCTTTGGATGACAGTGACTTTGAAGCACGTCTCAATAGTTGGAATCTTGGGGTAAAATAAACAGAATACATTACTTATTTATTGATCTGAAATGAAAACTCCTTAGTAACATAGTCTGCATCTCTGAATTTAGTCGATAGAACTTTATGTAGGAATCAGGAAGTTAGAAATGAAGTGGTAAAGCTTGGGAGGGGTGGTTATGAATGCATGTTACCTTGAGAAGTAAATGTTACAAATGCCTCATTTTAAGCAATAATAATCTTACTGTATTTAACATAGTTACTGATAAATCAAGTGAAATAATAATACCTGCTGGCCACAGCACGTGTCTGTCTTTTGTAGAAATTCAAACTGCTTCTTGATACTTTCAAGATAACACAAGCAAGTTATGCTTGTGTAAGTGAAAGAGGAGTTTGGCTTTCTGGGTGTTTTTTACTCTTAAGGAATACAGAATTTATAAGCTGTTAATACAACATCTTTTAGCCAGAGCTTGCCTTCCTTTTGGAAGAGTTAAAGAGTGTGTTTAACCTCTTCCCTTCCATTTGAAAACTCATAATCTTCAGACCAGCTCTGTGGCTCTTCCTCATGGAAAGAGTAGTGTGCTTTTGTAAATTTGCTCTGCTGAGTAAAAGATTTACCTTTGTGGAAGCTTCTGTAGCACTTTGGCCTTATGTTCTCATCTAGCTGGCTTTAGGATGTGTTTGTGAATACAGTATTTCTGCTGCCACACAGACATTTGTCCTGACTGTGATGTATCAAAATGAGATCTACTTTGGGGATGCAATATGGAGGAGTTTTCTTGGACAGCTCAAGAACTTCAGCACTAGTATTTATTTACTGGATCTGAGCAAAAATGTAGAAGATGTCTCCCCAAAGCTCTCCTCATTTACTGCAAGATCGACTTTAAGCTGCATTAAATTTTTTTTTAGACTCTAAACCAGTTTTGTAAACAGCTCTGTAAAATGAAATCTCCTTTGAAGCTATCATCTCTTCTTAGGATTTAAACACATCCTCTCTTTTTTTGGGCTGGTGTAGCACATGAGGAAAATAGTCAGGCAGTAAACGTGGTTTTATAAGGAGAGATGAAAAAGGTTGTAACTAAGATTGATGTGAATCTATGTTAACCTTCTTTGACATTTGCATGTACGAGTGTAGTACGTGGGGTGTGATCTATGTGTTGTTCTTGAGCAGTTAAGTATTTTGGACCTATACACTAGATGGTTCTTAATTTAATTTAAGGCTACTCTTAGAAGACTTTATTCCCTTGGTTGTATTTTCTGGGGTATTAGTCCATGAGAATTTAAAGGTCCTTGAGAGCCTCCTTCTCCATCTGTAGCTATATTCTGCTGGGTCTTTTCTGTTGTATGTTTTGTCTTTTTTAAGCCTTTCCCCTGTACCACCAAATCTTTAGCCTATTTGATCAGGATTAATATTCTCATAACCATTTAATTTTATTAAGATCACTTCCATTTTTATAAAGATTGTTGGTTTTTTTCTTTTGCATTTTCTGCCTGTTCTCACAGGTTGAAAGCTCACTTGGTTGCATTTGGGTGAGAGGACAGCTGAAGTTAGGAGGGATGTAGTTTCTAATAAAATACTTCAGCTTTGGGTTTTTTGTTTTAAATAACATATGTTCATGTTGTCAATTTAATCAGTTACCAAAGAATCCTTATTCTTCCCACACTGGTGTCAGCCCAGAGGGATGTGACAACATAACCTTGGGGATTATACTCAGTGTTGTGCATTGATGGTTAAGTTCTTTCTGTTTCCTTCTTGGTATTTCACTTGCTGCTTTTTGGTGCCTGTTAGCATTCTAAATCTGAATTGCTTTCTTGCTTTACTTCTGAGAGGAGGTAGTCTTGACCTTGAGACAAGCCAGGAGCTGCCAACTGCTTGCAGCAAACTGGAGGTGGGGATTTGTGACTATCCATCTAGATGCATGGTATTGCTCCTGGAGCTGCTTGCCTTTTTGGGGGTAACACCGAAACGATTCCTAGTGCTCCCAGGCTTAGATGACTCTCTTTGTCAGGAATTGAAGTTCTGTAAATTAGGGAGAGTGGATCAGTCAACTCCAGTTTGTGAAAGCACCGTGCAGGTGTCTGAAACAGATGTGCAAGCAGCCACATGTAGGCTTTGGATACCTGGGCTGCAGAGGTACCTGGATTCTGTAAACAGATAGCTGGAACGCCCGGAGCTTTCCAAGCTGCTCTGAGGGGGAAACTTGCTCATGGCCATTTTACAAATTGTTCCAATTGATGCTGACAAAGAATCCCTTTGTATCCAGCGTTTTTATGTGTGTTGATCTGCCTGCTTGCTCATCTCTTTGTTTTTATTTAGTTTTTATTCCTTTTTTTTTCTAATTGACATTCGAGTTTGCAGTGATGTTTTCTTGATAATGGATGATTATTAAACTATGATGATCCTCCACTGATAGGGGAGCTCTCTTGGATGACAAATTGGCTACCCTGACACACAAATGAGTTTTTCAAGCCTTCTCTTCAGGGATGGTAATTAAACAAGTCACTAGTGAGAGACTTTGATTGCCTGATAAGACTTGTTGGGCGTTACCTGACAAAAGAGGGTTTGAGGCTGTAAATGAAATTTCTGTAAGGGGTTGCTGTTGAGCAGTGTTTCCCTGCTGTAATGGGTCAGGAAGTTTTAAGTAGAGGTTCATATTTAAAGAAGAATATGTAATTACTGAAAATGGGGGGAGCTCACTAAATGGTGGCAGCATTTCAGAATCTGTAAGGTGTGAGTGCAAGATGTGACTGCTGGGATTTGTAAGCATTTACACTGCCATAGGAACACATAGCTATCTTTTAAGTGCTAGCCCCATTCACAGACCACTTGAGGAACTTAACTTATAAAGCAACTATTTTGTAAAAAAAAAACCAAAATAACAAAAACTTCCTTGTGTTTGGGTTGGGGTTTTTATGTTTTACTTGTGTGTGAATAAATGTTGCTAGTCTGGCAAAGAATGTGTGCTTCTCTATGTTGTTCTTGCAGCGATGGGGACAGAGCTGACCCTGCGCATTTCAGACAAGGCATTATACAAGGATTTTTCTCAGGAAGAATCCTTGAAATTTTACATATTTTTATTTCAAGCCCATGTATGTGAACAATATGTTTTCATTCTGCAAATATCTAGATGGGTGCTTTGCATAAAGGTGAGAAAAGCTTAGCATCTTCCAGCTGTGAGTTGCCACTAAGCCTTCACTGCTTCAGTACAGGCTTGTCTGGATTATAGTGACCAGTTCTAAACTCTTAATTTGTTTTTACCCTTATCTTTTTGGCAGCTTTGATATACTCTAAATTTCCTCATGTATTTTAAGGTCACACACTGAATGTGTTTTTTCAGTTTTTAGAATGTGCTTGCATCAGTGGCTGAGATTTTTTTATTATTATTAAAAATATTGTGAAAAGTTTGGGGAAATAATTTTATGATTTGTCTACTAAGCAGAGAGGTCAAAGCTTAACAGGCTAATATGGATGCTTCAGATATGTTTCTTAGTAGTAGTAATAACACTTTCTATACAAGAAGCAAGGCTGATGCTTTACTGAGCTAATATTGCTGCTGCTTATGAGTAATAGAAGGATTTTTCCATTTGCCTGGCTGCATTCCTGTTTATCTCTATCAAACATTTTATTGTTCAAGTTCTTTAGATTCTAGTCATGCATGGGTAAATGTTTAAAAAAGAAAAAGGTTGAGTTTTGATTGTGATAAATTTGCCTTTCATACATGGAATACTAATAAAAGCTAATTTTAAATACATTATAAAAATGTGGTTTTCCTAGCTCTTCTTGACTCTTATCTGAGCTGATGTGGGCGCGATCCTTTATTAAGTGTTCGTGCCTTGAAGTTGCATTTGCAATGTAGAAAAGAAGAAATCCTTTTGTATTGCTATTTGAAGGGAAAAGTTTCAGAACCAGGAGTGTACAGAAATGCAACTAATCTTTGGGCAGGTTGTTACTTTGCACTTCCTTTGTCATTCTTTAGCTATTTTAGAGTATAATAAAAGCTATCCTGTTTTATTAACAGCTGTCAATAACTTCTGTATGTTGCTGTGAATGCAGTCTGCTTCACAAATGGATGTCCTCACCTTCCTTTTAGTTATGTCTCAAAGAATTAAAAATTGTGGGATGTATTTATTGTCAGGAAAAGAATGAAACTTGATTTAAATTTTTTTTTTTTAAATTGTCTATTTTTCTTCTCCTACTTGTGAAGCTTTTCAGATTGCAGACAAACACTATTTTAGGATATAAAATTTAAGTTACGTAAAGGAACAACAGTGAGTGAAAACCCTGTGTATTCTTGCCTGGCTTATGTATGTTTTCTTTCCCATGATGTTTCTGATGCAGTCTCATTTGTCACTGAATCATAGCCAATTTTAGGTGTGACAAAGCAACATCCCAGGAAATTCAGCTCTTCATTTTAGGTAGAAGGCATACAAAGAAATGATAGCCTGGGGAAACAGTAAAGGCTTTTTTAATCAGGGAGAACATAATTTTTCATCATTGGAACTCATCCAGAACAAGAATTAACTCGTTAGCTTTTGCAAAGTGTTGTGAGATCTTCAATACAAAGAACATAACCACTCAGGTCTTGCCCAGAAGAAATCATCATGGGAAATGCTGTTGCCTAATAAAAATTGAAGTGGACTTAGACCAAAGAAATTCTGTGGTCAGTGGCTTGTATTACGTTCTCCCTTCTTGGAGAGACTATATATAACACAGGGTTAAAGGAGATGCAAGTGTAGAGAACTCTTGGGTGGCTACAGCAGCAGTGTATGTGGTGCCTGTTTTGTGTACTTGGCTCACATCTGCCTGTGTCTTTCCAGTCTAGTTAAGCTCAACCATTTCTGTACAAACCATTTGATTATCTTTTGTTTGGTTTCTTAGTCTGTCTGCTTACTATAAACATACCTACTGTATATGTTGTGTTGGAGGGCAGCAATGCTGTAAAAACTTTCCCACAGTGAACTCCAAGTGGTGTTGTGACTTCAAAAAATAAATTCAACTTCCATGCTGACAAACAGCCTTCATGTGCTTTAATGTCCTTCCACTAAGACTGCAGAAACAGCATTAAAGTGAACTTCCCTACAAATTATGATGTTAGATAAGAATGTCCTTACTCAAATTTCCTGAAGCTACTCAGCAGTTATTTCTGTAGGGAACATGCTGGCTGGCTGGGTTTTTTAGATTAAAGTAAGAACTTAGGGCAAGGTTCAGTTTAGTTGTTTACCATTTCAAAATCTTAAGTGTTCTTAACTCTTTCATGTGTGTTTTTCCCATTCTTGTTTTGAAAACAATCGCGTTTTGTCTTTGAAGAAGCTTAAGGGGGAATGCACAACAAGCCTGCTGATCCCAATGTGTTTTCTTTCCTGAATCTTAATATATACAACATGCCTTCTGCCTGCCTTACCCAACTGTAATAAGCTTCAGTTGTGCATTATTGAAGATCAGTATACTTTGATAAACATCTTCTAAAGGACGTGTGACTTTGGAAGGGCAGAATGAAAGCATAACATTAACGTTGTCCTTGTTGTAGTATTTACTGTGTCAAAAGAGCAGAAGCTTTGGCACAAGTTTCTGGACTGTCACAGATACAAAACCTCTCACTGTTTTTAGCCTGAGGGGTGACCTATAGCTGGTGTCCTAAGGATGAGCTTTGTGGAAATACCTAGTGCTCAAAAATCGTGCTTTTTCTGCACTGCCCTTGCTTTTGGGGGGGGGGGAAACTGTTTCAGCTCAGTTTTTCTCTCCCATCAGCTCTTCACTCATGGATTGTGATGGGAGCTTTACCCTTGTGTACTTCAATAATGTTTGGGGTTGACTGGCTCATGTGGAAATAGAATTTGAAAATACTGAAGTTAAAAGTTATGGCTAATTTACATCAGATTTTGGAATCTGTGTCTTCATGCAGATTCCTGCCCTATGCTCTTCATTTGAAGAGAATAAATATATTTTCATGAAGTAGATTATTTAAGTAATGGGGAATCTCTTAATGGGGTTCTGATCCCCCAGAGCCTTCCCAGCTCTGGTTTATGAGGGCCTGAGTACTAGAAGGTGACTGTGCCAGTCCTCACAAATTGAAACATGGCTTGTTGCCTGCTTGACTGCCTAATACAACAGGAGAATCCAAAATCTATTCTACAAAGAAATTAAAAATGCCATTTTTGTTAAGAAGTGGCATTTACAAATTAGAGTTCAATTCTAGTTCAAATAAAGATGTCTTTCATGATGACATTTATTTGGTTCATGCTCTTAAAAAAGCATGTGATTTACTTTTCTTCTCATGGCAGTCCTTCAGTTTCATACATATGTATTTTGGTTTGTCTTTGACCTTTTGCTTATTATTTTTAAATTTGCATGTTTCTCATAAATACAAGCTTTTTTCTTTTTTGGGGCATTCTTTATTGTGATATTCTTTCTTTAATGTGGTATAATTTTTAGAACAAGAAGTTTTGCAGAAGACTAGCATGAAAAGAATGAATGTTGAGACATTAAATGTTTACAGATCAGTATAAATGGATATAATCCACAACAAGTAACAAAGTGGGAACATTTAACTTCAAAGCACATATGGCTGCTGTTACAAAATCAAAAAATGCAAGACTTGGGCCATGCAAAGTATTAGAGACACATTTTCCTTCTTTCTCATAAACAAGTAGGATATACCTTTGTTTTTTACATTGGTTTTGAAATGCAGGCTGTAATCAGCTTAATTTCATGGTCAGATAAAGTATTTGAATTAATTGTAAATACATACAAGAATTTTTAGCTTTAAAAAAAAAAAGTAAAAGAACCCCCCCAATCCCCTTGTCTTCTGTGGTTAATGCCTTATGGTGTTCTCACCTCTGCATTTGTCTTCTCACCAATCCTCCCTTCTGTGTCTGAAATTATGACTTTTTTTTCTTTTTTTTTTTTGCAATAGGTGCTTATAGATTCCTTTATTCACTAGTGTCTACCCATTTTTGTGTGCCAATCATTGTGGTGTACTGAGGAAAAAAAAGGACACCAAAATCAAACGAACTCAGCATGCTTTACATGTGGGAAAGTTTAATGTGTTTTAGTAAACTCATTGGCAACAGAGAAATAGGTTATTTGTTAAATTATTGGGTTTTTAACACCATAGCCAAAAGTATATAAAATATTAGATAATACTACATGTTGGAGCCAAATGTATGTGTTAACCCTGCTAATATCTGCAACTACTTCTGAGGTCTTCAACAGGAGTAGAAATCCTACCTAACCTTTTAGGGTAGGAAATGAATAATACTGTATCAAATTGAAATTTCAAAGGGATTAAGCCTCTTTTCCCCTGATAAATTCAAGCCACAAATTTACTGAATAGTACTGGAGAAAGTGCAAGCAGTTGATGTATTTGCCATGCCTCATAGATCAATTTATTCTTTCTGAAAAAAGAAATAAAAAATAGACTAAGTGTTGTAAGATGCATATTGCAATCACATTCCTTTTCTGAATCTCACTGCCACATTTCATGAGATTATACCCTTGAAAGCTCCTCTTGGGTGTTAGGCATCTCCTGTGATGTGATGTTTGAGCCTCATCGTCTGAGAAAATTAAAAAGATGTAGCTGATAGAGGAAGTGGGTTGTGAACAATGTTTTGTATTCAGTTCTTAAAAATAGTGATTGAAAGAGCTGCTCTAATTATACAGTGCTGTTAATGAATTATTTCCTTATGTTTTGTGTCTGTGCCTTATGTGGATATAGTTTCAGTGCACTCAACTGTAGGCTTTCAAAATCACTTTAAATTGCTGTAATCTGTAAATTTCTACTAGCTTTACGCTAATCTAAATGAAAGTTTATCGAATAAAGTTGGAAATTGTTTGTGTAAGCTCTGTATTTAGCTGCCAGATTCTTATAAAATATGCACTGATGGATTTTATACAACCACAAGGGTTTAGAGGAAAAAGCACTATTTTTGATCCATCTGCATTAAGAAACACTAAAAGTTTAAAACTTGCTGAGTGGGTCATGTCCAACCAAATGATCTTCTCTGAGGATTTGCTACTTCCATAACTTGGGAAGCTGTTGTGGCTGCATGTTACTGGAGTTTTGCTTTCTCTGAGGGCTTTAAGGATCTCTGCAGTGATGTAAAGGACAAAGAATTGTACGTAGGAAGATGAATTTGTGTGTTACTTCCAGGTTACAGCCATGCATCTAGAGATAATCAGATTTTCTAGTGGAAAACACTTCCTGAAGTGCATATGTCTAAAGGCATGTTTCAATTTGTTGTTTTTCTTTTGACTGATACATAATTAGTGTTAAGCATCCCCCTAGTGATACAAATTCCCTCCAAAGTATGCACCTAGAGTTGTCTTTGCAAACGTTCTGGAATATTTGGAGATGTTTTTTTGGAGCACAGGTCTTATGAGGAGTGGCTGGGGTGGTTTAGCCTGGAGAAGAGGAAATGAGGGGAGATCTTATAGCTCTTACAGCTACCTCAAAGGAAGTTGTAGTGAAGTGGGTGTTGCTTTCTCCTCCTGAGTGACAGGACAAGAGGAGATAGCATCGAGTTGCATCAGGGGAGGTTTAGGTTGGATACTGGGAAAAGTGTCTTCACTGGAGGGGCTGCCAACTGTTGGAAAAGGCTGCCCAGAGAGGTGGTGGGGTCACCATCCTTGGAGGTGTTCAAAAGATGTGTCGAAGTGGCACTTTGGAATATGGTTTAATAGACACGATGGTGTTGGGTTGATGGTTGGATTTGATGATCTTAGAGGTCTTTTCCAACCTTAAAGATTCTATGATTCCATTATTTCTCACTGTAAGAAATAACAAGGTATTGCTGGCATGAATAATTTTTCCTCTAACTTGTTTTTCAGTTAGAAAATCCAAGATATTTGCGGGAAAAGCCAATGCCAGTGTCTTTGGTAGGTATTTATATCCCTTGATATTTTATAAGGGCAAACAAACATGCTTAATATTTTTCATTGCTGGTTTAGCAGTAACTTGGAGTTACTGCTTTGAACTGAAGTTGTTTTGAACATTTTCTCATTCAATAGATGACACCCAAAATCGACCTAGGAAAAAGTAGCTCTTCTTGTGATGAACAGACACTGCTCCGAATGCATGAAAAAGAGGTAAGTTTCTTTTTAGTTCTTTTAGAAAATTACACACAAATTACTAAGAGAATTTTATTTTGAAATTGGGTATTTACAAGGCAGTTTGTAATAGCAGTAAGTTTCATGTAAAAGAATTTTTGCTGAGTTGACAGGGCTTCTTATTAAAATCTTAATGTGTTTCCCAATTACTTAGGGCATAAAAAAAGACTTTCTGAATACATTTACTGTTCCTTGGAAGGAATTTTTAGTGTGGAAGAGTTTGAATTCTAGGAACTTTCCAAACTACCTCTTAACAGATGCAATGGAATGCTTAATTTAGTGAGGATTTTTATTTACCTTCTATATACTTTTAAAAATATGCAGATCTAGGACATTTCTTTTAGGACCTAGAACATCAGTTCTGTGTTTGTCTCCTCTAGCTCCAGTTCTTTGGTTTGTAGGGGGTTTTGTATTATTTTTTGAATACTGTTAATTGGTGAGATTACTGTCAAAGCTTGCCTAGCTGATTTTCTCATACCGTGTTACTTTGTTTTGAACGTGTACAAAAGTAAAGTTCTGTAATCTTATAATGTTATGTCATAAACTACTCAGTTCATTTAAACCATCAGTCATGAGATAAAGCACAAATATGCTATGTGTAATGGATAGGTGTTTCAGATTCTTATGGAACTACGTTAAGTATTGTTTTTTCTTTGTGGACCAAACTTCAGGAAAAGAAATTCAATGTATATTAGGAAAACTATTTAAAAACCCCCCACACTCTCCTTTCTTTCCCCTTCTTTCCAAGCTGTGTGGTCTTGGAAACTTGAGTGCTTAGACCTGCGTAAGGTTCCAAAGTTGGCAAGGGAGGAGTATCATCAGCAAACATGAAATCATCTCTCCTTTTGCATGGTATGTTGTAGGGATGGTCATGAATTACAACTGTCCTAGAGTTACTGTTTAGATCACTTCAGAAGGCAGAGATAGAGGGGAGAGGAGACTTGGTTTGCAGATCATAGAATCATAGGGGTTGGAAGGGACCTGGAGAGATCATCGGGTCCAACCCCCCTGCCAAAGCAGCTCCCCAGCTCATACTGCACAGGTCGGCATCCAGACAGGTCTGGAATATCTCCAGAGAAGGAGACTCCACACCCCCCTGGGCAGCCTGTCCCAGGGCTCCCTCATCCTCACTGGGTAAAAGTTCTTCCCCATGTTGGTGTGGAACTTCCTGTGCTCCAACTTGCAGCCATTGCCCCTTGTCCTGTCCCCACAGAGCACTGAAAGGGGGCTGGCCATTCCCCCCCACATCCCATACTTAAGATATTTATAAACATTAATAAGGTTCTCCGCTTAGTCTTCTTTTCTTTAGGCTGAACAGTCCCAGCTCACTCAGCCTTTCCTCATAGGGGAGATGCTCCAGGCCCTTAATCATCTTTGTAGCCCTTCTCTGGACTCTCTCCAGGAGATCTCTGTCTTTTTTATCCCAGAGAGCCCAGAACTGGATACAATACTGAAGGTGGGGCCTGACCAGGGCAGAGTAGAGGGGGAGGATCACCTCCTTTGACCTGCTGGCCACACTCCTCTTGATGCATCCCAGGATCCCATTGTCTCTCTTAGCCCCCAGGACACACTGCTGGCTCAAGGCCACCCTGTCATCTACCAGGACTCCCAGGTCCTTCTCTGCAGAGCTCCTTTGCAGCAGGTCCTCCCCTAGCCTGTACTGATTCCAGCAGTTATTCCTTCCCAGGTGCAAGACTCTACACTTGCTTTTGTTGAACCTCATCTGGTTTCTCCCTGCCTGTCCAGGTCTTGCTGAATGGCAGCGCAGTGTTCCTGAGTGTCAGCCACTCCTCCCAGCTTTGGATCATTGGCATTTGCTGAGGGTGGATGCTATTCCTTTGTCAAGGTTGCCGATGAAGGTACCTCTGCTGTTAATAAAGTGACAGATGTGAAGGTAGCTGGCAGACTAATTTGATGCTTAAACAGGCAGCCCAATACAGCAGTTGCACAATATGTGTGCCTTTCGCTTTCTCTGCTCTAATATTGACTGTTCTTTTGTATTGACAATATTCAAACAGCCGTTGCCTCAGGATGAGGCCAGGCAAAGTTTCATAAGATGTGAAAATAGACCAAAAAATAAATAAATTGAAAGCACAATGTTGTCATTTAAATAATATTTTCAAATTAAATAAACAGGAATGCATGCCAAGGAGCTACATAAAATACCCAGCAAATGCTTCGCAAGCTTAGTGGAAAAATCCTCTAACCCACACAGTAAAATCCAGTACTCTTTGCTAATGGTACTCCACTGTAGGCTAGTTTAAACTGGAAAGGCTATAGACAGTGTTTCACAATCACCATGTGTGTGCTATTAAGTAGAAAACTTCAGTGTGTTTTCATCTTATTTTGCTTGTGAAGCTCAGTTAATAATAAAGCCTTTTAATTTATAGAATGTAAATGTATTAGCAGTGCTGTACAAAAGAGTTTTGGTAAACCTTTGACTGCTTCCAACCACTTTGTAGTAGAATGGGAGAACATAAAATAGGATAACTGTGGTTTTTTACTTTTAACCTTTAGACCTTTGCTCATAAACCATCCCTGCACCTGTTTTGACTGTGTAATGCCAAACACATGGCCATTTCCAATGATAGCCACATCATGGATTTATGAAAACGTGAATATCATCATGCAATGGGTTTTAGTCATATTTTCCCCAAATACTGACATGGATTAAACGATTTGGGCAACTGTCATTACTGAAAAATCATGGGTTCAAACAAGGAAGATGCACCAAAACAGGAATACATCACTTCTCAGCAGTGCAGCACAAGGGAACAGATGGCATGACTGGTTTATCATGATACATAGGAAAACAACTCGCTTTGAACTTCACCTTCAGTCATCCCAAGTGCCACCCGGTGCTCCACGGGGACAGGCAAACTTTCCACTTGTGATTTTTCAGGAAAAACAATCAATACCCCAAGAAAGGGGCTTGGAATTCTTCTGGAATTAAAAAAACTAATGTAGCTATGTTAATGAAACACAACGTTTTATGAAACTAGTTCTTTGAGAGAGGTCATCTGATGTATCCTTTAAAGAAGTGTTGGTGTTTGTTTTTTTAAGACAAACCGATGAGCTCGATGCTTTGTGCAATAACTGTGTTATGAAGCTTCATCTCTCTGAGTTCACTGAGAATGCTGAGTGTTTCCAGGGTTTTTGTTGACTTTATCACTGTGCTCCTGTCGCTTTTCTGTTTAGATTTTTGGAAATCTGGTGTTAAAGTCTTTGGACACTGGAGCATGTGTGACTTTCCATCCTCTTGTGTAGTAAAGCAGTCCTTCAGAAGCTGTTATCTTTCCTTCAGTCAGCTGGAGTGGTGGGTAGTGCAGTGCGACTGGGGGAGGAGTAGTTCTGGGGAAGGAGTAGTTCTGGGGAAGGCAATAGGTGAATTGTCAAGAGGATATAGAATTCCCACAGGATAATTTTCACCAGTTTGTCGTGTGGAATGAGGACTGAGGAAGAGGGAGAACATGCCCAGGGAAAAGGAAAGATGAGCTGGGCAGCAAAAGATAACCTAGAGTGTAGAGAGTGGGGAAAAGACATCTTTTTCCTCTAAAAATGCATTTTCATGGATTGAGGACCAGAAGTAAGATGAAAAGGAAGAGGGGTTTTTATGTATTCACAAATTCTATCTTTAAGATGCAGCCTTTTTTAAAAGGCTATTTAGAACCTTTGTAATCTTTATGGTTTTCTCCCTTTTTTTTGTGGATGAGCACTCCCATTTGTTGCACAACACAGATTTTCTTTATAAAGATCATCAAGCCATGTCTATAGCTTTACTGCACCAAACATGCTGGGGTCTACTGATACATTTATGTCAAGATAAAATCAGCTTGCTGCAGTGTTCAATAATTAAGTCTTGGTTTGACTAGAAGTGTTCTGAATGTAAGGTGTCGAAAGCAGCAGATTTACTCTGCCTCTCACTTATCCAAGCGTTTGACTTGCAAAGGCATCTGTAGCTGGGCCCAAAATGTGAACCTTACAATAACTGGAGCTTCATGTCTTGGAATTGGTTTTGCTTCTTCTGATCTCTCTGTTCTTTCTTACACTTCTCTTCCTGTACTGTTCCCCTTCTTTTGTTGAACTGTTCATCCAGAACTGTCCAAGTCGTTGTTCTGCTCATAAACTTCTCACTGTTTTCCATGGGTTAAGAAAGTTAAGCTTTTAAAGTCTGGTGAATATTCTTGTTAAGATGGAGGAATGCACGTTGAATTCTGTTGACTCAAGTGTAGCCTGTAAGAAAGGGCAAGAAAATGCACTAAGGCAGATGTGACAGTATCACTGCTTTCATCTTGATTTTCACTCTTCCATAACTTTTCCTTGTGACAGCTTGTTGCTGGAAATATTGGCTTATTCCTCTCAAAAGATACCACAAGCAGGATGTGTTGTGACTTTGAATAGTCTCTGGCTCATCTGAATTTTCTCCTTTCTCCACAAACCTGATGTCTCCTTTGAATGCCGTGTCTGACTTATATTGAGAATTCAGTTGTGAACTGATTCTTACCCCCCAGTTATCGTTGGGAAGAGTAATCTGTTAGTTCACGTTTACAGACACAGCAATCTTGCCTTCTGTTAACATGTTTCCTGGCTGATTAATGTCTGTTCCCAAAACACATGTGAGTTGTCCATTGTCTTCCGTGTGAGTAAATGGCATCCTGTCTTGCTTTGATAACTCTGCAGAATGTAATGTAATAAACCCCAAACCTTATTTTATCACTAGACTGGTGAGAGACATACACTGCATGTCAGGATGAGATGTGTTTCCATAAACTGACTTGTGATTTATAATTCCTGTTACTAATTGGTCTGGTCACGGAGATATATGTGTACATGTAGAGTTATTTATTTTTTTTGCAATAGTTTGTGAACTATGTCTTTAATTATTGCACATATGTGCTGGAGACACTGAGAAAGATCAAAGAGGTAGGTTAGCAATTCAAACTAGTGCTTTAACCAGTAGAATGTCCAGATGGTTGCCAAGCAGCTGGGAATTAATCTTTTGCTGCATGATTAATCTCTACCTCAAAGTGGGTCTCTTCCCCCCCCTCCTTATTTTTTAAATGAAAGTTTGATTTTTTTACATGCATAGATCCTGGTCTTTAAAGGAGAAAAGACAGAGTAGAAAAAGTAAGTACTGTAAGCTGTTCTTGCTACAAGTTGCAATTGTGAAATAAAGGTAGGAGTAGTTTTAATAACATTTCTAGGAGATCCTGAACTGAGTGTAAAAAGTTCAGTAGCTGCTGAAATACAGCTTATTAAAAATAAGGAATAACACAGGGCAGGGGGAAATAAGAGGTATTGACTCCGGGTATACAGGCTCATTTACTTCACTGTGCTTGGCACTACACAGAATTGTAGTATGTTTTCAAGTAGTATCTACTTCTTTATTCCAATTTGACTAACTCCCTTTGAAATCAGGAGTTCAGAAGGTTCAACTGCCTTCAGTTTTCAGTGCTGGCAACTGAAGATCCAGTCACGTTTTTGAGCTGTCTTATGAAATCGAGTCTATTAAGTTGTTGCCATGTATAACCATTTGCAATTTCTAAACATGTTTTGAACTGTTTTTGGTACTTACTGATGTCAGAGTCTCTACCACTAGTAGCAGACGTATTTCTTGTGTATGGAAGTGGGACACTTGCCACTGCAAATAAAGCTGTTAAGCAATACGATGTGCTGTGGTGCTAATATGCATGTTATGTTTATTAGCTATGTAAACCATCCTTTAGAGTAAAAATACTATTTGAAGTGATTATAGTTGTTGGGATATAAAGCAGTATGATTTTTCTCCCTATTCCCACCACCCCCAACTTGGAAATCTATGAAAAATACATTGTTCTCTCTTGAAAGAGACCAATGGCATTTACATATGAATAAGAACAATTGTCCATTCAATTATTTTTCTGTATACAGCAAAAGTGTATTAATGTTCAGTGTCTTTTAAAAAGTCAGGCTTTTCTTGATGGGGAAAGCTGATGTGATATAGGAGAAAGCCGTTCATTTTCAGTGGCCATAAAAACGGGGTGATGTCCTATTAATTTTCTTACTTAAGTGAATATCTAGTGTCTCTTCAAAGAGTACCCTGCAAAAATATTTTAACTGGAAGTAGCAGTTGTAGTGTTTTTAAAGAGTAAAGATACGAAGAACATGAGATATGTGGAGAGAAGTATAAATGTTTGTTAGGTCAAATAATATAGTCCAGATCATAAACATAGACTTTTGTGGAGGAACCTTTGGATCTGGGCAAAATGCCATGTTTATAAAGGGTCTTTTTACATTCTAATTTCTGGCTTGCATGTTTTGCTTGTTTGGTACTATTTTCTTCCAGTGTGTCTCTGGTTTGTCCAGAATGTAAGCTCTTTGAAATGGAGACTTTACAATACCTTTATTTCATCTTATGCATTGCAGTGGATAAAAATATTGATCATGCTAAATGCAGAATTTGGAGCAGTTAATGTATTTGCTGTTTCAAAATACAGTTATAATTTTTGTTTGTTTCCTTGGAAAATTTCCGTGTCTCCCTAGGAGAATGAGCACAGTCATCAAGACAAAAAGCCCAGTGTTGATGTGAACCCCAGATGGAAAACCTGCTTTTATTGTGTGTGGTGTTCTAATGGGGAAATTATTATTTATGACTTCCTTTAAATTATAGGATTTGTTCTCAAAGTCTGATAGAGCCTCAGAAATTTCAATCAAGTAAAACCCCTCTCAGGATGTTTTGGGGAAATGGCTGCATCTGAAACAGTGAGAAACAGTGACCCTTGGTACTTAATCTCCTTTGCATATTATACAAGTTCTTAATGTGAAAGGCTCAAAATAGTTCTGTCTCACTGTATAGAAACCCATTTATCAAGGGGACCAAGCTGGTGCTCATGGAGATGCAGCAGGTACCGCTTCTGTACCTGGAACTTCTCTTGAACCTTGAGCTGTGAAGAAAAGCAAACTTCTCAACAGTGCATCAGGGAGTCTCCTCTCTTAATGTACTCTGCCAGGTTTAACTGTGAAGCTTTTCCCACTCTTGTTTGTCATGAGAAGGAAACACAACCACCACTTTGATCAGTGTGTGAAAGACGTGTGTTCCTGGTTGCATCTTACACCTTCTTACCCCTCCTGCTTTCATTTCGTGGCATAATGCATTTCTCTCTTCAGTTAAAAACACTTGAAGAGCAAATATTGATCCTCAAAATTCTTTTAGCAAGTGGGTCGAAGCTGCTCGTTAAATGTAAGATGAGATATTAAGATGCCTGTAACCGACACACTAGTCAGGAGAGAGAACTTGGTGCAAGGGAGTTGGAAATGTGCCCTATTTTCTCCACATACTGTAAACTCAGTATAAATTTTTTAGTTGGTCAGTTTTGAAGATGGAAGATTAGGTCGAATATGATTAAATTCTCTATTTAATGTAGAAATTTATATTCAGATAAATTGGTATAAAGTATGATTTTTTTTCCTGATTTTTATTCAAAAGATATTTAGCTGGTGTTATTCTACATCTTCAATTGTCCTAAATGTTAAAAGCATTAATGTACCACAAAACTAATCTTGACATTTTTGAGGGTATAAGATACAGAAATAACACAATGCAAAAAGATGGCTTGTTAATTGTGATGCGAGATACACTATTGCAGATTACTTTTGTCTGATGTCTGCATGTCTTTATTTATAAATATAACCTGCCATGGCCTGCCCTATAGTTAAAAACACTGTATAAATTATCAGTATTTATTGTTTTAACCCTGGATGCAGAAATGGAGTAAACACAATTCAGTAGAAAGTTCTAGTTGCTTGTTGTTTGTTTTTTTTTTAAAGAAACCTTTTTCTTCTGTGAAAATATCAAAGCTTTGTGTTGTGCACTGATTTCTTTTAGCAGCTGCATAACACCAAGACAAATAAGTTTTGTTGTATATTGTAAGATATACAAGTCATTGTTCTACATTGTGAAGTTCTTACTTTGAAGTCGTCATTTATTGTTTACATCCTTCTCCCCCTTGCTCGCTTCCTCCCTCCCTCCCCCATAGATTCATAGTCTGTGGGGGAAAAAAAAAATCTGGCAAGCAAACAAGTACTGTTTTGTCAAATATTAAAAAAAAATTAAATAAATAATCCCTCTGATGGATGTTGAACCGTCGAGCTGTCCCCTCTGGCCTAAGGGTGGTCCCTGTAGTGGAGACAAGTGAACGGTGGTCAGGAGTTCAAAGCTCTCTGAATATTGTTCGTCTGCTTCTTGATTTACTTTTAAATCAGGCATTTAAATATGTCTACAAATTCTTGTCAGTGGTGACAAGCCGAATGTTTGTCTTCTGTCATGAAAAACAGAGGTACTGCCTTATTTTTGCCACAGATTTATGGCAGTGGCAGATAAGACTCTGGGGCTTGAGGTTTGACAGGTATTTAAATTTTCCTAGCACCTAACCTGTGTGCAGGTAACTATTTGCTGGTGTTAGTGCTGGGGTTTTTTTTAAACTAGAAAGAAAGTGTGACTAGGCACATAAAAGCACTTCTGTTGATATCACCCTCCATGGCTTTAAATAACAGGGACAGCACAGATGTTTGACATCAGTAATGTTTACATGGCCTTAGGGTTTAATTGCCTCATACTCTTTGTAAGGAGGATAAACAATGACAGAAATCCAAAGGAATGATGTGCAGGCAACAGCCATGGCTGCATTTCATACATAGTTGCAAACATCTCTGCTATAGCTAAAGATCAGCTGTTTTTTTTCTCTGAATAGTAGCATGCCATAAATTTCATGTTCTCTGCTGCCTCTTCTCTGGTACTAAAAGGTATTAAAACTGATAAGCATGAGTGCAGTTAATTGCTTCTAACAAGGTGAATGACTTTTCTAAGTTGTATTTATCAATTTTCTCTAACACTTGTCAAAGGCTTTGCTCCTGTTGTAGGTTATTTTGTTTCTCAATATGTGTTTAATAAGGAAAGTAAAACAGTGAGGTGCAAAGGGCGCTTTATAGAAGAGTAGCACATCAACTTGCAAAGGAACGTTCCACAGGAAATTGAGACTAACTCAGCAAATGAGGTTTGACATTTGGTAACTACAGACTCAGTTTGGTATGGTTTTAATTTGAAAGATACTCCTTTATTGAAATTAGTATTTAATAACATGGTTAAACTTTGAAATCAAGGGGAAGAAATCTCACTCCCAGTTGTGAAGCGATGAGCCCATTTGATTCAACCCCAGCCTTAATGAGATCACTTTTACAATGTGTTTATATGACTCAATTTTTTTATCTCCATATGCAGTGAGATTGGAAATCTGCCTTTCACAAAGGGAGGGTCAAAAGGCAGATTTATAAATTAAACCAGTACTCCAAGCTTTAGTGTTGGACACTGTTGTCCTCTTGCCTTCTGGCTTTCCCACTCATTTACAACAGAAGAAATTCAAAATGTAGGATTTTAAAATCAATATATCTCTATCTGTTACATGTTCAAATTAACAGTTTCAGAAGTTGTGATGAAGATACATCTATGTCTTGGAACTATGGACTGTTATAAGATTTAAATGTTGGAGAATTTTGATTTTCTGTTTCACTAGTTACTCATTACAAATACAGCTTGCTTCTTAAGACTGGCTGAAAACTCCATGTGCACATCAGCTCTTGAATTTCAGACACTGGAATATGGGGCTCCTCACACTTGTTTGTGTAGGAGGTCCTGAAGTGACAAAGTTCTGTAAATTGGGATGAAGCAGACAGGGCAGGAAAATATCTGGGGAGCTGAAACATAGAATTTTAAGTTGATAGAAGTCAGGGACCTTGTGTGCTTTTGAAGGTATCAGCCCCTTAGCCCTCAAGTGAGTTGTTGGTGTTTGGGATATTTCAAGTAAGAGGTTATTGGTTTGTTTCAGTGTTCAGAGAGAAATTAGTCTATCCTGTTACTGCAGTGCTCGTTAAGAGTGGACTTCTGAATCTTGGACACGTTTTTCACATTTGTTTGACAAGGTCTCTTAAGGTGACGCTGTCAATCCTTTTTGGAAAGTAGTCCCAAAATCTCTGAAATTTAAGGGAGGTCTCTTCTACTGGAAGTAGCACAATGTATTAATGACCTAAAATTGATGAGAACTACTCCAAGTGCAAGAGGTTTAAGTGGAAGATTAATGGCAAGAAGTGGGAGCCAACTTCAAGTACAGGGATTTCTGTTGTCAACCTGTGGGAGAACAGCCACGTGGCTGAGAACAATCACCATCACTTGAAAATGTATGTCCAGATTTAATATGAGACAAATTTTAGAGTGTGATTTATTTGTATGTTCTTTCAACCTACAGACTAATGCAGTGTAGACCAGATCTCAGCTGATGCAAACCACCAAGGATTAATTTACATCAGCCGAGACATTCTCACTTTATTAATGAGTTTTAAATGTAATGTGTTTGTGCAGATTTAATAGCCATGTGAGTGCAATAGCTATACATCAGTAATTCATAAGCTTTTAATGTAATTCAAGTAGTTTGGAGTCTCTTTCATGTTTAGTTTCTAGTATTTGTGTTTTTACAAGACCTTCATATTTATTTATGCAATGTTCACAACCTGTCTATCTGGAAATGGATTACTGTGCTCTTCCTTTTAAATCAACTCTTATTTACCACCTGGTACTAAGATTTTCTTCTCTAATGTCACTTTGTTGGAGGGGTAGATGCATATATTTCTTTTCATATATACATATGCGTTTATTTCATGAATAGAACATGCATCTTTATTGTGATGCTTATTTTCGGATGATAAAAGAGGTGGCTGGCAGCTGAGAGTGCTATCTATTTTCTTTGGATTAATTGTCAATCTAACTTCCCCCCCCCTGTTAATTTGCATAAGACCATGTACATATTTAGCCATGGGAGATAGGTAGCCTCTTTATATTTGGTGTAATAAGCAGGCCTGTACTTAGGATATCAGTGGGTATAAGGTCTGGAAATCAAAAGAATTTGCTGCTTCTTGCTGCTTCTTCTTTCTTTCAGTTGTTGAGGAGACTTCTGTATTTACTGTGCAGCAATTTGTATTTTTGAGTTGACTTGGGTTTTTGTAGCTTAAGTTTTCTATTCACAACAATGTAGTGATGTTTTCAAGTCTTAGTAAAAGATATATATAATGCAAAGTAACTGTATGAAAGAAATTAATAATTTACACTGTGTTTATTGTCTGTATATGTTAGTGATTCAAGCATAAATCTTTATGTACTTTTGATAAGTCAAAGGAATTAAAATAAAGGCAGAACGAATAATGCCTGTTGGCTCCTTTAGAGTTTGCAAGTTGGGGTTAGAAGTCAGGTTCTTAGTTGATCTAACCAAACTTTGAGAACTGAAAAGAGCCAGGTGGTGATGGAAGCCCAGTGTCTGACTCCAGCCTCAGCACCATGGGCTCTTAGAACGTCTGGTTACAGATCACTTGAAGATCTGGTGTTGGTACTCACCCTCCAGTGGAGAGGAATCATTGGGATTTGTCACTCTGGAGAACCTTGTCTGTCTCCTTTGCTTTCTCAAGAGTAGAAATGATTAAATGTGGAATTGGAACAGTCTGAACCTGGACTCGAGGTGTCACTATTGGATTTTTTTTTTTTTTTGAAACCTGTGAGAAATGCAAAATACCTGTCACATTGACAGAGTCCTGAAGACAGGAGCCATGGCACAGGATAACTAAGCAAGAGGTTTAAAAGCACTTCAGAGATGAAAACTCTAAGAAGTGTTATTGTGTTGGAGGGGTTTGAGTACACTACTTGGAAGAAACAAGCAGGAGCAGGAAATGCACTTTAGCAATCAAATTCAGCAGTAGTATCCTTAATCCTGTTATAAGTAACCTCTAAAAGGAAACGTGTTGGTAATATGAAATCTATGAATAATGGAAAACAAACAAAAACAAACATGCATCTGGGCTAAAGGACATTCTTTGTATAAATGTAACACCTGCCTGAAGAATAAAAGCAGCATTACCATATTTGGTATATTAACAGAAACATGAAAAGTTTCATTCTCAAGTGTTTATTTAAATAAAAGGTGAAATCTTTTTCCGGGCAGTGGCAGTTGGTTTTATTGCCTACTAAAACATCTTACAAATTCATTTTCTAAATAAATATTTCAGGTTGAGATCTTTTGTAACATTTTTAGCAAATATGTATGAAAATAATGAGAAACAGAATGTAGATTTTTCATAGCAATTATTTGTTTGTGACTTCCAATTGCCTTCTCAAAGTCATGATCTTTAAGATCCCTTCCAACCCAGGCCATTCAACGATGAATCATTTTAAAGCTTTGCAAAGGTCATTAGTGTAATTTATTCCTTATCCTAATTGTCATATATCTGTTCTACTTTCCTTTTAAAGCTGGATGTGAAAATAAAAATAGCAGAAGGTAAATTTCATGAAGAAAACCTGAAGTTACAGCAGAAGCATGCTACTGATGTTCAAAAGGTAAGATATTTTTTATTCTTTTCCAGTATATAAAATAAAAAATAGAATCTGATTGCAATAAATAATCTTCACAATTGGTGTTAATGCTCCTTTGAGGTAAGATTGTAGGTAACAGCTTGTATAAGTTGATAGGAATGTGGATTATTCTATAGTAAGAAACTTAGGAAGGGGAGGGCACTTGCAGAAAGCAGATGAAGTGATTTGTTTGTTTGAACATGACAACCTATTTTACCAGCCTAACAGCTTCTATGGATTCATATACTGATGAAATCATCAACTCATGATTTTTTTTTCTTTTAGAGCGAAAGAGCTTGTATTACAGAAAAATGGGAATAAAAGGGCTTGAAAGAATTAATTTTTATGGTTGAAATGAAAAAAATACCAGTAGAAAAACTTGCAAGTGTATCCCACGTGTTCCTGCTAATGCAGCAATGGTGCTTGGTCTCATGTCTCCGTTTTGACACCATCTCAAAGCCCAGGCTGGCCAATAAACAGTTCGTTAGTGATGTTATTGCATTGTTAAAGCTATATGTGGCTTTTAATTCTCCACAGCAATAAAATGACACCAGATACACTTCTTTCGGGTTAAGTTGGATTTGTCTTTATTGTGTTTCATAACACCACTTTTGGGAAGATTACAAAAAGGCTATCAAAGACCATACAGTTACTTTTAATACCTTATTTTAAACATGTGGGGTCAAATTCTGCAAGGTCCTAAGTGCCTTCTGAAACACTCTGATCCCGGGAACGTGGTGGGAGTTAACAGCTCAGCGATGGGATCGTGATGACTTACGCTACTGTAAGCTTTGCATTACCCAGTACCTCTGTTTTGTTTCTTAAGATTGAGTCACAGTCTTGGAGGAAGCTAGTTGACACAACAGTGTGACACATCAAAGCCTCCTGAAAGGATGTTAATATTTGGTCAGGTGCATATTTGGCTCATCTGTTCCCAAAGTCCATGAGCATGACTAGCTGGCAAAACTGAGAGTCTAAAGGAAACAGCTTTGTGAGAATAAGAAATAGTTTAAATGCTTTCTCATCCCTTGAGTTGTCATCCTTTTCTAACTGATGTTAGAATTCTTTCTTTTGAAGTTGTTTAATAATGTTGGATATTTTAGAAGAGGTTAAATAGTGTCGTGTTTAATCTTTAAAGACACAAAACATTTAATGCAGATGGAGTAATATTGTTTTAAGATGAAAGCTTCTGTTTGATGAGAGATTTGGGGCACTGTTTGGAAATTTCTGTGACTTTAATGTTTATCTTAAACACCAAGTTTAAATTAAAATACTATCTCAAAGTGGGCAAATATTTGAGCGTTTTTCCTCCAAAATCAGTGTACAGAAGTGTGACTGTAGTTACACCTCATGGACGTGCTCTGTTCCAACCCATCCCTCCTTGGGATATGTGCAGAGAGTTGCAATCGGTGAAGTACAAAAGAGCATGATGAAGCTCACCAATGACTTAAGTATTTCTTAAACCTGCTGAGAATTTTAGATGCTTTTAAATAGTGTTAGGCAACATAAATATGAAATGGGGGAAAAAAATCCTTTGTATTTGTGGTGAAACTTCCAAACTCAATAAAAGCAATGTTGGATGTACCTGAGTTTAAATGAAAACAAGATACCCCAAACCCATGAAACTCCTGTTTAAGCTGCCATCTACCTTTAATCTATATTATCAGTCCTTTGCTTGTGACTTGGCAGTCTTAGCTGTGAAGATGACTTAGCTTTAATCACTTCATTCTGCACGATCTAAGTGCTTTTTGAAGGCAAGCTGCTTCAACAGAGATCAGGGTACACTTTTGTGCACTGGCTGTGTAGTTTGGGGGTTTTTGACTTTTGTTAAAGTGTTGTGAATTTTCCCTACAGATTTTGGATAGGAAGAATGATGAAATAGAGGTATTGAAGTCCTTCTACAAAAACAAACAGAATGAAGCTGAGGAGACAATCAGAAAACTGGAGAAAAAAGGTGATTTTTACCAACAATTATTGTTTTCTATGTAATGGCATTGTACTGCACCTTTCTTGTGGCTATGAGCTTTCGTGTTCCTTCTAGGTGCAGAAGTCCCTCACCTCTTCATTTGCAGGTCTTGACCTATTTTTTGTGAGACTAAGAAGCTCAAGCATTAGGTATTTTTAAGAGCCAGAAAACATCATAAAGCCAGGTCAATTGGAAAACTGATGTAATGTGATCGCATCTATTCTCAGCGCTAAAAAATCCCAAGGTATCTCTTGAATGGTTGTTTTTTTTCCCTTTTTTAACAGTTCAGACCCTTATTCGTGAGTCACAAGTCATCAGAGAGGCAAAAGAGAAGCAGATTGTGGAGTTGAAGAAGATGTGTGAGCAAAGCAATGATTCTTTGAACAATGAATGGGAGAAAAGGGTAATGAGTAATATTTGCTCTCTTTGGAAGACCTTGGAGCGTTTATCTGGGATAAAACATTTTGTCACTTACAATAACAGAAGGAACATGTTACTTTTAGTGATATTTTCTTCTGCTGATTTCAATTTTTTCTGGAGCAATCTTGCAAGAGTCTTTGCTGGTGTGTGCACACCCACCCCCCCAGCTGGTCCCTCTGTTCCCGGGGTTCACCTGCCCCTCTCGGCAAGTCTCTGGGTGTAGGAGGGAAGTGTTTATTTCTGGTTGACCTGACATGGAATTTTAATCTCAGTAAACCTGCTGCTACCTGCTGCCACAGTGATTCCTTTCAACTATTATTTTTGCATTGGGTCATGAATTCTTCAATGGGTTTTTATTTATTGTTGGGCTCAAGACAGCAGCAAAGCTGAGAGAAAAGGAGTTTATTGCGAGGCAGCTTCACCTTTGCCCAGATTATTGTCAGTATGTGTCTTGCTTACCCCTCTCAGGAGAGGGAGGGTCAAAAAAAGGGCAAACCCACCTCCTTTCCTAGATGAAGTATGCTGTTTAACTTTTTTTTTCCCTGCAGTCCAGCATCTGGAAGTGATGTTGGTTTTAATTCTTGTCTTGTAAGAGATAAATCATAAATCTTGTCCTTTGTTCTTAAGACCTTGAGGCTTCAGTGTTAGCTGAGGGTTTTTTTTAAGGAAACATTATTTTCAGTCTGATGTCATCCCACTTTCTGCAGTTACCTAACAAGTGCTGTCCTACAGTAACTATCATCAGTGATGCCAGTATGCAAATAAGGCAGCAAATTAAAATGCTAATATCATCTATGAAATTATAGAGGTGAAATCAGAGCAAATATTTTATGGAAAATTGTGCATAGGTGGTAGAATGGTGAAAATCTGATAAATAATGGTCCAGATTTGCAGACATCTCCATAATTTTGCTATTCTGTATGTTGGAGAGAAAAATCTGTGTTTATACAAATTAATCTGATTTTAGCAGTGTGTTTTCAATGCTGCTTTTATTTCGTATTCCACAGCTTTCTCCTTCAACCATGGAAGGATTTGTTAGAAACTTGAGAAATACACAATAGTCATTACATGACAATAGACCAGACAAGTTTTGTATCCTAACTTTATATATCATCCTTCTGTAACTGCTGTAGAGGTAGAAAATTCAGATTTGAAGCTGCTTAACTAGGGAAAGAGAGGCCACTGGTGTTTAGAATACAACTCAAGGGCTTGTAATGACACAAATAATCCTTTTATTAGACAAGTAGGTGGTTAAGGCTCTCCAGCTTCTTCCAAATTGAGAGGCAGATAATTATCAGGAGAGAATATTAGTGTTTCTCTAGTAGAAATTCATTAATTTTGTGTAACCATCATTGGCGTTCAGTTTAAAAATGTAAACAAATAGAATAGCAGAGAATAGAAGAAAATATATTTGTCTCCTAGCACCCTGTTATGGATAAGTTATGTCCTCTATATATTTCTAAATTACTTCTACTTCAGAATTACCATTTTATAGCTTACCAGAGCTGTTCAGGGAGGCAATGATCTAGCTTTGTTATAGAGGACAGAAATGGGGCTTGTGCTTGTTAGGTATTCTATTTATATGCTATAATAATGTCACGCTTATAACTTCTAGGTTTACATGCCATTTAATATTTGCTAATGATTCTGTGATGCAGCTCCACAATGCAGTGGCTGACATGGAGAAGGAGAAGTTCACTATCTGGAAGAAGCGCACAGAAGATACCCAGAAACTGCTTGAGGACACCAGTGCTCGTCTGGGCAAAATGGAGGAGGATTATTTGGAACAGATAAAGTCAACTGTAAGTGTTCTGTAAATGCATTGTGACAGCAAGTGTCTCCTGCAGTATTCAGATTTCATGTATTTGTGCAAAAGTGTATGTAAAGCTTGTTGAGCTGAGAAATACATTTGGTGGTGCAATGCAGCTGTCCTGTCTTGGGAGACAATAGTGTCCCAGCAGCCACTCAAGCCAGGGATCCTTTCCCCCTACATAAAATTCATCAAAGCACAGCCCTGCAGTGGATGTTAGGCAGATACATGTTTGCTTTGTAGCATTTCACACGGGCTTTCATTCAGGTTAGAAGAACTTTTGTCTCTGTGGGTTTGTAGGCTGGAAAAAAAGGCTTTATCTAGCACATCTATTTCCATAGATACAAATGACTTGTTACTTGCCCACTTACTCTTCAAAAGATCGAGTGCTTCTGTTAGAGTAAAGGTCAAACAAAAAGAATTTTTAAAAGTAATTACTGTATTGTTCTAATGTATTACATTTCTCATTAGAAACATGGAAGCAAGTGTAATCTGGATTTTATACCCACTATATAAATGATGTAAAAAAAGCGAAAAATTTAATAGGTATCCTCAAGAAAAAACACCCTCTATTTTTTATCGGGATGAGGTATGGAAAAAGATTTGAATGAGTGTAAAGACAATGTCAAACAAAATTTATTCCTCTATTAATGAATGTTGAATTTAAAAATTAGCATTCAGATCATGTCATAGGTAACAGTAAATACAGAGAAAAATGGACACAGTCTGTCAGCAAGATTGAATTTAAGAACCATCAAAACTAGACAGATCTTGCTGAGCAGCTTCTGATTTAATAATTAAACAAGGTAGAGTTCAAGGCAGGGCTTAAGATGAAAGACTAGACTGTCACTGGAAATTAGTTTTCTTTTTTCCTCTCTCTTTCTTTCTCTCTCCTGATTTTCGGGGGTGTTTTTGTAGGTATTTCACAGTTCCCTTGTTCAGAGTTTCACATTGTCAGGAATGCCACTGCTGTTAGCCAGTGAAATTGGCTGAACAATGTAACTAATACCATCAAACCACGTAGTAGGGTTTGGGCATTGAACAAGTATTGACTTCCTAAGGGGTGGGGGAAAGGAAGGAATTAGGATATTTGATGATATGTTAAGTGCAGATCTCTTGGGGGTGTGATGGTGGTGATGGTCTTATAAAAAAATATCCACCCCTCCATCGGTGGGGCTGACTTTGTGTTGATGGACAAGTCTTTTGTGCCTTGTTCATGAAACACTTTAAGCCAGTTGAGAAGATTCAGGTGATCAGTGTGAGGTTCATGTGTCAGCCCAAGCTCATGTCACAGCTCTGTGAGAGTTGGGTGTTGACCTGACATAGCAGATGTTTGAGTTTTTTATTTTACTTTAGCAAAGGGTGAAAATACTGTTCCACTTCCTTCATCTTCAGACCTTTGTTAATACAAAAATAACTATGATACCTACATCCTGGGAAGACAGCTGTGTCTTATTTTTTGACGCCAGCCTCCTGAGGAGTTCTTCTCTCATTTCCTTGCATATTAACATAAATTTAGAGAAGAATGGGAAGCAGTTAGAGTAGTCTCATGCTGCCTGCCTGCTCTCATTCAGCTCACTTTTTAAACTGTTTATATTAAGAGTTGAAGTTGTTGGAAAAAGATAGAACTTTTGATAGATACTTCTAAGTTTTTTGAAAAGAAGACACTAGTTAAGCAAATTATATGGAGAAGTGGATTAGGGAAAAGTATACCAGCAGGGACTTGAAGAATGCACACTCAGTCCTAAGATGGGTTGGCTGTATTCCTGTGCACAACACTTCCCTGTGCACCTCCACCTTCCAGTAATAAAATGGAGATGATATACTTACCTTACAAGATGATTGGTGAATTAGTATTTGTTAATTGATTTAAAAGATAACTGGATAGCATTCACACCATTAATGTAGTGTAAGTTTTATAATCGCTCCTCTTGCATCCCCCAAATCTCTCGCAGATATCGCTGTAGCTTTTTGTTTACATCCTTGGATGTGGTTTTGCCAAAGTGTGCACATAAAAGGCATTTGTTCAAAATCTATAATTCTTTCAGATTATTTTATTCTAGAAATTTCATCTATCTCATATATAATTTTTATATGGGATTTTTTATGTCAACATATGGTCATAAAAATGCTTGGGAGGATATTTCAGCATAAGTAAACTACAGAGTTCACTGGATGCAATCAGTATGTTTTCTAGCTGGCTTTTATAGCTGCTCCTCAGCATCATGATCACTAAAATCTGTTTATATATATATTAAAATTACATATATATACATAAAAAGGTTTTTTTCCCAAAATACTCTTTCCCACATAAGTATGTATCACTAGTGATAACATCTTTGTTCTTAGTGGAAGATCTGAAGATGCTGTATGTATACTATCATCCATTACATATTTCATAGAAATATCTGTCTTCTGCTTTGAGATTTGTAGTTTTAGAAATCAGTTGCATACATTGTTTTTTGTAGGGGGCAGGAGATGTTACTTTGGGTGTGGGGGAGTGTATTAGACATCTGTATTTTAAAGATTTATTTATTTATTTTTATACACAGCATAGAATTTACTGTCATGATTGATGACAGCTTTGCTTTTGTAACTCTTGTGTCTCTGGACCACCAAAGAACCTTGTTGCTCTAGGCTACTGAATAACAACAGGGGTATACCCTAATTTATTCTCCTGTTTTCTCAACAATGACCTATTCTTTTAGAACCAGACAGTCAAAAAACTGGAGGCTCGTGTCCAGCAGTTGACAGTTGAAGCTGAAAATAGTAATTTACAGTGTCAGAAATTATCTCAAGACAAGACTGATGCAGAACAGCGTTACCAGGCGCAGTGCTCTGAACTTCAGGAACTGAAAGCAAGGTAATTCAGTAGTGGTTGCTGGTTTTAAGGTTGAAGAATACAGGATTTCCAAAAGCAAACATTATTCATTTCATTTTGAGAAACCAGTGAATGGTAATTTGCTTTAGAAAGTTGTCATGAAAATGTGTTACTTTATGTAAAACCCCAATGACCATCAAAACAGTACGTTATCTTCTCTTAGCATTTCACTCTGTTACTGTGAGCACACGGGACAGGCAGACTTTTGCACACTCTGTAGAGCTGATACTGAGCAGGTAAGATGCCAAAATATGAAAGCAATTTCCATATTCTGTCTGCTTGCTGCTTGTAGGCTCAGCTCACTTCAGAAAGACAAGGACTGTCTTATACAGGAATATGAAGAGAACGTTCTGCAACTACAAAGTAAATACAATGTCGATATAAATTTTATAAAGCAGGAACATGCTCTCTCTGCAGCTAAGGTATGCTTCCATGTTGTTTATTTTTAAGTGATCTCAATGTAAATGTAGTGCCTGTGAGTAAATCCAAGGAGCTGTTCAGGTTCCTAGTTATGCATGTGCAGAACTTTAAAACGGTGATTTTAATTTTTCTTTCCCAAACCTGAAAAATGATAGGCAGTTGATTGATAATTCTGGTGTGTGTATGTGTTCTTACAGGTGGTATTTCCATAGCTGATTCAGATAAGGTACAATTAATAAGCTGATTTTCTTTGTGATTCTGTAAAAATTCTGGATATCAGAGGACCTCAGCATGCTTAAAAACATGATGTCTTCATAAGGCCCCTCAGTGAGGGAAAATACTTTTCCAGAAATAAAGTGTCTTGCAGGGCTCTTTACTATGGGACATTTTAATAAATATTTACATGTTTAAGAAACTATTTTTAAACCCTACAAGCCTACATTCCACCCAAAATGTACTAAGTCTGGTTTGCTTCTAGGAAAAAAACTATCCAGTTGATATCTACCAATATGCATTGGTACATAGCATATATTTAATAGAGTTTTAAAGTTAAATAGTTGTAGGAAAGGCTCATGTTTTAAATACCATCCTGAGAGCAATAGGACAAACGGGGTCTTTACATTTCTTTATTGGAATTCTGGGAGCTTTGATGCTTTACTCTGTGTAATTTACAAGGTATTTTTCTTTCAATTGTTAGTGCCAAGGTGTTTTATTATTATTAGTTATTATTTTGGGGTTTTGTTTACATTTCTAAGTTCACCAGACTGACCTACCCCAAGTTGTGAACTCATACAAGCATTTTTCCCCAAACTGATATTTTTTTCCAATTTCCAGGAATCTTTGAGAACTACATTTAAAAACACTAAGGATGGATTTGCAGAGCTAACGAGGAGCACAACACATAAATTCCCTTTTCTGTTAAATCCCCACAGGCAGCCAATGAGATTGAAGAATTACAGCGCAGTGTGTCTCTATTAAAACAACAGTTACAGGATTCAGAAGATCAAAGACAGCAACAGCTGAGGGTGAGCCCTGCACTCCTTACCCCAGAATGACCAGGGATTTTTACTTTTCTAGTGATTTGAATGTTCAGATAGCCCATACAAAGTGCACTTACATATAACTTATATGTCGGGAGCTATTTTATTCATAGATATATATGAAGTGTCACCTTATGCTTAAAGGTTGATTTAAAAAGTCTGATTAAAAGAGATTGCTTTATGGGAAAGAGCAGAATTCTCACAGCAACTTTTTGACTGGTGTAATTAACGTGTTAAAACAAAATACATGCGAACCAGTGGACTATAGAGAAGCACATCAAAGAATTATGAGTGTCTTCATTTTCCCTAAACTATAAACATTTTGAAGTAAGTTTCAAAATTGTTTTTATTTTTGTTGCTATTGAACAGTTTACTTAGATGTTTGTCTTTCTATAGGCATCTAAATTAATCCTTCTATCTCAGGATAATGAGTTCCACATCTGTATCATGTATCAATCCTGCTTGAGTTTTGGCATCTACTTTCCCTCCGATGTCTTTCATTTCACAGTTGATGTAGTACAGAATGGCATTTTAATGGCTTGGGAGAACAAGTTGCTGTTTCTCTTTAGAAAACCTGAATCCTGACTTTCAAAATAGTTTTGTTATTTGTGGATATTTTTGCTATTGGTTGAATCTTTTTCTATGATGGTAAAGAATTTTTTAGTGATGATATAAAGTGGGTTTAAAATTTTTATGGACTGTCCTATATAATAGCAAGAGTGTGTGTGTGTGTGTGTGTGTGTGTGTTTGTGTGTGTGTGCCTGCTTTTAATGGCTGCTTTGAAATGGGGAAAAAAAGTGATTTGTTTATTCAGGATACACATCTCTTCCTATGCAGGATCAAGAACACAAACTTCAGCAGGACAAACTTCACTTGAAGAATGTGTATGAAAACCAGGTAATGCTTCAGGAACATAGACCATCTTATGCATATGTCCAATTTTGTTGTATACAGAAGCTAAAGGTTTAAGTTCTTAAATCCCTAAAAAACTAAACTTTGGCATCCAAGCATTTTGATGTGGAAAAATAATTGGACAAATTCAAGGAAGATTTTAAGTACAGCTGTTTAAGTACAGAGGTTTTGCCTGTTATTCCAGGAACCTGTTGCCAATGATGGAGGCTCAGAGAGCGTTACCAAAGAAGTGTCATCATAAGCCTGTGCTGTTTGTATACATCTCTTTTGCTGGCATCTGATGTTACATGCTGTTAGAGGAAAGATGATGAGCTTAACTGGACTTAGCCTAGTCTGTTGGCAGTGTTTGTATGTTCTTCCATACTTCTTTTTTCCAATATATCTTTCTTCCTTACTTTCCAGTGATTTGGGTGTGTTCTCTATGTATTGTCAACGTTCATTTCACATCAGAAACTTAAATTACAAACTGTAATTATCATCAAAAGCACTTCATCTTAAAGCACTTTGCAAATAGTGTCTACTCTTTTTGACTCTAAACATCAATAGGTTTCAAATTAAACTTCAATTTTAGTGACATTATATGTTCAACTCCTGGCAGTGTTTAGTAAGAGGGTGCCTCAGATGCCTGTTTAATTGAAAGGATGTGTTATTCAAACATGTCATTTCCCAATGTGGCAAATTTATAGCACAAAAGAATGAATTATGATCGTAGCTGCTTGTCACTTGGTAATGGCATTTGCAATACGAGCTGTAGTGAGCTTTTGGTTTGAGTTGCTACCTTCTTCTGACTTGGATCCAAAAAATATTTGAATTCAAAATAAGTTTTGGTCTAATCCTGGCATACATTTGTCTTTTTAGACAAGCCATGGTTCTTAGGGAAGTTGGCCTCAAGAAGAACCTCAGATTGGAGTAGTTATTTCAGGTCAAAATAAAAATATATCAGCATAATTTGGGTGTCTTCTACCTACTGAAGGATAGTGGACATTGATTTATTGCAATATATATATATATATAAGTAATGTTTCAGGCACCAAGTCCAAGTGCCATCAAATGGCTCACATCTACATTTTTAAACTGTGTGGTTCTGGGCAATAGGGGGGATACATCCACATTACCTCCCTGCCTGTCTTGTGTGAGGTATGAGCATCATCTGGGAGAATGCTCCTTAGCAGGGGCTCAGAGCATGCCAGCCATCACTCCGTACTTGTAAGCACAGGTTTGAGGATGTAACTGTGCATTGGTAAACAAGAAAGTAGATCCTTCATTTTTAAAAGATAACTTTACAGCAGTTTGCCTACTAATAATTGTTGATGTAATATGTTTTCAAAATCAGTCTTTGAGAAAGGAGGCGAGAAAAATACATATGAACAATTTCTGGATAAGAATCCATAAAACAGCATAGATCAGCCCAGAAAATACTAAACCAAGCTTGTTTTCAAATAAAGGAATCACGAAGTCTGGTGCAATCTGTTCACTTAAGAACCTACCCATTATCTAATAATCTTTATTAGTCTATGGTGACTATTGCCTGCTAGGATATTTAAACATCAAACAAATAATAGGTAGTAACCCTAAATGTCACTGGTTGATTAAATGTGCTTATCTGCTGAATCAGGAACCAGTTAGGCTAAATGGTTTTACAAGCAAAGGAAACACCTGCTTTTTATAAATAATCTCCCCCTTGTTTTCCAAACATTCAGCTAAGTGTAAGAACAGTGAGGGATTATTCCTGAGAGCCCTTCTCTGGCCAGCTGTTAAATATATATATAATCTTACCAGGTTTGGCAATACCTTCTTTACTGTCTGAGAGTGACCCATGGGTTTGAAGGCTCTTTCAAATAAAGAGTTCAGACTTATATGCAGTAAACACCTACCCAGAACTGTGCACAGCAGAGAACCTCGGCATTTGTTTTTTCATTGAACTATATGCTTGTGCTTCTGACTGCACACTCATTAAAACACATTATGCTTTATTGTAGTGACTTAATAACATGTAACACTGCAAATGATTCTGGGTTTCCTTTATTCATCCAATAAAGAAAAACGTGCTTAGAAGAAAACCATGCTTAGTACCTCAGGTCACCTCATTGCTGCTTGAGCAGAGCAGGCTCTTGTATTTGATCTGCCCTTGGCAGAAGATATTATGAAAACCCATGTTTTGCACTGTGCCTGGTTTGCCAGGTTTAGAAGCTGCTTTTCCTCTTCATCCTAAAGTACCAGAGAAAAGAAAGTACCTTCATAAAAATATCTATTTCTGGTTAGTGAATTTAGGGAGTGGGGATTTTATTTCAGTTTTGTATTGTTTTATCAAGAGAGAAGCAAGTTCTCAGATTGCTGTGAAATATTGCCTGCCTGGTCTTCAAAGTTGCCATATTCATTCTGCATTGGTTAAGTACGAAAAGGAAATAAATACTAAAATAGTATTTCAAATTTAAACGGTAACAAAGGTAATCTGAGGGAAATTGCAGCCATTTAGATGAGAATTAAAGGGCCTCAAATTTTTTGTAACTCTGTATCTTTAGGATATTTACATAAGAAACAAGCACACCCTTTAAAGTACATATATAGATAATTCCAGGTGTAAATGCAGCACGTGTGTGTTGTTCTAAGGTAATGCTATTTACTCTCATTGTGTTTGGTGGTTTTTTTCCTGTGAGAATAGTTAAGTAATAGTTCACTTTGAGTATTCACATTTTGGTAAGTAGGAACTCTGCAGTGTACAGAACATGTGCCATTATTTTAGGCAGATTTTGATAGGCTTTCCTGTGTTTATCTTATGAAAGTCTAGTACCTTTTATTTTATTACTGATATTTCTTTATTCTAGAAAATAATGTTCATTTTGAAAAGAAAAATACCTCTTAGCTATATGCTTATAGTTCATCTCTATGTTAAACCTTATTTTTGTGTTTTATGTAATTTGAGAAAAATAGATGTATGGTTGTCTACATCAGTGCAAAAGAAATATGCCAAATAAGTTGTCTTTAAGGTAATGTTAGTGCTTTTTTAAATCATGTTTTATTTTAGCTAATGTTTGGTATTTTTTTCCTTCAAACGGCAGCTTCATGGCATCTGGAATGATCTTGATAAAGAAAGAGGGGATGCCCAAAAGAAAATTAGCAAACTGGAAGAGACTTTGAAGTAAGTGAATATGGAATTATTGTTACACCATCCCCCATTTTTAATCAAATTTAATATATCACCTTACGCTTTGGCTCACCTGACAGCCTTCCTATCATTGCCTGGGTTGTCTTCCCATTGTAAAGCTGCATCTTCAGGGTTCTAGTCAGCCATAAAAGTGAAAGTAGTAAACCAAGAACCAAGGCACCCAAATTTGTTGACTTTCAAGTGGTAGGAGTCAAACAGTATTAAAGTGAGTGATGTCAGCTCGTCTTGTTCTGTCAAATAAGTGAAATCAGCTTCAATTCAGAATGGTTACATAGTAGATGGATAATTAAGAATACTTGCTTGCAACTGTTTTAGAGGAAGAGATAATTTTGAATGGTATATTTATGTATTTTATATTTTAACTTGATTTAGCATATAATATTTGTGATTTTTTTTAATATACATAAATTGCAACTTTAATGTGGATTTTTCCTCTTTGATGGCACTTTCTGTGTAAATACTTACTTTGCACATATGGGTTAGGCTCAGAGAAGTGGCTACAGCAAGCAGAAGACACTTCACATTAATTAACTTGGAATGACTTTTCTGCTGACCTTGTACATTAAAAAACTAATCAGGATGCAACAAGCTTGATGTTTTCTGAGCAGAGGAGTGGTTTACACACAGCAGATGCACACATGACAAGATCGACTCTTGTTGTGCCGCTGCCATTTTTTATTATGTAAAATATTATTTCCATATGTTTATCCAGTTAAAACTCAAAGCTATGGAAATGATTTATGGGGAAAACAGATTATTCTGAAGGGAACCAGAAGTTATTTGCTAAAAATGCTCGGTTAAATGTTCCAATGTATCTTATCTAGGCTGATAGAGGCATTGTGAAGATACTTTTATTGAATGAAAGTCACAGGGCTGAAGTCTGTATCCCTTTATTTCTGTAATCTCTTCAGTATCTTAAATCACTGTAGAGTAATAAAAGCTCTAGCTTTTTATCTTTGAATTCTTTACACTGCCTATTATTTATAATTTTAGGGAGATTGAATGTTTATCAACTAAACTTAATCTTTTAGCGTTTTAATATCTGATTCATTGATAATGTAGTTGCATTAATTATCTTCCACATCTTTCAAATAACATGTTAACTTGCTCTTATTATAATCAAGTAAGTCTGTCTCTAAAGCCCACTGTCTGCTCAGAATTTAATCCCGTGTGGCTGCTCTCATTGCAGAGTAAACCTGGAGGTGCTCTGCTTCAGGCAGGTATTTTAAAGGGGATTGGGGTGCTGTGGAGTTTGAACTAACTTTTAATTAAAATCACTGTGCTGGGAAGCTCTTGTGAGTAGCTGAGGAGATCCTCATTTCTCTCAGGTATTCCCCAGCTGTAATTGAGCTTAGGTTGAACATTTGGGTTACAGGAGGGAATTGAAAGACTGAAATGTCAGGAACCTGGTTTACCAGGGGATACTTGAAGGTCCATAAAGTTGAGATGATGTTGGCAGAGGTCAGTCCCAACCTTGTGCTTTGTGTGAGTGGGTCCTGTGGCCAAAACTGAGGATGAATCAACCTCTGGGGTGGAAGAGCCCCAGAGACCGCATGGCATAAAGTATTTCCCCTACAGCAAGAGATTAAAACTTTCCAAAGTGGGAAAGCTGACATAAACCACTCCCACTTATCTTGTACAGCACTTCATGTCCTATGGCAGACACTCTTTTTCAGTTGTACTTATTTTATTTATTGATTCAGGGTGCTGAAAATAATGTAGTGACTTCTGATATTAGAATATATATCTCTCCTCTGATTTAAGATGGAAAATGTTTTAATAGTTTACACTTTAATATTATTATTTTGGTTGTTTTATAGCAGTGATTTGGGGTTAATTTTAAGATTAGTAATGGAATTAGTAATGCTAGTAAGTAATTATATTGTGATTGAATCAACACAAATTAGCTTTCATCCTTGTTTTTGTCTGGATGAAGACAGAAGTTGGCAGAATCATCAGTGTGGATTTATGCTCCTAAAGATAAAAAGCATTGTATTTACAGAACTATAGTGCCCTGTCCAAGCCCAGCACATATTTTACTGGCTGGTTCTTTCAGATTTCAACTCCAGTGTGGAGTCTCCGTGCTTGGCACCTGTACCTTTCTGGCCACAGATGTGTCAGGGGGGCGTGTGGCTGTTAAGAACAGACTCACCTGCCCAGAATAGAGGAACTGGGGATTTTTCAAGACTGACTTGGGGAAACAAAGCCAGTAATTTAGTACCAGTGTTTCTGGGCAATACTGAGATTTTACATGTATGTGCTTATATAGAACAAATGCCACAGTAATACGTAACAAGCAGTAATACTGTTGTGCCAGAAATGGATGTTTTGCTTATGGGTTTTTTCCATTATTGAAAAAATTAGTCCTTTTAACAATCTCTTGCTATTAAAATGAATTCATAAGATCTAGCATCTTCTGTAAAAATGCTTTATTTTGCCTTATTTCTCTGACTATTTGTGGAGTTAAGTAAGTACAAGCGAAGGCAGACCCAGCAAACCTTTAGAAAACAACCTTCTCTTCCTTGAGATGGGTGAAAATACAGTTCATCATTGTCGATAGGAATGATGCCTTGTGGAACTGGAGCTCAGACCCCAGTAGGTGCATCGGTGATTTCTCATAAACTACTTTGATCTGAATGCACTTTGATTCTGAAATGGCCACAGAATTGTGCCTTGCAGTTAGTCAGCTGCACATACATAGAAAAGGAAGTGGCAGGCTTTTTAGTGGTTTTATTATTGTTGTTATTGTTGGGATTTTTCCAGTAGTGTGACAGCAAACAGCGATATTCCAGTTTCAAACATACCCACACAGATGCACAGTGAAAATAATTTGAGTTACTGTGTGGAATAGTAAAGTCCACATTTCCAGAAGTATCTTTTGCTTCAAAAAAATAGAATTACCAGAGTGTTCGTGCTGGGGAGGGGTTTATATAGTTTATGGAAAGTGTTTTTTCTTTTTCTGATGTTTATGGTAGAAATATCTGTCAAAACCAAATGTTTTGTGCAAGAATTGCTCTAAAGCCATGGCTATTAGTGGGGACTTGTAGATATAAATTCTGTATTTCGTTTAGCAGTGCATGTCATAGGCATTGCCTAATAGTAAAAGTCACTGTAAGAAGTGCTCCAAGGGTTTTTCTAGCATGTCATTTAAACTGCATTTATATAATAACAAAGTATTCTTAAAAGCTTCTGTGTAATTACTTGGGGGGAAAGGTTGTTTCTCTAATCCCTTTAGTTTGGTTGCATAAAAATCTGTCATGAGAGCGGGTTACAAATAGGCTAAATTTCTGTGGTTCTTATCTCTTTTATTTTAAGTAGAGGAATAAGAAATAAATAAGTGTAGTTATAGTACAATTTGTCACACTACAGACCAAGCTGAATACAACAGAAAACAACCAAACAAAAAACCTGTACCCATTTGTTGCTGAAGAAATTATATAGAAGAGAAAGTAAAGGTCTTGCTGACTTCATGTTCTCCAGAGTGGCTCTCAGCATCACCTGGTGTGTCTTGCTCTGTGAAATTTGGACATCTATTTGTTAAAAATGTTTACTTTGTCTCTGCTAATATTTTAATATCTGCTTCTTTCATAATTTTAATTTACTAGGCTGTAGGGAAATGTTTCTCTTTGTATTGAAGAATCAAAATGTAGAAGTCTAGAGGCTTGTAGCCGTTCAGGGAAACTGAAGCAAGCGTGTCCTTGATGTGGTCTGAAAACAGAACTAGGGCTTGTATGTTAAAGGATACATTTTGGTGATCATTGAAGCAATGCTACTTACCTGATGTGCATTTGAGTCACGTTCCCAGCAGTTGTGTTGCAGGTGGATGATTCTTTGGTAGGAAAGACCTACCAATACGATAGAAATGATCAGATGAGCCTGTAGGGTTTATCACTTAGCAATAATTTTTTCAAGTTTAAAAGGTTTCTGTGATTGAGTTCCTTCAGCTGGGACCCACTTGGCACCTTTTCTGGCTAGGAAGGGTTGTGCTGTGTCTATAAGCAGCAGTTTTTAGTAACTCTGCATAACTACTAAACAAAAGTTGAATCTAACTTGTTTTCAGTAAAAGATGCAAACGTTCTGAGCTTTTAATGCCTTACTTTAAGGTGGTGATATTAAATTATGTATCTTTGCAAGAAAAAGTGCAATAAATACTGACCGCTGCTGATTTTAGCCCTCCAAATGAAGGTAAGCCTTCTGACTATAGAATACTTTGAAAGCATACTGATGGTTCTGGGTTTTTTTTTTAAATAATACATTTTTAGTGTTTCTTCTGGTTCCAAAATAGCGTTGTAAACTACAGGCAACCATCTTCATAATCACGGTGAGCACTTGAGAAATCATTATAGTAGTAATTTCATGAAACACCACTGAGAGTGCATGTTTGATAAGGACCTTGGAGGTAAGTACATACTGCATTCCCAATTTAAATATTCAGCATTTCCTGTTCGCGTGGTCGTCATAGCAATGATCCCAAAGGCAGTAGCACAGCTCTGTGCCAGGCGCTATGCGCGGGTAGCAGAAGTGCCTGTACTTTAAGGCTGGCCTCATTTAGTTGCTGATAAACAGAGAAACTTAGAACGTTGTTACTTAAATCAGAGATTTAAAAATCTCTTTTATGAGTCCAAGAAAGAGCAGAATGGCTCTGTGTGTTATTAGTATTTGTATGCTCCATCGGTGTGTTAGGTGTGAGGGCCAGAGCAACCCCGTCACGCAGGGTGTCGGGTGTATGGCAGGAAATGTTTGGTTTCCAGTGTTTAGTTTTAAGTCTCTTTATATGTTATTAGTAATAATATACAAAAACCTAAAGTTGCAGCAGTAAAGAAGGGAGGATTTGATTGTAGAAGTAAGTAGTTATGGTTGCAGGGGTTTTTGAAGTGTGAGTACAGTGTGTATTTAGGTGACCTCTACGATTTGGCTTTTCCACTTCCACCCTGGAGTCCACAATACCTTTATGCGTGCAGGGATGTATAAAGCTCCTGTCCATCTTGAGATGGAGATGTTGGACTAAATTATAAACTTACCTAAGAGTTGATGCTGTTCATCTGTCACCTGCATGGAAGTGCAGACCACTGGTTGTTGCTGGTTTCTCAGGATTATGGTTGTGGTGGTTCTCACACACTGGAAATAATTATGGGATCTGATTTAATGCTTTTTTTTGTTTGTGTGTCTCATTGCAAAATAATCTCTCGGTTTGTTACTGACATATAGCTTTCTGGGGTTATTTATTCCTCTGTTCTGTAATGTGAATGAAAGAAACAGTCTTCAAAAAATCATGTTAGGAGAAGAGCAATGGAGTGCTACCTTCACAGGTGCAGACGTTGAATGTAGTGAGCATCAATTCCTTGATGCTGCCACCTACAGCTAAATGCTTCACAACCTTCTTCATCTCAGTCTTTGCCTCTTTTTTTATGGAGCCAAATCTCAGCACTCTGCAAGCACTGATGATACACAGCAAATGTTTAGCAGCTGGTTTATTGAAAGTCACTTAATAAAATTATTTGTTTACATAAGGGGCTAGCAACACCTCTTTTTTCCACTGCTTCTCTACCCCTCATCTGAACTTGCTTAAAAAATCTTCTGGGAAGAAAGAGGAGCTGAACTTTCCAGAAATCATCAAGGCCTTTCCTATCTATGAGCAGACTTTCAGGACAGTTTCTAAAGCATGACAGTGTTCACAGTATGATGTGAACTGGTTTAGATGGTGGACCAAAACGTTTAAAGGCCTGTTCAACCAAGGGCATGATGTGAATGCCCATGTAGATGTTCAATAAAACAGGCAAATGAAATTATTTATCTTTCTTTTCACGTATATACTTGTGTACCTGCACATGTTTTCTCTGGGAATCCTTGACATGAAAATCAAGGAAAAGATGCTGATTTCTCTTTGGGGATGGTGCCATGTAGAGTTTCCTCACTGTAGACTTCAAAGGACTTGCCTCATTTCATTGCTTTTTGCTATTCCCAGTATGAGAGCTGTGTAGATTCTATACCTCCACATGCTGATGCTAGACAACTATTTCTGGGAACTTTGTCAAGCGTGGTTCTGTGATACTCATTTATAATTTAAATTTCAATTTTCATGTATAGTACAGTTGTTTCTTCTACAAGGTTTTCTCTCATAGGCAGTATCTGATTAAAATGTGCTTGCACTTACAATTACTAAACAAGTTGGAAACATGCAGTTTTGGGAAGAAAATATTTTTTCTATCACTGACTCTTCTTGAAACCTCACTCGTTTCTTTATTCAGAAATACGAATTTGGACTTTCAAAACACCATTTCTGTATACTTTTAAAAAACATACCAGTTACGGTGGATATTGAGAGTTTAATGATCCCAAACCCTTCTAGAGCTTTGTTTTTAATCAGCTGTTTAAGAGTACGATAGTATGGACTGTACTGTATGGGCTTTCCATAGGGGCGATGCCCTGAATGCCACTGCACACAGAACAACACAACCACAGGCTGATTATCGATCCAATGAGAGATAAGGAAAGAAATGGAGCAAAGCTTTAACTGCGATTGTTTTTCCTTTCTTGCTCCTCTTAAGTTGAATCCAGATTCTGAATAGTTGCTTCTTGTTGTTCATGGTTTTAGGATAATTGCCTACGTGTAGCTGTTTTCCTGGAGTTAATTCCAGTTTTCCTTGAAAATGAAGTATCTGTGTGGGGAGGAATTCTTGTAGGAATGGAAAAGCTATAACTATTTAAAGCCGGAAATAATTAAAGAAACATGAGAAGGCATTGTCTTTAATTCCAAATGTTGCAATAAAGAACATTGCTGAGGGGTTATACTCATGCTTGTTGTGTTCATCACTCTCTGTTATTAAAATGCTTAGTGTTGTCTCCTTACAAGAGTTGCAGTATGATGAAAAAAACAAACTTTGATTTAAAAACAGTGGTAACGTTGAGTTTGGATATAGTTTTACTCTTTAAAACAGGGCTCTGTGTGTTTTGTTGTTGAGTTGGGGTTGGTTTTTTTTTTCTTCCTCTAAGAATCTGTGGAAAAACAGCCAGCTGTTCTCCACTTGGTGCTGTTTGAGCATCTGAAACCTTTTAGAGCAAAACCAGTCAAAGTTTCCAGCATATTGTAAACATTCCTTTAGCCCTAGTGAACATGCTGACATAACCCTCGCTCTAGGAGACACAATGTAAAGTATGAACAGAGGACAAAAAAATGTGGTAGCTTTATTTAATAGTCTCACTTAAAAGAAAAAATAAAGTGTTCTATTAACTATTTACAGCCTTTCATTTTTCTTTCACCAGTTTCTCTGGAGACCTACTGGCAATAATGAAATATGTATTTAAAGGAAAGCTCCAGTTGTACAAAAAAAGTAACAGTTTTTAATTTTTTTTTTAATTTTTAATCCTTGTCTGTGGGACTGTTACATCCCTCAAGATGCTTCTAGAGATACCAGGACATCTTTTTAATAGCATCAAGTTAGAAAATGCTTCAGTGTAATGTATAGGTGTGTGAAATGGGAAGCAATGCTTGTGAGGTGAACAGCTCCAGTGTGTCATGCCACAGCACTCGGGTTAACTGCTGTAAATTGCTGTTCCAAATAAGTAATGTCGTTAAGGGCTATAGATTTTGACCTCACTAAATGAATATAAAAGTAGTCAGACAAAGGTCAGAATCATTCCCTTACTCTGCAAAGCCTCCCGTTCACATCACTATTCAGTGCCCAAAACATTGATGAAACAATCAGTTGGCAGAAGAAAGTCTTAGAGATGATTGAACTGAATCACTGATTTGTAATCACCAGGAAAGGCTTCAGGCTGTCACCTTTTTTGGGTCAGTGAAAAGCTGTCTGTGAACATGGATGGTATTATTCTGAGTCCTCAACTATAATAGTACAATTATTTTAGCTGTAAAAATAGTTACCTTAAATATGTAGGATGACAGAATGCAACCAGTATCCTTGTACCTCCCTGTAGAGGAGAGTGATGCGGCTGCTTTTTTGGATCCTTTACTTGCTTATGCAGGGCTGGTATTTGGTGGTGTAGCCACAACTGTCTAAGGCATCGCTGGGGAACAATTTATTTTATGAAGGGCTCTGTGATCCAGGGTGTTTTTATCAGCACCTCTTTGAAATAAAAAACCTGGCGTGCTTTAAGCTGAAGTAATTAGTGCAATGTTTTGTGTAGAATTCTGTGTTGGAAAAAACAGAGATGGTCTAAATAGTGTGATTTCATCCTTGTCGTTTTGGTTTGCCAACCACTGTTGGCTCTGTCACTCATAACACATCTTGGGCTGTTCTTCGTTAGTGTTAAGTGATTGTTCTTGCCTGGCTCTGCTCCTCTGCTGGGTGATCTCTCCCATAGTTTCCCCTTCAGACAGTTAATTTTATTCACCCTCCAGCTTTCTATGCCACAGCCCTTTTCTCCTGTCCCTATCATTTCCTCCTTTGCAACTCTTCTCTGGGTATCTCATGAATCTCTTTCCTATCTCTGCTGCTGACTTCCCGGTCCACCTTTTAATTACAGCCTCATCTCCTTTTATCTAAGCCATTATCTACACCTGTCTCCCTAATTCTCCCCTCCGTGTTCTCCGTGTTGAGGTTTAGCTGTCATCTCAGCATGCAAAAGCCATGATGATTAATCTCTGTTCTAATCCTCCTCTCTTGATAACCAAGCCTGCGTGGCCTTTCATATATGTGGTGTATCTGAGTCTTGGAGACGGTTTCTGCAGTGCTGAGCAAGATTACAGCGTTTTCCTTCCCAGCCCCATTTGCAGTGCTCACCCAGCATTTAACCCACATCTCATTCATCATTTGGCAGTTGCTGGGTTTATTCTGTTTGCATAGCACCTAGCACAACAGTGCCCTGTCATTATTATAATGAGAAATAGTTATAATAATTATTAGTGTGTTTAACCAATGTCTGGTTAATTTGTGAGCCATTAATTTTGAATGTAACTCGTTATTCTTCTTGTTTCACAGAAGTGTGATACTACACACGTGGAATATTATTTACTCTAAATTCATTAACGGCTTAAAGTAGTGGTTTGGTTTGTTAATATTATCTCATGATTTATTTAAAACATAAGTATATAGTTTAAAATAATAACTGTATTGTAAATATCATTCATTGTTTCAGCTTCCTTGAAGGAACGCAGACCAGCTTTTTGATGTTAACATCTCAAATTATGCAAACTGTAAACAACTTCTAAGTGGATTGGTGCTTTTTTTGCCATACACACCAGCTCATCTTATACTAAAAATCAGGGAACAAAAGATAAAATTGTTGTCTACTTTATATTTTTGCCTTTATTTCTTTGAAATGATGAAACAAGTTAGAATGCTTTCTAACAACTTCGAAATATTTAAGTGCCCAGGGACAGGATAGGGATGATGTTTTGAAGGCAATAAATATTTCAGCTTCACATTTCAGTCTTTCTTCTTCGTTCCTTTGATCTGGCTTTGGTTTAGTTATCATTCCGCTTGAATGACTTCACACTGTCTTTCTTCCTCTCCACACCAAAAAGAAGTGCTCTGCACATATTCCATATGTTTGGGCACGAGAGCTCTCGTTGCTCCTCGTTGTTTGCTGGTAATAACGCTCTCGCCAGCACGATGCTCCACCCAGAGCTAAGATGGACCAGCATGGACCAATTTGCCACTATTTAAATAGGAGATGAAGCCCCTCTTATCCTGTGGAGTCCTTCAGAACACAGGTTTCAGGATCTTATTCAGTGGCAAAATCTGTCCTTACCATAGAAACTCCTTGCTCTGCTTTTGTGCTTTGCTAAACTTAGGAGACCATTGGCCACCAGTGGGTTTTCACTGCTACCAGCAGTATTTGAAAATGTGGTGAAGAATTTGCATGTTCATGAATTCAAATTTAATTATTTTTTTTATAAGAAAACATCAGGATTTTCACAATCTAATTGCTTTTCACATCCCTGAAAAGCTCTCTCAGTTAAACACAAGGCACTTGCGTGCAGATTTGCTAATGGGATGTGAGACTTTATGTTCTCAGAAGTTCTCTGCCCGTGTGGATGTACACATTGTGCACATGTGTACACTTACACGCAGCCCAGAGTGGTTTAATTCCTTGAAGAGGCTGTTACTGAGGCAGGTGCATCTCCTGTTGTTTGCTCTTAGTGAGGCCTTCTTCGTACAGGGGATGGGAGAACCCAGCAAGTGATGATGCTTCTTCATCCCACGTTTGCAGGGATGGGGGTTGGACCATTTGGGGGTTGGACCTGATGATCTCTTGAGATCCCTTCCAACCCCTACGATTCTGTGATTCTTTGATCTCAAGTTAGCTGAACCTCCCGTGGAAATCACAGGGTCAGCCTGTGCTTCATTAACTTGCCTTGTGAAGCTGTAATGTCTCACTGCGTTTAGTTGTTACCTATTGGAAGACATTTTAGGAAGCAGGGAAAATATTTGTGGTTGAACATGAAGAGGGAGTGTGTAAGATGTTTGTATTTTCCATTTATCAGTACACTTCAGAGTGCTGCTTTCTGAAATTGCAGTTCTGAACTTCACAGTCAACTTTGGCTGAGACGGTTTGTGCTGTGTAAGATTGCTAATTCTGTGGCCGTATCCTTTATGCACTGAAACAAGAGGAATTTGCTGCTTTTTAAATTGGGGCCAAAGAGTAAACTCGCCCTATTTTTATATTCAAGCCAGCTCAGCTTTAGGGGATTGAAGTGATGTAATTGTATTGTGTTCGGCCCCACAACTAGTCCAACTGAAAAAAAATAATCTTCAAAGTGAATATTTCAGTGCTTCGTGGAAGGCACATTGCTCAGTGTCTTGGGAAAAAGAAGTAAAGCTTTTCTTATATTTGTGAGCCGTGGCCCATTGTTGTACATGTTTTCTAAGCTTCTGTACAAATCGTGACTGCACAAAAAGAGCTAGCTCCCACATCCCTAAAAACTGGAGTTTTATTCCTGGTTATAATGAGATGTTGCATCTATTCATGAGATTAAGTCTTTGAAAGAATGAAGGTGCATAAAACCAGATTTCTTAAAGTTTGCATCATAATATTTCCAAATGAAAATACCTTCCTTGGGAAGAGGATGCATACATTTGTAGGCTCCCTGGCAGCACAAGGACTGACATTTTGTCCTCTTACCAATAGATTTGTTGCATTTCCATCTGACTGGACCAAAAATGTTGCTCCAGTGTCTCTTGACACTTCTCGGTGTGGATATGTTTGAATAAGCTTTGGGTTTTGCTTTTGTTTCCAGTGTGCATTGGAAGAATGAGACGTATTTGTGGGGAGGGAGGTTTGTTCCTCAGTGCCTGTGACTCAATTCAGGATCTCTGGTAAGAGAAGTTGAAGCTTTGCCCTCTCAGTGTTTCCTCTGGGGTTACACGTGGATGGTGCTGCCCTGTCCCACCTTCTCCATCAGGGTGCTGGCCACCCTGAGGAGTTCCTACTCTTCCCAATGAAGAACTTGTATTTTATCTTCTTTCCTGTGAGCTGCTGGTAGGTTTTCCTGTGGGAGAGGAGAATGCTGTGCTCACTGTAATTCCATATCAGACAGCTCTTAACTTAAACATTTCTATATCCAGCAGTTCCATAGTACATGGATTTCAGGAGGATAATTGAGCCAAAGCCTAGTGCTGGTGCATAACTAACTCCTCAGATGGTTCATACTGTGTTTAGCTCTGGAGGCATCATTGCTGTGCCCATCTGGAGAAATGGCTGAGGGTTTTTTTTGTACGTGCAGGTTTTGATCTTTTGGATCCTCTCTAGTAGAAATTTAAATCCTAAATGTGTTTTGCCAGTTGAATTTAGATAGGGGGTGGAGGGAAAAATTGTTAATTTTGGTGTTTGGGGTTTTTTTTTCCCTGTTGCTCTTACTGCATTGTAAATGAACAGAGAAGCTGGTAGCTGAGATGGACACACAAATACGCCTCCCCCTCCGAGGGGTGTAGTAAATGGAAGAACAGTGTAGCTGCATGGGGGTGATGGAAACTCTCAGCAAAGGAAGAAAATTTGCACGTGCTCCTCTCTGAACCCAAAGCCAAAAACACTGAACAACTATCACCAAAAATACACCACAGGATTTTCTTGTGCTCTGGTTTCTGTGGAGTGAGGAAGGGAAAGAGCAGACTCCTTAAGTCTCAATTATTCCACCAGCTGTGAGTCAGGTACCAAAATCAAATATTCTTTTTTAAATATGCCTAATGAAAAAACCTAGAGAAATAAACAGTCATCTACTTAGGGCTTGTGGCATTTCTTTGATCTCTCTGCTAATAGAATTACCCTTCTCTGCTACACTGCAAACGGGCACTTTGTGAAGATGCAGGATTATGTTCTTTGTACCATTGTCAAAGTCTGGTATGAAAACCACAGAAGAGGATGTGAATGCTGTAACTTTGGGATTGGCAGTTCCTGACCTCCACAAAAGCCTTGTTCAGTGTTGTAATAGCTGGTTCGGTGCTGGCAAGGTGACAGGCTAGATGAATTAGTTGGTCTTTCCTGTCTCTTATGTGTCAGATTCTTTGTTTTATATGGAAATAATTTCTGTCAAAGTGGGAAATTTATCATGAGGTACTTCCTCTCTGCCTGTAGAATGAAAATGTCGACTGCAGGTGTGTTTGAATGCCTCTTCTGCTGCAAACCACCAGTGGAGCCAGCTTTGTCCATCACTGCCACCATTGTGTGACCTCGTGGTTTAACACAAAGCCAGGCAGCTCTGCTGACCTGCAGAGGTGGAAACGTGTGATAGAAAGTTAATGCTGTCTGTCTGTCTTCTGTATGAAGAATTGTATCACGCTTTCTCAGATATTTAGAGGTTATCAGGTTTTTTTCTCTGTGATGTGCCATTATGGTGGATGTGTCTGGTTTGTAGGTATGTGCATACATACATGTGTATCTATGCACATAAACCATGCGTTGCTATTGATACACAGGGATGTCTTAAGAAACCCAAACCCATTTCTATATATGTATCAACTTTAATATGTCAAATAGTATAGGCTGTTAATACGAAACATCTTTGCATAAAGATTTAACATCTGTCATTACTTTAAAGGCTGAATAGATCTTACAGCATTACGGGTTTCTAATAGATTAAGAAGGTGCCACGTGTCACGCATTACCCTGCTTTGCATTTTGATGTATGTCAAGCAGTGACTAATCCTACATCTTGGCTGGGCAAAGATGGCACCAGGATAATTTTCTTTTGTTTGTTTTTAATGGGAGAAAGAGGTGATGCTAAAAGGAATTCATTTAAATTTGGGGGGGTAAGATGAAAGAAAAGAAAAGGGGGTTATACAGCGGGGCAGTGACCATTCCAGTCGGTGCAGACTGTGAATATGGAGGTGTTTTTGTAAGCTGTGAACGTGGTGTTGAGGTGTGTGAAATTCAATAGGAGAAAGTGAAAATAACTCCGAGCCTTCTCTTCCCTTCTTCAAAGTATTGCTAAGGGAAGTTTGGCAGAAGCTGGGACAGGAAATTGAAATCTGAATACTATTTTAAACTGATAGGGTTAAAGGCCTCTCTTTTACACTAGCACACTTGTTCTTTTATTTGATACTTGAACTCTGAAAATTTTCTGTGACTTTCTAGGGAGAAGGAGGAGCAGCTGACTCGGGTGACAGAGGTACAGAGGCTGCAGGCCCAGCAGGCAGATGCTGCCCTGGAGGAGTTTAAGCGGCAGGTGGAGCTGAACTCAGAAAAATATGCTGAAATGAAACAGCAGGTGAGAAGGTCACAATGCCAGCCTTTCTGAAACTCTGTCTCAGTAGGATAGCATATTCTGATCTTATAATGCCAGAAACATGCTTCACTTGAGAGTGCTACATCAAAATCTTTCACAATGTAGTGTCTTTGCTGGCAAGTCTAAAAGGGATGTTAGCAGCTGTTTCATCTTTCTAACAAAGCCAGAATTGTCATTGTTATAAAGATATCCGCGGTTACGAGACTGATTAGGGATTTTTCCGGAGTGAGAGTATAAAGTGTTAGTTTATACACGCCTGTGGAACACCGGTTGTCATTTTCTGCTTAAATGTGTGTCTCTTCCTACTCTTTTCGGAACGACTCTGTCTTCCACTAATGAGGGTTTGTAATCAGGCTGAGCCTAAATGGGCAGAGCTGCTGTGGCCGCTGGCAGCCGCGAGCAGAGGAGAGAGAAATCCGTTTTTCTGTCCCTGAAAATTCGTAGCAGGGATTTATGTAAAAAGATTTTAGTGTCTTCAATTCCTTATAGCCCAAACAATAGTTAAGGCATCATCCCTGGGATTTACCAATGCAGCACCATGAGTGAAATAAGGAACAAGCGACAGGTGATCAAAAAGAAGGGGAGAGAAGGCAGCATGTCCTTAACTTGCTCACGTGGCTGAAATCTCAGTACCCAACTCAAGCCTGTAATTCTCCCTGACCTCAGCTTTCCAACCCCGCGTATCAGAACCAGGCCTCACTGGTGGCGGTAGGACGCTGCAGCCTGACACCATAATGGACTTTGAAGGATGCTGGCTTATCATTTAACAAACTCCTTTTGTTGTTCTCCTGAAGCTTGGGTTTGTTTTTTTTCCAAAAGTCTTCTCCTTTCAGAAAGGGAGAAATGAAGTAAGGCCTTGCTGATGTTTTTAAGACCTGTGCAGACAGCAAGTAACAAAATTTGGAAATATAACAAGAGCAAACTTCTAAAAGCAACACTTGTTCTACAGACAAGACCCATGAGGGCAACATGACAAATCCTACAGTTTAAATCTGACTTTGTCTGTGCTGTGGGAATCTCATCTTACTTCTTCCCACTGACTTGAAATAATATTTCAGTTCTGCTCCAAAAGGGAATACAGTCTAGTTCCAGAAATACAAATGATATTTTCATTCACTTAAAAAACCCCAAACACAACAGCAAATAAAACCTATCAAAACCAACCAAACAAACAAAGTGTGAAAGAATTTGGAAAAAAGAAATTGTAATTCAAAGTTACTGCAGATTTCTTTTAGAATATTGCTGTCTTCTGGGAAGTTTTGAAAATCCATTTTACTGTACCCCAGAAACCAGCCACGGGGTTATTCTGCCTAACTTGCATGCTAAAATACAGAAGTAGTAAATGATACTGAACAAGTGAGTAGTAATGTTCTACAGGAGCCAGTGTTCAAGGAAATACATCAAAGAAACACTGCTGAAGCTGTCTTCGTAGCTTTGTCCTTCCTCATGCTTCTGTGGGCACATACTCCTTGGGTGAATCACCCCTCAGATTATAACATATTGGAAATCCTATTTTATTGTGGTTAGGTGGAATGTGTTACTTCTAAAGCAGGAACAGTAGTAGCTATAGCAACACTGCATGTCTGACTGCTGCGAGGATCAGGCTTCTAAAACCGTTTTTGGTGTGGTACATTTAATAAGGAGATAAATTAAATTTAATATGCAGATAAGGAGGATATGGTCTGGCATTTTCAGGTCTCGTAATCAATATTTGATTCATTAGTTTGGCTCTGATAAATTGTTTTGCCATCTGCTTGCTGTTTTGCTGAGCTTGTCATTGTTGAGTCACTTGCTGCCTGCTGATGGGCAAGTTGGATGTTTCTCACTGGAAGGTCTGCATTTGTTCCAGTAGTAATACCCAGTCTGGGTACTTTAGATCTAGTGTTTCTGGGTTTGGCAAGTAAAGATCAAGAGCCCTCACTGCACTTGTAGGAAAGATAAGGATTTTACTTTAGGATTAAAGCACAAATGTCAGTGGAGTTTAAGTGTCTGCACATAGGTCTTTGCTGTTTCACTGTTTAGAATGCTTTCATTCTTTTAAAAATAAATACCCTTTGCTAAAGTCAAGTCTTTGATTTTTCTGTTTTTTTATTGAGCTGAGTAAAAAATGGCTATGGATGTGCAATTGGAGTGGGTTTGGAGGCAGAAGAAATTATTCCAAAAACTGTTGATTGAAGTCCCCTTACTTAATAGCAGGTAGCAGCAATGAGGTTCAAAAACTGTTGGAAGGATAACTTGTTCTCTTCTATTCAATTTTTCTACTTTCTACCTGGCCAGCCATTCCTAGTCCTCTATCTTCCTCTCTTGCTGCAGTTTGTTCCAGTAAAATGCTTTTCCCACTCCGAGTACTGCCTATTTCTCCTCTTTCCCTGCCTTAGAAGTGATGTCCAGGCAGATTGGCAAAGACATCTGTGGAGGACGGAGCATTCCCTCAGGCCAGACAGGATTTTGGCTTCTGGTTCAGGAATTCATGCGTTGCTTCTTTTGGTGCAGCAGATGGGCTTGTGGCAGTGCCGGTCCTCCCGGCAGCCTCGCCCCTTCTCTGCCTTTTTTAGGGACATGGTTTATATACTGCTCGTGGTGGGACCTAGAGTGTCCTTGGCCATGGCAAGGGGTTGGAACTAGATGATCTTTGAGGTCCCAACCCAAAGTATTCTATGAGTATGCACTGTAAAATATATACACACACACGGAGACATGCCTGATGCACAGCTCACAGTTGTGTTTTTGATACAAAAGCCTTTGTTAATTGGGTTACAAAATTGCTTCCTTGATGCTATGTGCTGGAATCTGTGGGACTCATTATTCACAGGCGATGACTATCTTCAGAGAACTTTCCTTGCAGCCAAATAATTCTCTTTTAAGTTATTTTACTGATTTAATGTAAACTTGCTTTAAATGTGTAGTTTGTGCACTGACTCACACATGATTTCCCTTGAATTTCCACAGGCAATATATTTTTAAGTGGAATATATTTGAGTCTTAAATATGTCTAGAAAAAATATTCACTCCATTTTGATGGGATATTTGCCACTGTCAAGTGAAAATTTGAGCCAATACTTTGTAGTTGGGGAGTGGCGTAACGTAGGTGATCACTGTATCCTCAAGTACTGAATAAGCCAGCATTCACTGAATATTAATTTTCACTCCAGACAAATAGTATTATTATCTTTCACATTATTTGTGTCTTTGATGGCTTGCAAGCAACTGTAGGAAAGTCAGGATGTTTCAAGCTATGCCTTTTTTTTTCATATAAAAAAAAAATTAAATATTCCCTTTCTTTTGCCATGTAGATGGAAAAGGTTGAAGCAGATCTAAGCAGATCAAAATCGCTCTGGGAAAAACAATGCAGAGAATTCTCCTGGCAATTTGAAGAGCACAAGAAAAGATACGAGCAACAGGTCAGTCGACGTGCTCCTTCGAGGGGAGGGGAGGGGGTACATCTTTTCCTGCTGATGTAGGTCAGTTCCTGTGGCAGGTTTAATCTTTAATCCTTTCCTCACTGTGTGTTGCTGGCCTTTGTGTAAAGACAAAATTTATAGGTGCACAGAGTTTGTGTGATGGGGGAGGCAAGGGGAAGTGTCTGCATAGAAAATATTTTTGTTTCCTCTTTGCAGTCCTTTGTACCTCTGACTCTGTCAAATTGTTTCCCAGGCTCCCAGGTGACAACACCTATTTTCATAATGGCCAGATGAAGTTATTTAATGCGTTATTTGTTTTTCTTCTTGTCAAGAAACAGCATTTTATTCATTTTATCATTTTTTAACGCAGGGAGTGTTCGCATGAATGTTTGTTTTGGCCCACTGATAGTGATTTTCTTTATTGTAATGTAATTTCAGGGTTGGGAAATACTCAGGGAACATTTGGGTGGAGACAAACTTGAATTTGGTAGTGTTGCACAGTGTAAAGGGAAAAACCATAAATAGAAGCAGAGAAATTATTGCATGATAGAGGCTCGAGAGCTCTGCAGCTGAAACAGCCCATCAACCGCTTGCGTAAGGTGGTACTTTGTCATGAAACTAAAGCAGTGTCTCTTTGGCAACACCTGGTACAGGATTAAAAATACCTCTTTATTACTCTTTAGCAATGATACAGTTAGTCCATAAACTTGAAGTTCTCTTATTGATGTTTTTGTGAGGATATAACTTTACGTTTCCCCTTGGGAAATGCAGTTTCATTTCTGTTTACCTTCTGTGCTGGTAAGAGGATGAAATATTGACGGCAGACCAGACAATTCAGTTGCCCATAAATTTAATCAAGGTGGTAATGAAGAGCCAAATTAACCAGTCCTCCAACCTGAGAAACATCTTGCAAGTGGAGGAACTTGAGAGTTGTGCTTTATACAAGGGGTTGTCTGTGCTTCATAGGGCTCTCCTTGAATTTTGGTTTCAAAGAGATGACAGGGCTGAACATGGACCGTTGGTTGTGGGGCTGAAAGACTGCTCTGCCTGCAGATTAGACATACTGAAGTATATTGGTATTTATCTTAATATCAATATGTAACAGGACATATATTGATACAGAAAATTCTTACTATTTTCCTTAAAAATAATTAGGAAAACCCTGTGCAAAACAGTGGCAGTTAATGTTTTTTTAACTTCTGGAATGTGCTTGAATCCCTGAATAAAGCAAGGAAGAAATGTTGGGTCTTGTGGTGCTCAGGTTCAGCTCTCGCGTGTCACTGCTGGTTCCAGCTCCATCAGATTCAGTGCCACTCTCTTTTGAAGTATCCACTGAGAACACTCTTCCAGAGAAACTGGTGGCTTTTTTTTCCTTTCCTTCTTTAAATATACTTTAGCTCAACTTTGTTCTACTTGCAGCTGTTAGATTTGAAAGTATATTTTGAAGAAGAAAATAACTCCAGCAGCACCACAGTTCCTATCTGCTGGGAGCAGCTGCTCGCGGCACTTCAAAGCCAGTGGACACCACAGCGAAGGCCTCAGCCTTTCCTGCCTTTGAAATGGTTGCAGTATCTATAGTCGGGCTTTATGGCACCGTCAGCACAGGAAAAAAGGTTGTTTGGTTTTTTGCACCCCCTCCCTTTTTTTTCTTGTTTTCTTCTTCTTTTTATTTTTTTTCTCCTTTCTACTCTAATTACATCCTCAGTTTGGCTCAGGATACCTGGGAAGCTTTTCTACCAGGCTAATTTTCCACAAGCGCAAATCTTTGTAAGAGCATGTGCTGAAACCTTTCAGTAGTGGATTTTAGACAGGCAAATGTAACAGGAAAGTTAAGGAATTTGCTTTTATTTCCCCCATACCCGTGTCAGTCAGGTGCTTCCCAGGACCGTCTCTCTGGGCGAGTTCTGGTCGCACGGCAGAGCCCCACACGAGGCGTTACTCAGCAGAGTCAAGTCCTCACCTTTGTTTCCAGCAGATTGTCTCAGAGTGTCACAAACCCAACTCTTTCCTGAGTGTTTAGAGATTTTCATGTCTAAATGGCATTAGCTTCTTTTTCAAAGAACCACCCACAAGAATAGATAACTGTGATCATTGTTTTACCCCTTTTTTCCTATAGCTAGTTAAAGTGCTGGGGCTGAGTGTGAAAAGCTTGAGATGTGAGATTAGTGAGAGAGTCAAAGTCTGTGAAATTTCATTTTCCCACCAAGGAGAAAGCACTGTGAAAAGCCAATGAAAGGTTGTGGCAGCAGGATGGTGTTACTTGCAGAGCACTGGACATCCTTTCTGAGATTAGATGCCAACCTGAGTGTATAGATAAGGCTTTGCTTTTGGTTCATCCTTCCTTTAACTGGGTTTGTTCTATTTTAAAATAATAATTATTCATGTTCCCGTTGCAAAGTCAAAAGTTTCTGTGTGATAGCTGAAGAATCTCCTCGTGTGTCAGGAAACTTTTCTTGTGCTGTTTAGTGTTGGGTTCTGACTTCTGCAAGACTTGTGAAGGGATGATTAGAGCTGTCCCCTTGTTCTGGTTAGCCAATAGGGAACTCACAGTGCACCTCGGGATGTTTTCTGGATATTTAACAAAATCACTTTGAAATCATGTTAACGATGACAGGAATGGTCTACACTTAAGTAGGGTGTAAGACAAAGCTGTGGTTGAGTTTAAATATATCTTTATGTGAAAGAGGTGTAGGATCAGCTTGTTAGGAGTGAAAATGTGGCTGTGCTCCTACCTGCCAGCAGTGAGGACAAGTGTCAGGGGGAGTGATGGGAAGTGGTTATTTTATTAACGCTTATTTCAGTGTGCTGGGGCAGATGGAAATATCATTAAGAGGAAGATTATTCTTTAGATCTTTCTGTATATCTTTTATAACTTTCTAGTGAGGTCAACTTAAAGTAAAGGTTCTCTGAAGTAAAATGTGAATTTCCTAATCGCAAACATTGTTTTTATACCTAAATGTACATATTTAACGTCATCTTGGTCAGTGCTAGCAGCCCTGTTTAATATTGAGGTTCTGAGCACAATCTCATGTTGCTTAAAAATACTCTGAATTGTTATTTAGATGAACTTCTAATGGTTGGGCATGTCCCCTGCTCATTTTTAGCTGTTTAACTTTGTGCCAAGAGATTTCACCAGTGTTTGGATGATCAAGGCTGTGATGATGTTGTTTTGCTTTCTGCTTGAAACTGTAGCCGTGATTCCTTGAAATGCTGGAGGTAGGGTGGTTTTGACCTGGGTGTGTTTTTATGGTTTTCCCTTGAAGTGTATTTAGGTAATAAACATTGATTAATTCAGATGTTCCAGAGTTCAGCTGCTCAACATTCTGAAGAGTCTTGCTAAAGATTTCCATGTCCTCTCCAGGAAACAGAGCCAGAACAGTTTGTGTATGAAAGCGCAGTGTAAAGGCTGAGATCTCATGAGAGAGGGGAAAATACAGCATAGGTAAAGGTATAGAATACAGAGTGGGGAATAAGCATTAAGCCAAGAAACTGATGTGGCTTGGGAATGGGACTTGGAAAGGACAGTCCTCAGGGAGCTGTTCTGTTCGTGAAAAGCATTTGTGAGTGGCTGTGCAAAGCTGGTGCAGTGGAGCCTGGAGCTATTTAGGCTGAGAAATGTCTTTTAGTCCCGTGGATAGGGAGTGCTGGAGAGGCAAGTTCTGCAGAAGGTCAGCGTGAGGAATGATGTGGGTGGAAGGGTCCGTTGAGTGCAAGTTGGCTTGTCAGGAACCAGCGTTCCTTATTGCTCTGGCTCTTCCCCTGGCCACTTCTCACTCCAGTGTCGTGCTCCAGCCTGCAGAGACATTCAGCCTGACACACTGATGGACATAACAAGCTTAATGCCCAGCTCCTGCCACCACACTTCTGTCCTAGCTTTTCTCCTGGCCTCATTCCTCCTTTTCTGTTTCCTCTAGCTTCTTTTTGACTGGCCTCTAAAGAAAACATTTGCAAGGACGTGCTTGAAATGTGGTATTCCTCAGGCTGACTGATGTTCCAGGCGTTTCTTAGCTGTACTTTGAACAGTCCAGTTATATTCTGAGATTCGCGATCCATTTTTAGTATGCTGGTGCAGTTATAAGGACACAGTCTTTGTAAAAAGCTTTGTTCCTCTCCTCTTTGTCTGTAGTCTAAGATAATTGAAATACAGTCTCTTCTTGCACGAAGGCCAAAGGAGCACGTTAGCAGAGGCTCTAAATTTTTCATGTCATCAGCAACAAGCTGCATAAATTTCATTTAATAAATTAATCTAGGATGCATAAATGTTTTCTTTGAACTGTCCTAACACACAGATGAATGCCGTTTGTGCAGAATATCTGAGGAATAGTTCCTTCAATCGTCAGCATCAACTTTTCACTTTATGATAGAGCTAAAACTCACAAATGGGAAAAAGGATATGAATTTAACCTCCTGGTAAAGAGTGGGTGGAAATCTTCTCGCTGTACCATAGCTGTTTACTGAATTGTTAACCAGACAGATGGGTATTTACAGTGTCTGCTTCAGGCATCTAACTTGTGTGTGATTCAGAGTTAAAAGCCTGTGCTCCCTGTATAGTCAACAGAACCAGCTTTGGGGGGAGGCGGCAGAGGGGGGGCAATTCCAGGAACAGAAACCGGTGCCTGCGGTAAATAGGTGGCGAGTGCCTGTGAAGTCAGTTCTCAGTGTTCAAAGAAGGTCCTTGGATAAACTCTGAATCCCTAAACAAAGTCTATGCACAGTAAATCCCGTACTGGAGCCTGCCACAAACAGGCACATCAGTCATGCAAGGTGTAGTGGTTTGGAAGAATATTTCTGTTTGTGGACCGCAGCAGGTGGGCTGAGGAGGTGGGATCTCCCAACCTTCATCACTGCAATGAGTGTGGTTGTGTCACAGGGATGCAACTTGGTTTCCAACCCATTAGTGATTTAATTTACTTGTGGTGGGAGGATTGGGAAGGTGGGAGGAGCGAGGGTGAGGTTTGTGCTGCCCATACTTTGAAAAATATTAAAATGATTTTTAAAAATTAAAGTATTTTTAGAAACTATTTTAAATATTTTAAAATATTTAAAATATTAAAAGTATATAATATATACTTTTCAATATTTAGAAAAATATTAAAATTCCTCTATAAGCAAAAAATCTACTGCTGGGGTGTATTGTTTTATGTACATGGTGATAGCGCTCAGGTTTATCATTGTAGGGGGAGATAAATCCAGCCGCAGCCTGGCTGACAGAGCAGCTTGTCCCCTTTAGAGGATTTCTTGCAATTCTTCGTTTGCAGCTGAAATACCGTTATTAGCAGTTGATTATAAGGTGAAGTGTAACAGGAAACACCGTCATGCCAATTAAATTATTGCTGCCTGCAACGAAATAGAAAGTAAAAGGCATTGGCTATGGGTGTACATTACCCTCATGTATTGGCTCCGTCGCTGGTAATAGGTGGTTCTGCACTGATACATTTTTCACTATCCCATTTGCCCCCGGCTCATTACAGCCCTTTTATCTTGGGAGTACTTTGTGTTCCAAATTATAGCCAAATCTCAAAAAAAAAAAAAAAAAAAGAGAGAAGTGTACTTTTAAAATCCATTTAATTTATCTCCTGCAAAGTAGCTCTGGTATGTTCCCTTGCCTTGCAGTGAAGATTCCTCTTTTCTGCCCAAAGTTATGCTAAGCCCGAGCCCAGCATGATTAATACTGGCTCCTCCAGCCTGTGAGATCAGATTACTTGTAGCAGCAGAGATGGGTAATCCCCATATCCTCATGAAACACGCACGTTTATTTAGAGGCTTAGGAGGCAGAAAATGCTCGATTTTACCAGAGTTGTAATTTGGGGGTAGGTCCTATGTTATACACTGTACTGGGCAGAGGTTAGGGCTGGCTTTGAGTAGCATAATGATAACGAAGATACCTCATTTACAAACACTTTTACATGCTTTTTACAGATGGAGTTGCTGTTATTGCATGGTGTATGGGTGAGCTGAGTTCAGTTCCTCGCCATGACGTGTGTAATTTACTGGTGGCTTCTCCAGCCCTCAGAAGTTCGGTCGTGCCAAAGCAGCGCTAATAAAACCATCCTGCCATGCGAAACTATATTTTATATAGGTGTTACTTACAATATTTCTGGAATTGTGGACATAAATTTACATGAATTTTCATACTTTGGTGTCAAATATTTATTGTAGCAGCTCCATTTTTCAAAGAGGGAGTGAGCTAACTAATTTCCTCTCCCTCCTTTGGGGACTATAAAAAGAATTTCAAAGGCATACTTGTTCTTGAGAACAAGTTGAAATTGTTCTAAAATTGAAAAGCCTAAACTTAGTGTGTGATGTAAAAGCAAAAACTGGATAGTAGAAGGTCTTGTCTATATTAGGGACTTAAAAAGAAGGTATTTGCTGACGTTGATTATATTACAAGTATTTGCCTTCTGAAAATACCTCCTGCAATCAGACAGCTATGTACTGTAGATCTTTGTTCTTCAGATGTGCAAACTGAACCCGTGCTAACGGCGGTGAGATTTCACTTGAAGTCTTGATTAGGTTGTCTCTTGTTTTAGCAGGTTGTTCTAAAGCAATTCCATGTTTAGGCACGGTGAAGTCTGCTGGCGCTACCAGCAGGTTCATTGGCTGCTGTGCCAGGATGGACATGGGATGGGCATCATCTGCACAGCACGTTGGTTTGGTGGTTGGTGTGTGTATTGATGCTAGTGAACAGCAAAAGGGTTCATGGCACTTGGATTAATCTGGTTTTAGATTTTTAAAAATGTTGGTGTCCTTCCATATCTTCCCCTCTCTTCCCTTCGCCTAAGTAAATATTGTGACATTTCATTTAAAAAGCAGAAACTTAAAAATAAATGCTGTATTTCTGCTGATTTAATGAATGTATCTTTTTAGTGTTGCCCCTAATTCTTGTTGTGAAAGTCACGTTGCTCTTCTGAAACATACAGTGGCTAGAACTCTCTGTCTTCTAGACACTTGGGTACTGTATTTGAGCGGACCTTTTAGTGTAATCTGGTGACGTGTTAAGCATCTGTGGTAGATACAGAAAGATCTTCACACGACATAGTTTTTGGGGGAGGTGGTTTTGTTATATCATTCATAAAGGCACGCTCTAGCTCGGAGAAGAGAAGAAAACCGTACTGATTTATGAAGAATTAATGTAGTTTTCATGCAGCTCCCTGTGATGAAGACACCCTGGTGTTGCTGAAAAGCTCCATGGGGTTTTTTTATCTTTTGTTGGTATACACTAATTTTTTTTCTTTTGCCTTTAAAACCTCCCCCAACAACAATAGAAGAATAAGAGAGGGAGGAGCGGACAACAAACCGTAGTGCTTGGCAGCAGGTCTGTGGAGAACAGGAGTTCAGTGAGCATTCACCAGTGCGGTCAAACAGCTACTCAGTCACTTTGTTATCTGTACAGGGACAAGTGTGGGGAACTTGTCCGTGTTCATTAGGGAAAGATGGTTCTTCAAGGTCTTTGAAGTTCAGGCAAGAAAATGCTCTCATCCCCACCCTTGTGCTCATCCCTCCGCTTCCGCTCCTCTAAAGAGCGAAAACCCCATCATGGGGAATACTTTGCTTTAGGTGCTGAGGACTTTCCTCTTCTGCAGATTTGCCTTGTGTAAAGTAGCTCCTCCTGCACTGCCATCCTTCCTGTTTCCATGTAGCAGAGCACGGGAATGCTGTGCAGAAGGTCTGGTCCCTTTGAGCTCTTCCCACTTCTAAATTCAAACCTTTCCTGTTGGTAATATAAATGCTGTAAGCGAAGAGATTCCTCGAAGCTGTAAGTACTTTGGTTGGGAGTACACATGTGCCATGTAACTGCTTGAAGAAGTGGGGTCTGTCCTGTGCCCCCCTTGGGCACTTCAGGTAATGAAGTGAAAACCTGAATAATTGGAGGTCCCCACAACAAATTGTGTAACCCCAGACCTTACATGGCACAACCAGCTGAAAACGTGGTTGTTAAGAAAAGAAAATGTTTGATTAAGAAGACCTCTCTTGTTGGTCTAATTTCTTTTTTAGTGATTTTTAGTAAATCAAACCTGATGAATGTTTTTTCCCATGACTCAGGGAGAGCCTCTGCAGTTCTTTTGGGGAGGAGGAGCTCTCACATTTAAGTACACCAAGGACACCGATAGCACTTGAAAACGAACCAATTCCATATACAAACCTTGGGCAAAAACCTGATTTGGAGAACTTGGTGTAAGGCTCCTGGGCCTAGTACGTATAACACGCATCTCCTGGGACTTCAGGCATCAGTTAATGAAGCTTTTAGCATTGTTAAATCATGTAGATATATTAAACCATAGAATATTGCATCTGTTCTATTCAGAAGGATGCTCCCGCCCACAGATGACAGATTTTGCTTTTAAACTGGGAAGAGGCTGATCCATAGTTGGAGAAAACACATCCCTTTTTCTTCACTTCAATTTTTAAACCCAAAAGCCATGTGAAGGGCTAATATAAATCCAGAATTGCATGCTACAGCTTTAAGATAAGGTGCCGGGGCGCTCTCGGCGCACACAGCCGGCTCCTCCCGTTCTTTTTCCTTTCTTTTTTTTTTTTTCTCACGCTGAAAATAACCCACCATATTCACGATAAGAGCTTTTATTTTTTTCTTTCTTTCTTTCCTTCTTCTTCCCGCTCTTCTCCCCCCCTCCGAAATCCACCAAAACTGAAGAAAAATCCAAGTGACTGTTCTTAGCAGCTGTGTGGCCCGGAGTTCAGTGGGGAAGCGGCTTCCTGCCGTCCCTATTCATCACCTGCTTCAAAGGCAGCCTGGCTGCTCCAGTGTGCAGGCCAGGTAGGGTGCCATTGTGCGCAGGCGGGGAGGATTAGTATCAAAGCTGCGGCGACCAGGCCCTTGGTCTCCGGCTGCCATTCAGTCTAGCGGGGAGAGGCTAAGACTGGCCAAGGTCACAGCATCCAGTGTGGTGCGGACTGGGAAAGGATCCTGAGAATAGAGGGCTTCTTATGAAATCATGGTGCAAGCTTGCAGCACAGCAGGTGCCCTTCTGGAACACATACATCTGTTTATGTTGGGATAGCGTAGCTGACAACGGGATAATAGAGCTTTGTTTTTTATAATTTTCTTTCTTCTTTTTTTTTTATATTATCATTAAAAAAAAGACAACTGTCTATCCAACAGCGGTGAGGAGTATGGAAGGAAGAGCTTTCGCTTTGGAAATCATAAAGAAATCTTGAAAAGATGTTAATTGCTGGGCTGGGGGGGTTGTGTGTGTGTGTATAGTTAAGCGAAGGGGAGAGCTGGCTGCCTATTAACCATTGAGCACCCTCAGCCCTGCGGCTGAGCAGCAGCAGGGTACGTACGGGGGGACCCTGCGCCGAATGCGACAATGCACATTTTTTTCTTCTTTTCTTTTTTTTTCCTTTTTTTTCTTTTTTTTTTTTTGTGTGTGTGTGTGTGCTCCGACATTTGTCCCACCAGCTTGGGTAAGGATGCGCTGGATTCGCTCGGTTGTCTCCATTGTTGGGATTGTCTGGAGGAATTCTGTCACGCTAACGGGGGCTTTTTACAAGGTGAGGTAATAGTGACGTAAAAAATGAAATTGCCAACTTGATGAAATTAAGGGGGAAAAATTAAGCTGTAGACGAGTTGTCATGACGACAAGGATGTTCTATTGATGAACTGTACTCCTCACTGTCCAATCAGATAGTGGAGCTGAAGCTGGAGCATGAACAGGAGAAGACGCACCTATTCCAGCAGCACAACGCAGAGAAGGACTGCCTGGTCCGAGACCATGGACGGGAAATGGAGCAACTGGAGAAGCAGCTTCGCGCTGCCATGGCAGAGTACGAGACTCAAACTCAAGAATGCAGGAAACAAGACGCGCAGGTAACGATCAATAACGTGTGAAAGGCGGACGCTTATTAGAAAATGCTAATAATTAGTGTTTGCTGATTGCCAGCATTGTTGGTGATGCACGCTGTGTGAGCATTTGCGAAACTGGCACCTAAATGTGATTTTGGGGGGTTTTTTCTTTTTTCTTTTTTTTTTTTCCCGCTTTCCCCCCTCCCTTCCCAGTGCTGAATAGAGCTTTAACTGCAAAAACCACAGGTAGCCAGATTAAAAATCCCATGGTGCGCTATAACTCGGCCTATTTATAATCTTGTCTCATTTTCTTTCATGATGGATTTGTTTAAGAAAAAAAGGTATCTGTTCTTCTCTGCCCCCCCCCCCCCCTCCAGCCCTCACACTCACCCCTCCTTTTCTCCTTCCTGGGCAAATCCATATGAATTCTATCTGCTCCATTCGGATGCCTTTTTTGTTGTTGTTTTAAATCTCTGCAGGTAACTTACAAATGGCTTTATTTCATTTTCTTCACGTCTTTTTGTTTCAGTTTTGTATTCCGGCTTTGCATTGTGTGTTTGCCTATGTATGTCGGGTGTGTGATGAGATGGGGTGGGTTTGGGGTTGCTTACCATCACGTTTCTTTTCCTCCACACACACACGCACCCCTCCCGTCCTCCATCTCTGTGGTCACTGTTGGAAGCCATTTGGCAGAATAACCCCCAGCTGGGGTAGCATTTGACTCTTCAAACTTCTGGATGAAATGCGCACTGTCAGCATGGAAAATGATCTTTATGAGTTTTCAGTTCAAAAACCATCTGATTGCATTTTTTTCAATATATGTTGTAAGGATGGCATGGTGTATTTTCCTAAGAGCCTATATTAAAAAGGCCTGCAATGGCAATAATTAAACAAAAAAATAATGGTGATTTTGTAGTCTAAAGAGTATTCAGAAAATAATCTTTACTAATCGGCATTAGAATTACTTATTATGCGTGGATTATTTTATACCAAAACTGGATGTTTTGGTAAGGCATCTTTAACGACATATATTTTCCGCTCACCGCCGCCTTCCCTATGAGATGTAAGACTGACATTGAGGCATTTTCACTTTACTTTACTGTAGACTGGTAGGCTGTGGCTTTTGCTGGCAGCTATAACGTAGCTTGGTGACACTGAATGCTTAATTTTTAATTTTTAACATTGTTTTTTAAACCTTTGGACGACTCAGACTCTTTCGAATTCTGGTTTAAGTAAGTCTGTTGGAAAACAAACGGTTCATTGGGGATGCTAAGGGATATATTGCAGAGCTAGGAGTGATTTCTCCATTCCCACCATTATGGTTTTCCAAGGAAAACGAGAGATACTTTTGTGAGAACGCTTGGGAAGAAGGAAATTCAGGTGGCTTCTGAAAAATCAAACCATGCCCTTTATTCTCCACTTTTATTGTGAAAGCAAACAAAGACTTAAACTGGTGAAGGGGTTGGTTTTTATCTTTGCCTTTTCCCTTGGCCCAAGAGAGATGCATCTCACCCCTACATCTGTTCCCATGTGCGTTTCAAAGTTGCCCCATCCTCTCACCTACGTTCCCGGTGAGGTGCCTGTGTACCATGGCAGAGCCGGAGCACTCGCCTTGAGAAACCCTTTCAGAATCACACTGAATTAGCCTGTCTACACGCCAGCGTTCATCCCAATTACTGTATTGCTCCATATAACGCTGGGCACAAAGCTAAAGGACTATGTTAAGCAAATTCAGCGGAGCTGGGAGGTGTACTGTAAGGACAGCTCTCTCCTTCATGCTGCTGCGGGTCGTTTCTGGCAGGGCTTGGAGCCCGAAGTTGGGTTGTGCCTCCTATTCTCCGTGCGATGTGTGATGCTGCTCCAGGTGCTACGTGGAAAACTGGGAATTATCGCAGCGGAACAGTCTGAATAGCAAAAACTTTGGCCTTTTTACAGGGCTTTTCTTTGTACTTTGACTGTCCCTGTACAGTCATTTGAACATTGCTGCCACGAGAATGACATGTAAATCAGGGAAGGAAATGCGGTGGCCTCTGAGTGGAAGAGCTGGTGTTTATTTAAATTCGATCAGCTTGCAAGGACACATCATTTTATATATTTTTTTCCCTCACTTTGGAAAATAAATCATTCTTCATTCCTTCCTCTGGTCTCCGTATCAGAATTCACTGTTGTCTTTGCAAAGAGGTCGACAGACAGTGCTGGTATTTCTTACGGCGCGTATTTTTAATTACATTTTCTTAATCTCTCCTGTTGACTAAAATGTGTGGTTTGGACATCTGACCTGACGAACGGCCAGTGTTCTCTATGAAACCTTTAGCAGTGCCTCTAACAAAGATATCTCAGCAATTTAATGAGTTTATATAGAAATGGCTTTTTAAAAACCTGTGAGATCTGCAGCGTGTTGGCCAGCAGTCATTTTTCAGAACGCTTTATGTTCCGGTGAAGGTGCCGTGAAACAGGAGAAGAGGCCATTTTGCTTCACTAAATGAAAAGTAGAATCCCTGGGTTATTTCAAAAAATGTAAATAATAATTAGTTGTAATCACCTATGAGTGGCTTGGTTTGAAGGACCTATCTGTTGGCTGTTTGGGGAATGATGTGAAAGCACCACTATAAAGGCATTCACCGTTATTCTTAAATCCTTTCTCTGTGTGAAAGAGGAGCGAACGTTTAAGATACCTGTTTCTTACTGTATGACAAAAGACAGCTATGGCTGAGTACTGTGAAACAATTCTTTATACTGCTACTGAAAAGATACATTTCTTTTTTTAATTGCCTATCCAAGGTCTCTACTTTCATGTAGGTGTTCAGCCACGGTGAAGGGTAGGATCCAAAATGGTTAGATTTTATTCAAATGGGAATACATCTATTAATGCTTGAATCAGAACTAAAGGATGAAAACTAAGATGAATTGCCAGATTTTAATTCAATATAGAATGACATGACTGTTTCTTGGAAATAGAAGTTTTAGTATGTTTTCAGGCAAGGAGCTTGGTTTAAGTGGATCACCTTTTGTATTGCTGATGAATTTCTGGGTAAGAATCGCATTCCACTTTAGCTCTTGGGTTTATCCATTTCGAGGAGGCTTGCTTTGATTTTTTTCACCTAGGGTTGTAATGCTTGGGGAGGAGTAAATTGACATGTAGGTCAATAAAAGTCAAAGCAGTACAAAGGCTTTTGTACCATGCTGTGTTCTTGTAGTCTTTTAAATTCTATACATTTTCTATGAACTGCCATAATATTGTTATTCTTGAAATAGTAGCTAGCAATATAGGATTTTTTTTTAAAGGGTGGTTTTGAATCACTACTATTTAATTTAGATTTTTTTTTTTAATTATCCGTATTGTCCTAAGGAGCATTTTCAAGTTTGGATGGTCATTTATTCCCCACCTCCCTAAATAATTTTAGCTTCTCCATTAGCTCATGAAACAGGAGATCATCCTTTTATTTCAATATAAACAGCCTTGCTGCTGAATCAGCTATTTTCTGAAGGAAGACTTGTGATTACAGAGAATAATACACTAGTTTGCTTCCACGAGATAAGATAACAACGTTGGGAGACTTTATTAACTGGTGCCAGCTGGGCTGTGGTGCCAGTTGTGCCCTTATATATTCCCTTTATCCTGCGAATGTCCTTCTCTTCCCAGCATCTGCCTCATGCCCCCAACAAGCTCAAAGGTTTCCGTCTTTCAGCTGCTCTATGGAGTTGGATCTTTTTTATGTTTGTTCTTTGACCGTTGACCTTCGGGCACGAAGGAGGAAAAAAGGTACCCCTGTAACTTCAACTGCAGAGCTTCTCAGCAAAGCTGGGGAGGGGGGATGAATTTCCATGAGGAAAGTGAATTCTCTTTCCAGGTTCTGTTACAAGATCATTACCAAGTCTGCTGTCTACATCCATTCATGATCAGGTCCAGAGTAGCTCAACGGCTGAGACACATTTTGACAGTATTTGTCCTTGATGTCACAGTATTTAATTTTAACCTGTAACATGTAGGCTCTCAGAAATGAGCCTGCTTTAAGAGAAGGTGTTTGGGGGTGTCTTAGGGCTCGTGATAAACTGTCACTGGTTGGGAAGGGAAAACCTCAAGCAGTTCTGAAGTCCTGCGAACACAGGCATCCAGAATGGAGGTTGTGGCAGAGAAAGAGCAGTTTGGAGGTGTGGTGAGAGGAACTGATGAGGTATTTTCCTGTGCCTGAAGTATCTTTTTCCTTTTTCCTCTCTTGTTTTTTGCACTTCCCTTTGCAATCCCCTTGGCCTTTACCAGCAGGGTTTGCTGTACTTTCTCAGAAATCAGGGGCACCTTCCCTGGTGCCCAACATTTAGTGTGTCCTTTTTTTTTTTTCCTTTCTGGCTCCTCTTTGAAGATTTGCTGCTTTGGAGTTGTGAAGAGTGATTTATCTGCAGTTGTAGCTCTGCACCTGGTTTTGTCTGAATTAATTCTGAGCTGTTTGAACCTGTTGAGTTAACAATAAAAAATCCCAACAAGTAACGATCATTATTTTCATTCCAGCAAACTCAACGTATATGTTTATGGCTCTGTATAGATAATTACTGTATCACCAAAGAGATTTATCTTGCCTCCATATATATAGTCAGACCAAAGTGGTACTGTGCTGATACGTGTGATGGAGAGGGTGATTAACTATTGACAAGAGAGAATACAGAGAGTAATAAACTAGGTGTATTATATACTTGCTTAATGATTCCCTAAATACCCCAACACGTGCACAATCTCTGTCTGTGGGTAAATACTACTGCAGCAGTAACTTTTTGATACTGGACTAATGCAGAAAGATTTCAGGAGCATTTGTTTCACAATAGGAGACTTCCTTAAACTTTGATCCAAAAAACCCATTGCAGGCACACAGATAAATCACTAATCAACTCTTCTGCTCCATGTAAATGTTCTAATATCTCCTAACACCAGTTTCTGCAGAGAGATTCTTCTAATATACAAGGAGGCAGTTTGCTTGATCGTGTCTGGAGGGTGCAGATAGCTGTAGCCTGTGAAGCATTCAGATGTCGATGGTGCTACTGAAGTCTCTTCTGTACACCACATTGTGTAAATAAGTGCTGTGACTCATTTTTTCTTTGCCTTCTTTTTCTTTCGTCCGTAGAGGATGTCTTTGGCATGAGAAGAAATGCAGTGTTTGCTGTGCAGGCTTTCTCTGCAGACAATCTAAATCATGGAGCTGCAATCTAAATATTTGTTTGTTATATTTTCCTTGGAGAGTAGCTATTAGGCTTGCAGTCAGACTTCTGTAGGCAGACAGCCGTTCCCTTTTAGCCTTTCCTAAACAAAAGGCTCTGGCTATATAGCAGCATGTTTAATTTACCACCCGTCAACCCAGGATAGTGAAAATCACTGTTGATGTAAAATATTTAAAGTAACAAATATTTGCTGCAGCACTTGCCTGGGTTCCCTTGGTTGTTATTCATAGTCAGCTGGGCTGGGCTGGATCCCATTGATGGGGAATATCTACTAAAATCAAGGATCTGATGATGGGCCCTATAGAGATGTCCAAACTGGGCTGTAAACTAGGATTGTAGCTGTGAAGTTGAGAGTTCAGTGAAATGGCCACGTGCACTGGTTTCCTGGGAAAGTACTCAAGTACTGCCCCATATCGGGCTCTGGTGAGCATCACACCTAGCTTCAGCTGTACTTGAGTCAACACAGAGGAGCTGTGGGATGAATTTGGGCTGCAGCATAGACAGAGTCTTTGAGATTAGAGGAAAAACAGTAACATTTTTGCTCTGAAACTGAAGCACAGACAGTTCAGCCTTGGGGACCCCTCCATCAAGCACCCACATTGAGGTGAGGGTCTGGGCCTCCTCTGCACCTTCCCCTTCCCTTCTCAGATGAAACCACCTTGCCATGTTTGCTGTTTCACGTTAGGCACTCTGCTTCTGGTCTCCACTTCTAAGCTGCTGCTTCTGTTTGAGATGCCTTTCAAAGGAGTGTCGAACAAGCTATAAACATCTGCCACTTCCTCGCTTAATGGAACCATCAAAGTGCTCTCGTGCTGCAGTGGGCGACCATCTATGATCTCTTCCACATTTCTCCTCCACTCTCACTTTTTAGGATAGGACTGAGACCAGGCAGCAAGGAACTCGGTGTGTGAGGTGTGGCTTCACTTGCCACTCTGTCCTTCCATGCTTCAGGCTGTTCAGTGTATCAGATATTTACAGAAGGCTTCTTTTGGTGCACCAATTATCATTTGCTGATTAAAAATGTTAAGTTAGCTTAGGGAGAGTGCTGACATTTTGTGCTGTCTACAGCGTATGTAAAAGAGAAAGCAGTTGCCATAGAAACTGGCTCATCACATAATGCAAACTCTGATTCTGAGATGGAGTTCTCTTCAGCAAAATGGACTTTCTGTCCCTGTAATATGAAATTGAAAATATATGGTTATTATTCCAATGCTGTAATCAACTTTTTTGTTTATCTCTAAGTAGCTGTAAAGGTGGAGTGTGGAATTTCACAGTGTTGGGGCAGGGTGTGTATCATACAGCAGTAATTTCATTTTCTACTGGCACTCCTTGTTTAGGAAAAGGTGATTATTTGCTGCATAGCTGTTAATAAATAAAGACTAATTTCTCTGAGAAAAAAGACAGATCGGTCTTTCTTATCAGAGAGGTCCAGGATTGTAATCCCAGTTGTTAACACCTCACTAGGTGTGACTTTTAATGTAGGGTTTGTGTGTGATGGTTTCTACAAGTGATTAATAGACAGTAGCCCTGGCATGGTGCGATGCAGTATTTTAATTAAAGTTCTATAAGAATACCAAAGTCCACGTGTAAACACAAAGCAGGGACAGTAACTGCAGCGTTTGATGTGGTGTAATGTAAGTTCTAAGCAAAGGGGCAAAAATACCCTGTCCCTGCAGAAAGGTCCAACACAAGCTCTGGATTTTGAATACAAGGAGCATGCGCTGTCTCCATGAAGTTCAGTGGATGGCAAAGCCAGACTCTACAGCTGGTTATTGATACTGCTTTCGTGGGTTGAGAATCTAAATCGTCTCTTTTAAATGTCGTTTCTGTGATACTAGATTGTTCCAAATATTACAGATGAGCTTATCTGGTAAATGGCTGCTGTGCAGAGGGCTCTGCTCACGTACAACAGGCACTTTAGTTCTTTTGAGAAGTGCTTTTTAGTGTTGTTTTATAATATGCTTGAGAGATTTGTTGAATAGAAGGAAGTTGTCCTTTCTTAGACCATAGAGCATGTACAGCAGTTTGGAAAACAACAGTGATACCTACATCAAACGTTCCACTGAATGGCTGAAGGGACATCCTCTAAAGGGAGAGCAGGAGTCATATTGAAGTTTTTTCACAGTTTCATAGAATAATTTGTGTCTGAAGGACCTCTGGAGGTCATCATGTCCAACCTCCTGCTAAAAGCAGGTCTGACTTCAAAATTACATCATGTTGCTCAGGGCCAAATCCAATGAGTTCTGGAAATCTGCAATGATGGAGATTTCACAACCTCCCTGAGCAACCTACTCCAGTGCCTTACTAATCCATTGTGAAATTTCTTCTCCTTTATATCCAGTTGGAATATCTATTGTTACAGTTTGGATTGTAACAATTTGGATGACAGGTTGGCTATAAACCAGCAGTGTGCACTGGTGGCTAAGAGGGCCAATGGGATCCTGGGGTGCATCAGGAAGAGTGTGTCCAGCAGGTCTAAGGAGGGGATCCTCCCCCTCTACTCTGCCCTGGTCAGGCCCTACCTGGAGTATTGTGTCCAGGACAAGGGGCAATGGCTGCAAGTTGGAGCATAGGAAGTTCCACACCAACATGAGGAAGAACTTTTACCCAGTGAGGGTGAGGGAGCCCTGGGACAGGCTGCCCAGGGGGTGTGGAGTCTTCTTCTCTGGAGAGATTCCAGCCCCGTCTGGACACCGACCTGTGCAATATGAGCTGGGGAGCTGCTTTGGCAGGGGGTTGGACCCGATGGTCTCTCAAGGTCCCTTCCAACCCCTGTGATTCTGTGATCTGTACCTTGTTGTTTCACTGCCATCTTCAAGGAGTTTAGTCAACTTCCAGAAGGTCCTGGTGGCCCATTCCTCCAGCTTGTAGAGTTTGAGGTCCCTGTGAATGGCAACCCTGCTCTCCAACATACTGACCATCTCCTCCCCAAGACATACCACCCACAGTAGTGCACAGGGTTCGTTATGTGTATCACTGGGTCATTGGTGGAGATGTTAAGCTGTATCCACCCCATCTGAACTTTGAGAAAGGCAGCTTGTAGCTGGTTGTTTACGACTCCTGTTCTCCAAAGCCAGTGGTCCAGGAAGTTCTCCACTCCAGTTGTAGCACACCCATGTGGTTGGTCTGTGTTACTTCAGTTTGACTGTACAAACACAGCCTGTATCAAGAGTCTTGCTAAAGTCAAGGTGAAAGACTATGACAGTTCTCCCCTTTCCACAGAATCAGTCCTTTTTCTTTAGAAGACAATCAGTTTGGTCACGCGTGATTTGCCCTTGGTATATTCAGGTTGGCTGTTCCCAGAGACCCTTGTATTCCTCATGTACCTGGAAATCAATTTCATGGAGTTTTACCCCATATTTTTGCCAGGGGTGAAGGTTAGAATCTCCTGTCTGTGACTACCTACTGAGGTGCATGTATTGCAAATTAATAGTTAATTTGGGGGTTTTGAGTGTGCTTTTTCTCTTGTTCCTTTTTTAGACAAAGATTATCCAAAATCAATTTAGTCTCTCTTCCTTAGGTCAGCAGATGTTAATTCCATTCACTCACTGCCACCATAAATCAAGTTCTGAACAGTAGTCTAGCTGTTAAATGATTTATCTGATAGGAGAGATTTTATGATCCTCTCAGTTCCTCAATTCAGAGGTATTATAAATACCAAATGAAAGAATGAAACCCGAGACGAGAAGTTATGACAATCTGTAGTTTGGAATGTTAACGCCACTTGTTTTGGCAGCATTACTGGTCTTAAAACAATAAGATCCATATGGATGCTAATTTTCCCAATTTTAAGTAATAAATACAACCTCTTTATGGTTTAAGTAATGATATTACTCAATACCACTGCAGGGTCCAGTAGAGGGTTTCATGATGAGGTAATAAATAGCAATTTTGGAGAGCTGATTATTTGTGTTTTTCTTTTATGTGGTTTCTGATGGGGGAAGAAGGAATCACAAAGGCAGTGAAAAGCCTTGCCCTCTCCTGTAGCTGACATACTTTGGCTGAAGATATGTCAGTTGAGAAATATGAGACCATCCATAAAGCTCTGCACGCTCCCACATTAAAGTGTTACAGAGAAACCTTCAAGTGGAAAACCAGTAACGAATTGCAGCTGAGATGCTGACGGCATCCTGCTCTGTCCTGAGTGCCCTGCCCCGCCGAGCTGAGTGGTCCCTCCGCTGTCGCTTTAGTTGGGAACAAGAAGGGAAGGCTTTTCCAGGTTTCCTCTATTTCACAGACAAGGAAAACTGCCCAAACCCTGGTGATGGGTTGTCTGCAGATCTGAAGGTGATACTGGCACGGATGCCAAGCTGAGGACTGTTTAACGTCTCCGCAGCTGTTTGCCCACTGGCCCAGCCCCACTGTCTGTAGCAGCTCTTCGAAGTCTCCATTCCTGCCTCAGATGTTAGGAATTTGCTAACCCCTCAGCTGGAGGAGTAGCCAAGGGCTCTGCACCCTTTCAGCACCGCTCCTCACGCTGGTGCCATGCTCAGTGTGTGCTCCCAACTCCCTCCCCTCATTCCAGCTCCACAGCCATCCATTCCAAGCTGCTTGATCTCCTTCCTTCCCACAGTGCTGACTCCTGGCACATCTACACGTGTGATGTAGGCCAGTTCTGAGCAGTGAGTCCCAAATACCAGCAAAGGTCTTCAGACTGGGCTCCATAAGCTGAGCAAACCATGGAAATGGAGCAACAGGGTGCAACGCAAGGAATCGTCTTTGACCTGGCTGATGGAGCATGTTGGTCCATGGCTGTGGGCTCTGGTCAGTCCTGCTGCGACCCACCTCGACTCAGCTCATGTCCTGTCCCTGGGACTCTGTGTTAGATCCTTGGGCAGACCTGTGGAGGGCCCATATACTCTTTATTGCCCCACATTTCCCATCTGGATCCATTATCTCCTTGTCTTTCCTGGTATCATTTTGTGCTTCTGTTTCCCGTCACACCTGGAAAAGAGCAGGGATTTTACCTTCTGCCTTTGGGGAAATTGCAGAGCATCATGTGTCCTCAGCTCTGGGCTTTAGACCTCTGCTCCCCTTGTGTGGTTGAGCTTGCTGCATAGGCTGTTTTTGGGAAATCTGCCTTTATTCTTCTTGGGAACTGTTTTTTTACAAGAAACAAATTAGAAAGAAAATATATTATTTTAAAATACAGTGAAGATCTTCAACGCAAAGGCAGACAGCAGAGCGGTTCTTTGGTCCAGCCACCTTTGAAGAACAGATTGTCATCTTAGGTTAACAAACACCACAGGCTGGTGGGGTGTTTGTTTCATGTTGAGGGTGGCACAGACTGACAGGGATTATTTAAGGTTTCAGCGTTGGGTTTGCACGAAAAAAATACTTTTCACAGTATGGCTTTAAAGTAGACTTTTTTCCCCCCAATTATTCTACATGTTGGCAGCAAATTAGCTTTGAGAGACCATTGTGCACATCATAGCTCTCTGTTGATGTATTGGGGAGGCATTTTTGGATCTTTCAGCTCAGTCAGACCTATGACTGATGCTGTTCATGTCTTCCGATTCTGTAGATTTGAAAGACTTTCTTTTGACAAGGGAAGGTGATGCGGGGAAAAAAAAAGCAGCCAAAGTACAAGAAATGATTGGCAAAGTGATGATATCATCAAGTGTTCAAAGACTTTGCAAATTGAAGCTTATTAGGCTGACATTTTGTCTTCTATTCAGCGCTAATTGGAATCATACCTGGGTGCATGATGTGGAAGGTACTTAATACCTGAGTGTTTATCATGACAAAATGACAGAAGTCGATGTCAAGGATGCTGTAGATTTTTGTTTAATGCAGAAAACAATATATTTCAAACTGCAATTACATATCTCAGTAATTTGTATTCGGATGTGTGAAACCTCTGAATTACTGCAAATATGAAAACTATTTGGCCCCTAAAACATTGACCTGATTGTGAATATTCCATTTTCAGGTTTTAAAGTTGTTCTTCAGAGTTCATAAAACCAACACTGTGTAGGGTTGGGGGTTTTTTTAAATAAAAAAAAAAAAGACAGAAAAACCTGACACAGTGTTTTGACTTGAAACAGATCTGAAAATCCCACGAAGAGTGAACTCGTCTTCCGCACGGCTGATACAGTTCTTCTAAAGTTGTCTCTGACAGCTCCAATTCCTTTGTAGTCGGTGCTTTCTGCTGTATTGGCATCTGTAAAATGAATTTTGAAAAGAGAAATAGCGAGGAAAGTGATTTTTTGGAAAGGCAGCCACTGCAAACACAGAGTGCACTGGAGTATTTGAAAATAGCAGCGTGTTCCCCTGCTGTGTTCAGTACCGTGGGGGGTGCTTGTTTAGGGTGCCCGCCCCATCAAGGGCATGTCAGGGATAGTGCCCGTGGCCAGTGTGTTATTCTGCATCTTCATCTTGGACCTCCTGAAGTTGAGTTGGGCCTCTGGTTTAATATAAAATTAATATTTATTCAGCAATAGATGGAAACAACCAGTTGTTAGTTGAAATCATTACCTGACTGTACTGGTGTTACTGACACACAGATTGGTCATTGCAAAATAATATGTTTAAAAGACAACTAACCAAAAACCAAACAGAAAACCCCAAACAGAAATCCGTCTCGTAGGGATGCTCACAGGAATTCCTGGTCATTATGTGACCTGTACAGCTGCCTGTGTGTTACCATAAGCTCCAGCAATCCTGGGACTAATAAGATGTTCACGAGTGCTGCTTTAGGGGCCCATGGTAATTATTTGTGTTGCTGGAACCCTTTCAGGGCTCTGAGCCTATGTGGTGTTATGGAAAATATCTAACAGATAATTCCTGTCCCGGTCAGCTCGGAACACAAGGTGCTTGTAGGATGAAGGTTGAGGTAGAAGGTTGAGGACCTCTGATAACCATGAGGTTTATCAGTAGGACAATGAGTTTATCAGTAGGTTGACGTGGTTTGAGTGAGAGAGCAGAAGACACAGCACGTGAGCCGCTTCTCTCAAGTGGCTCTATTAAAGACACTGTAAAAATGCCTGTCTGTGATTTGGAGCATTAAGAGATGCCCGAAGTACACTGGATACTTGCCATGGCTGCAGTGGCTGCTCTTCCCAGAGGTTTATGTGACTAGGAAAGGAAAGTTGCTTGACTCCAGGAGGGAGATGAGCACCCAAAGGATATTTTGGTCTGTCCAGCACTTGGGAGCCCATAAAATGATTTACATGCTTAGGGAAATGCTAGTTGCTCAATCTACATTTAATAACATCCTACCTTAAACCCTCTAAACTATGGATTTCCTTGTAGGAAAGCAAATTTGACGGATGATTTGTTATTGTGACTTTGGATCTGTTGGATAGTGCTGTTGGGGAGTAAGAGGGGAGAGGAGGGATCCCGACCCAAGCTGTCAATAAGCAATTGGTAATAGAAGGAAAATACTAGTTTTCCTGCTGAAGTCACTTGGAGGTGTGTGAGAGACCCTGTGTGTGTGTGTGTGTGTGTGTGTGTGTGTGTGTGTGTGTGTGTGTGTGTGTATTATTGCCCTCTAATGGATGCAATCTGAATGGCTCAGCATTGCATGCTCCCATGGGTTTCTGTAGCAAAACATGACTGTCAGGGCCTCTGATAGTTCCCCTTTTAGCAGTACCCTGCAGTGTGTATTCCTAAACTGGATAAATCTTCTGTGGGTCCTGTTCCTTTAGAATAACCTGAGAAAGAAGGCTGTGGGTTACATGGCAACTGGATTTACACTTGTTTGTACTGAAAGCAATCCACTTCTACATATTCTTTCTAGCAGAACCTCGCACAGCCGTATTTTTTCCTAGCAGGACTCTGCTTTCAGTCAATAAATACCTTGGGGAGAATTCCATTTCGGAATTACATCTCTTCCTTCTGCAGCCATAGACTTCTTCCTTTTCAAAATTGCCAGGATTGGCTTTTGCAGTTGGGTAACTGCATGGTGTTGTGAGCGCAGAGCAGAACGTTTGTTGCTAACACCTTGCTTCATCTCCAGTTGTAGCTTCCTGAGACTTCAGAGTAGCCGTGAGGATCCAGCAGTTATCTTTCTGCCTTCCAAAAGGTTCATGATAGTGGTAGTGGGCAGCTTGGTTATTACAAAGAGGTGCAAATGAATATGGATCACAACAAGCTAAATATTCCTACTTGAGAAATCATGAAACATTCTGGGGAGACAGTTGACTGATGTCACAACGCTCTGCTGAGGTATCTCCAGTCTCTGGATGTTAAGTTTTAGCTGAGTCCATTGTCTTTCTATTTATCATCCAGTTATTAAGCTGAATCTAGGTGGGAAGAGCAGAAAGAACAGTACCTTAATCAAATTCCCTCCTAATGACTGTGTTTTCACTTGAGTGCTCTAAGGTGTGATGGAGCCAGGGGTGCAGTACCGGCTTTTCCTGTCCCTCCCCAGGGCCGGGGGCTTCCCTGGGCTCCGCCTGCTCGGCTTGGCAGGCACACTTCCACAAAAGACTATTGTAGTGAGCTGAGAGCAAAAGAAATAGTCCCTGGCTTTTAGGATCCTACATCTTCCATTCACGGTGAAAAATAGAAAAGAAATAGTGTGAGTTAACAGAGAGATGAAGGATATTGCAGGAGTATCTTTACAGCCCAAGATGGGGGCTTTATCTGCATTGATAAATACTGATGGTTTGCTTCTGAACATGCTGTTTCCTAGCAATATGTGGTGGGCTTTTTTTTCTGAGAAAAGTTATTTTCCGCTTACAATACGTTGGCAGCCATTGTTTGTATTGTTTGGGATCAATTGAGGGATTTTTCTAAATGTTATTTTGATTTGATGACTTTGTTCATCAGTGAATTATGAAAGCTCTGATTGTTTAGGGCACAAGGAGGGTACAATACATTACTGGGTCACGTGCTCGCTTAATGCATGCACATTGTGATGGCAGTAGTAATAGCACCATTAAAGAACAAAAGGTAGCAACACATAGTAGCTCTGTATCTGGCCAATCCCCTCAAATTACCATAAATATTTGAGCAATCTGAATAGTTTTGGACTCTGTAGTAAAGCTTTCCTGTTCTTATCTGGCTGAAGGAATGTGGAATAAAGTATTCATTTAACAAAGTATAAAAATATGTATGCTATGCAGTTATAATCATGTGTCATTAATCAGAAAATACTGCAGAAACTCTGACAAATTAAAAACACAAGGATGTGTCTGCAAGGGCTTTTTCAGTCATTAAAAAGCTGCTTCACCTCTCAGGCAAACTATTTAATGGCAACTTCTTGCTCAGTGTACTGACATCTTCAAAGGCTCTGACATCTGTCGGCCTTTGAACTACCATTAAAAAATATTATCCCATTTCCATTCTTTTATGCCCATTTTTTTAATTATAGCCCTTCTTTCAAGTTGGGAACATGGTTGGTTTAAATGATGCTGTCCTTTCGTTTTCAGCCACCCAGCTGCGGTTTGAATAAATTGATGTAGAATCAAAGGCGGGACTTTAAAGGGAAAAGGTTTGATGGACTTGGACTCCGAACCAGATGAGGTTTTATGATGAAAAGGGTTTAATCCCAGCACAGGCATCACTTCTATCAGCCGAGCAGTACAAAGCGATTCATATATATAGGTTCACGAGAAATGATCTATTTTTTTTTTTTTTTAAACAGCACAGATCTCTTCAGGACTTGCAAATGTGGCATTAGCTAATATTCAGAGAGCTGATTTCCTTTCATCCAGCAGAAGCTTATGATTATAGTACAGTTCTCGAATTGGAAATGAGAGCTGCAACACAGATTTAAAGCTATGCTGTCTGATTTGTATTCAATATACATGTCACTGCGGGACAAGCCAGTCTAGGCCCAGCCGGTTCAATAAAGGGAAAAACAGTTTCAGCATCTGAAATTCGGGGGGGAGGGAGGGGGGATGGTCCCAATTAATTCTTACCTGCTCTACCTGAGCGTCCTGTCGGATACTTAGCAGATTACTATCGCTGCACAAACCTCCCCTTGTGATAACGTTTCTTTGGCATCAGAGGCTGAGGGAAAACACGCAGCATTCATCAGTAATGGCTTCTAATGGGAGCATTTAAATGAAGGCAGGGTTTGTTTTTCTCTGCATGAGTTTCAAGGAGGTTTAGGAGAGACAGCCTTGCTATTCCTTTATAGCAGTAGCCTTCATTAGTGTGGTAATTAGGCATGCCTATGGAGAAAACTGAGATCCCTGTCTCACCAAATCGGATGCCATTTGTCAATAATACCACCTCTGCATTTCAGAAATCATCTGTCTAATAGCTCCCTGATCCTCCTGCTTCACGTTAGTCATGTGGTACATCGTTGTAAGCTCTTACCTTTACCTAGTCAGATCGTGTCCTTCAAAACAGCGATGCTTTCCAGAACGGCAGAAGCAGCAGGTTTCAAAAGCCTGCAGGTGATGTCCTCCACAAAGACCATGCTTGGTTGTGGCACAGAAAGGAGACTGCTCCCTTTGGTGCTCTGCCTCCAGTCAACAGCTTCTCCTCCAAGCCCTTCCACAATGCCAGAGTATTCAGTTTAGGTGCAATACATCATTCCTAACCTCTTAATGTGATTTTGAGGAGGGGGATTTGGGGTTTTTTTGATGGTGGTGGGGCTTTTTGGGGGAGTGGGTAGTAAATATAAATGTGGGCTTGTAGACACAGATCTACTGAATGGTTTCTTTTACTGATGTTTCATAGGATTTGCATGTTTAGTATGTATTTAGATTTTACATTTAAAATGTCTATTAATATTTATTCAACATACAGTAGATTCAAAACAGTTGCATAAATAAATCTGAAGAAGTTCTTGCCCCAGGATGCAGTGGCCTGTTTGTCATTCAGAAAATGAAGTGGCATCAACTGAATTCAAGGACAAACTGAGAAGGATGAAAAGGATAGAGATCAATGTAAAGGTGCCAGAGGAAGATACTGAGCCAAAAATACTCTCGATTCCAAGAAAGGAAATGTTATGTGCACAGTTTTCATTTATTTTGTACAGATCATCCTGTGATTGATCTTGTCTTTCTGAACTGGTAGCTGTGGAGCGTGATACTTCCAAAACATCTCTGAACACAGAAGAGCCACTGTTGATACGATGGGAATACTGCAACCAGCACTTGAGGATGAAGGTGCAGAGAGGGAGACTCAGGATAGTGTCAGCTGTGTGTGCGCAGAATGCACAATAGGTGCCATCATCTGATGCCTTGGACTCCAACCTACCCCTAGGTGTGAGTAAGGACTTCCTTCTCCAGGACTTTCATTCTCAGATGGAGGTGACGAGTTTATCTACTTGATGTAAGGATTGGCACTGAAGATAATCAACTAGAAGATAATTAACTGGAATATGCTTCTTCCCGTTAGGAGTTGATTGTGAAAAGGAGAAAGTAAAAAGTTGCACCTCTGTGTAACTCTGATTCTTGTTTGTGTAAGAGAAGAATTTACCACAACTCATTGATTATCAGAAATACTGTAACCATTGTCAGTGCCTTGCAGAAACGTGTGTTCTTTTTGAAAGTCAGAAGCTGATTATTCCTTTAAAGTCTAAACCTGTGACACAGTTTTTATTTCTGAAGCTGCTGGGTTTCAGGATTTCTGCCCACACATATTGCCATTCATGGGACCAGGAACGAGGGCTTCATGCTTGGTTAAAGACTGTCATCTTCAATACAGCAGCATGACATCAGTAATGAGAGAGTTTCCTGGTATATTAGGTTCTTTGGTGGAGCAGAATAGTACACACAGGCTGGTGCATTTAAGTTACCGTTAGTCATTGGCCTGGAGAATAACAGCACTAGGTTCCTTAGTTGGCTTCCTATGCTTATGCTGGAAAAATGCATCACTTCTACCTTGATTCAGTCAGGGCAGAGCTTGGACAGCAGCATGAACTTGGAGTCTTCCTCAAGTCCAACTGCATATTGAGGAGACAGTCACAGAGATAACCTGAATGGGAGTTAGCTTCCAGAGTTTGTGTTTTTACAAGTATTAACTTCAGAAGTTGAAGTTGGGAGATGTCTTGAGCGTGACCAGCTTGTTCCTCACGCTTTGTCCTGTGTTTGTCCTGTTGTGTGTAGCAACTGATGCTGTTTCCAGTACAGTCGCCGTCAAGCCCCTGCGGGATGCGGGGGGGAAGATTCCTGTAACACTCAGAGATGTCTGAGTTTTGAGTAGTAACTTAGACCAATGCATCCAAAGGAGAAGAGTGTGATGCTCTTCAGGGGGCGTTTTTTGGAGGTGGGCTTTACTTTGTTCCTTACAGCGATGGCTTTTCATTAGTTGACAGGGCAGAGACATTTTGCTCAGACAGTGCAGCCTGTGCCTCTTCTTCTGGGCCAATTTAGGAATGACAATGTGTTTAATTTTGCTGCCTCAGAGATGAATGTCTGTAGTAATCCTTAAATCTGTAATCGTGTCTGCATTTGAATTGGAATTAGGTGTTGTTCAGGAAATGCTAATGCTTTTAAATTTAATAAGTGGAAAATTTAAATGCAAATGTTGTTTTTTAAAGCTTTGAGTTAGGGGGATGCTGGGCACAGAAATGAGTCTCAGACTGATGGGGAGCTCTTCCCAGTTCAATGCAGAGATCTTGAGCCTCCATTTCTGTATTTGACTGCAGGGAAGTCCTATCCTTCCATAAATATCAGTAGCTTCACTTCCAGAACAAGATTTGCCCCAATGTCATTTCAGAGCTGAATGGATCTTTAATGTTTGATTAAGGAATATTTTCCTTTCACATCCTGAACTGCCCAAAGGAAAACAGGGAAGGCTAGAAACAGATGCTTGGTGTAATTTTCATCGATCATTCTTTAAGGACAGATTGTTTGTATGATGCAAAATCCTGATATTAGATATAGATAGAGATTTTTATTCATTTTTTTAGCCAATATATTCTGCTCTCACAAGCCATTTTAGGGGATCAGTGCATTAAGCAGCTATTTATGGCAGATAGGTTTTTTTTTATGCATTTCCATCGTATTTAAATTAGATTAATGCATTTATGTAGGTCACCAGGTGAACAGTTGAATGTCAGTAATGTTTCTTAGGATGAGGACACAAGGAAATGAGTCCTCCAACTAGTCCTTTGCAGGTAGTTCTCTTAGTCTGATTCAAATCCTTTTGTTTGTTCAAAGGAAGATACAAATGTAAATATTTCTTTTATCGTATAAAAAGAGAGGAGAAAGGAGGCTGATGCTTTAATTTTTGACTCACTAATCTACTTCAAAGCAAATACAGTACATCAGGGAATAAGAAACTGTTCTGGATCTGTCTTCCAGGCAAGAGGGCCAAGTCTTTTCCAGGTCTTAGGACTGTTAAGTAGAAAATTTATTTACATTTATCTCAATTTCACCGTGGGAGTAATCCTGTCTCTCACCAATGCACCATGTATTGTTCAGTTGCACATGTACACTTAAGGTTCTTCCATTTGACTAAAACCCATTTCATTAGTGAGGCAGTGACAACAACCAACCTATATCAAGTTCTGCTTTCCAGCTGCTGTTTACTAAATTAGAAATCAAAATAAGATCTGTTAATTTTAAGCTCTTAGTGGAGCTGTTCAAATGGATACCTGATTTTCTTTTTCTCCCCCCCCCCCTTTTTTTTTTAAAGCCCAGCACTTTCTACCTTCAGTGCCATTTACATTGCCTGGGATGGAGGAGCTAACTTAGGGAGCTTATCAAGTTAGGCTAAGAGGATTGGGCTTGTTCAGCTTGGAGGATAGAAGGTTCCAGGGGCAATCTTACAGCAGCCTTCCAGCACCTGAAAGGTGCATAGAAGAACTGTTCCCGAGGGCATGGAGCATGGAGGGATGATGGTTTTAAACTTGAAAAGGGGAGATTTAGGTGGGATATTAGGAAAAAGTTCTTCAATATGAGGCTGGAACAGGTCGCTCAGAGATGTAGTTGAGGCCCCATCCCTGGAGATATTCAAGGTCAGGCTTGATGAGGCTCTAGTGAAGATGTCCCTGCTAACTGCAGAGGTTTAGACTAGATGACCTCTGAAGGTCCCTTCCAGCCTTACACATCCTATGAATCTGTGATTCTAATGTTTAGCCTCCAGCAGCACTGTACAGTTAGGGTGGTGTTAAACCTGTCCCCTCCCCAATAAAACCTCAGTAGGTACAAAATAACCAAGGTTGGCAGGAATATGCTTTTATCAGGTTCATAAATGTCAAGGGTGATTTTCACGGCGTGCATGGTGCACACACAGGTTCTAAGGAAAGGCTCTTACAGAGGAGCTTTGACGTTTAAAAGCAGCATAATGCTGTTAAAATTAATAGAATAAATATGTAAGTTAGCAGCTCAACACCTCCCTTTACAAGTCCTGGTGGGTATTTTCAAGAAAGATGTCAGACATACATTTGCAAAGGTGAGAAAAGCTGGGATTGTGTTGAGATGGAGTTGATAGAGCTTTGCGTAAGCCCTGTACTGCGGGGAGTCAGATTTTACGCTGCTGAACAGCAAAGGTTTTACTGTTAGTACTGGGGTTGCCATCTGCACTGCTGCTGCAGGAGTTTTGTTGACACCAGACACTGATCTGTTTGAGTTTGGTGCAAGTCAGGGAGTGCAACTGTGGTTGGTGTAACAGTTTTCCTACAGGAAAATACCCAAACTTGGTGTTGCACAGCCTGAGTTATGACCGGTGAATGTTTGATCCATGTGTACACACACTGCAATCCCATCACTGAAATGTAGTCATACACAGGATAGAGATGGCTTCTAGGTGACAACTTGGGTGGTAACACCAAGGTTATGGAAAGATCTATTTTCTTCTTTCGCCCAAGAGTGAAGGAACTTAAGTTCACATTTCATTATGTGCTTGTGTAGGATTTTGTATATCTCTGAGTGGTGAGGTTTTGGCTTTACTGATATTTTAGTGTTTCCAGGAAGTACTAGAGGAGTGATCAGGGCTCCTTGTAGTGACGTTGGTGCCAGCAGAGCTCCTGTACTTCCCTGATTTCCTCCAGGAGAGCTTGTGCAGCCCCCTGCTTTTTGGAAAACTTGCCTGGCACTCCTGGGAGGTGAGACCAATCTGTTGGTCATTGAACCGCTGCTCATTCTCACTTCATTTCACACCATTTCATTTATCTGCTCCCTTAATTACCATACTTATGGGCCTATGTGTTCTTACTCAAAAGGCATTTAAACTTGACTGTGTAATAGATTGTGCTGTGAAAGCTGAATAGCTGTTTATTACTTGTCCCTGTTAATTTGTGCTCTGCCACATCATTATCCATGTGGTAACGTGTGTGACATTTGCAGAAGTCATTTTCTTTGCAAATCAAATCTCTCTTTTCAAGGGTTCATAATATTGACAAATTGCTGATTTTTGCCAGTCACAAGAAAAATCGACTAATAAATTCTTAACCAATTCAATTGAAGTTGCTATGGTATAGAAAATATTTTCAATATCATCAGTTAAAATAGAGATAACTGAGTGAATTCCAAAGCTTTGTTTGGAAGATGACGTTAAAAACTTGAGTTAACAAATTTTAATAACTCTTGCCAGTTCAAAAGTCTTTGGAAGGTTTAGATTTGTAAACTCTTCAGATTTAAAACACAGCTCAAACAAAAAGATTGCTTTTCTCAGCACTGCTGTGTGCCCTTTTGTGTCACTGTCGTGGTACAAAGGCGTCCCAAACGTAGCTGCCAGCTGGCTGAACGGGCCAGTTGAAATTCATCTGGCATGCAGAAGAGCAGAGGTTTACTGGGACCAGTGAGCCTGGCTCAGTAGGAGCTTTGTGGACAGAAAAGATCAGAGAGCCTTCAGGACTGTGCTTGGCCCTTGGTACTGCACTTGGGTGCCTAACTCTCATCATGTAACCAGGGGATGGTTCCCCACAGCCACAATGAGTAAGACTGATTGCTGAATCTGCTCATTAATATAAACCAATTTTGGTTTAAATGCAAACCAATGTCACACATCTTTGAAGTTCTTACAGCTATACTTTTTTTTTTTCCTAAGTGTAGAGCAGCAAACAAGTAGTATTTGTTTACTTTCTAGAATTCTTCTGTGTTAGATGCAGTCCTCCTTCCCATGATGGCAATTTATCTGTTCCCCAGCATTTTATAAAGATTTGCTTACTAAGAAGAAAGCTGAGGTAGTTCAGATTCCAAATTTCAACAGATAATCCCTTCTAAAGTATTTTAAACTAAATACACATGGGTGACTGAGATAGGATGGCGGACAGTGGGATGGGATGATGGGTACTTCACCCACCTCTGGGTTGTTGTGCTGCACTGATCATGAGTAAAAGGGGATTTATGGTCTCCACTGAATCACTGGGTGCTTCTGCTTTGTTCTTTATTTTCCTTGTAATTCTTCTTCATCATCAGAGTGAGATTTATTTTTACTACAGACTTCCTTTCCCTTGACTGGACTGACCTTCTTTCAAAAATAATCCAGTACCCAGTTACAAATGTTATGTGTACCTCATCCATCCCTGTCACGTCACGCCAGCGGAACAAGGCACAAAGGAACCAGTCTCTCTTTCAGAAGGGTTCAGCTGATGGTTTCACAGACAGCACTGCTCAAACCCATGTGCTAATCTTAATGTTCTCCCAGGTGAGAAAATGCTGAGAAAGCATCAGCACACAGAGGCAGGAGCTGTGTGATTATCGGTGATTGAAATAGGGCTGCTACTTATAGGCTAATATTTTGGGTTAGTACCCTAGAAAGGAGCATTGTGATCATCTAAGCTAATGGGTCATGTTTGAAGGAAGTCCAAGGAACCGCTCAGTTTTGGGGGAGGGGTTGTTGTTTGGGAGGGGGTTTTAATGTTATATGCAAGCAAAATGAAACACAGCCAATCTGTGTGAACGGTGCAGCTATCTCCAGTTGATGCCAGATTAGGCCAACGCTGAAAACTTCAGAAACTGACTTTGAAAAGTTGCCATTTGCCATGTGAGAAATGAAGTGGCCGTTAAGTGATGTTCTATTTCAGCAGCCTGAGTACACTCAGCACTGAAGGGTGATGAAGGTTTATTGTGACTTCATCTGCTGGGAGATGTTAGTACCATAAAAGCTGCTGCAGCAACACCTGGATGGTCCTAGATTGGAGCCTGGGGGAAGAAGTTGAGAGTGGATTTGATCTGAACTCTTCATTGCCTTGTTCTTGTGACTTTAAAATGCCCTCAGCACTATTTGAAGCTGAATGTGGTGATGGGGTGGATGTGGCTTGGTGTGTAATGTGGAGAGGAATGCCGTGAAGCCCATGTATTCCATCACTGAGTATGAAAGATGTGGTCATGCTCCAGCCTCTTCCTTTAAAGCTGACCCAAGTAAAAGCTTCATGGGGTTAAAGTAGGAGCTCCTGAAAAATAAAGGGAATATAGCTTTTTTTTTTAAAATTTTTGATTAGATTGCAGTCCTGCAGTCCCGTTCTCATCCCTGTTGCATGTAACTGTAGCAGAGTTTCAGACATCAGCAACAGATTTTAATTTGAAGTTTTTGCCAACTTTATATTTTCTTATGCAATTTTCTTTTTAAAATTAAGAGCACATGTTTTCTTTCCATATAACATGCAGTACATTTATTGGCATTTTAAATAGGCCAAAGTGAGTAAGCAACCTTCTTTTTTTCTTTCAAGTCTATTTTTTCCCTACAGGCAAATTGCTGTGGGCTTACGACCCACCCTTTTTATGACACTATTTCAGCACAGATATTCTTAGTTAGAATTCTAAGTTGTTCCTTTGAAACAGAAATAGAAGCCACCATCTCAGCTAGCAGTTTCTTCAGCTACGGGATTGTTGTACGTGCATGCACATACGTACACGTATGCTATATGAAATCTCTTCCCTGTCACACAGTTTGAATATCTTTATTTTTGCTCTGTTTGGGTTGCTCTGTAAGCTAGTGTGTTCTTCCTCTTCATTTTCCTGTCTGTGCATTGCTAGTTGTTTTATAAATGCCTCCTCCTTTGGGGCACGCTGCTGTGGCATGGCCATCCTGTGGTGTTTGTGAAAAGGATGGATATCACTTTTACTCATACCTATACAACCAAAATAAAGGCTATCACATTTGATCCATGAAAGGCAGCAAGTAACAGTACATTTTTGGACCTATTATATACACTGAAGTCTTTATGTCTTCTGTTTAAACCTTACGTTTAGCGTAAGGGTAACTTGCTCTGGGTGAGCATTGAGGATGTGTGCTTCTCTCAGCAGCTCTTGTGCTCAAGTTATTGTTTAGACCATGCAAGCAGTGTGGTCAACATGATTTGCAGACAAGGATTTCAGCAGCCAGAACAGGAATTGGAGAAACCAATACTGAGAAAGAGGATTCAGTTTTACCAAGAAGCCAAGTGAGCATTGTGCTGTCTGCTCTCAGGGGTGAGAAGTTAGAGTTTATAGTGGCACCTTTGGTTTGCCCACAGAACAACCAAGACAATTCTCTGAAGTTTTATATTTCATGGATTTTACTCAATTGAGAATTATGTCATCTGGGTGTTGGGTTTTTTTCCCCCTAGTAGTACTAATTTGCCTACATTTAAGTCTAATAATAGCTTATTAAACCTGGCATGTGGAACAGCAGAATCTTAGTGATGGGAAGTTTGGGATTCATTTCCTTGAGCAGTTTGAAGATATCCATGTCACACACAGTTGTCTCATGCAGCAAGTTGTTCAGTTCTAAGCTGCTTCTGCCAGTGACTTTGTTTATGGTAAAAAATAATCTGGCTGTGAGAACTAGACTTATTTTAAAGTAATTGACAAGAGCTGCGCCTGTGATCCCCAATATAAGCTTTTTCTAGTCACTTTGGAGAGATTAGATGTCTCTTAACATCATCTTACTGGCACTGAAGTTGCTCCAAAAGGACTCCTCTAATCATATTAGTTTCGCTGCCATCACCCCGTCTGCAGATTCTTTCTTCTTTCCTAATAGAACCAAATCTCCTTTTGCCATCTCTTGGGTCCAACATTAATGCTCCTTTGCATATTAATTACTGTTACTTTACCTATAACACTCAGCCCAGTGTCTTTTGGCTCCCCAGGTTTGAATCTGAAGGTTGAGGAGTTACTTTTTCCATGTGGTGGTAGAAAATGCTGTGTTGTGCTATTTGATTTTCTGATGGCTTTATATAAGAATTACTGAATATAAAATGAAGCAGAGCAGAAAAGATGTAACAGTTGAGTCAGGAATTTACCCAGTCCCTCTTCTGGCTTTTAATACGATTTATGAATGAATTTTGCATGTATTATAAGAAGTTAGCCTTGGCTCCAGATCCTAAATATTCTGAATATCAAACTTTTTAGGAAACTTGTGAGCTATGTAATATCTTATTTTCACTTGCACAGGGTTACGGGAAGTTTAAGGAAGTTTATTTTTTTAAAGGGAGGGAAGGGGGGAATGTTGTAGCAGAGGAGGAATGAGCTCTCAAAAAGAGCTCCCATAGATTAAAAGATAATTGTTACTATTCCAAGCAGGATTTGCCTTGGAAGGACTATTAAATCCCCAAATGATCTGTGTCAGTTTAGGACTCAGACCATAGAAATTGCAACCCTGTAGCATTTCTTTGGTTAAGTAAGCCCCAGTTTTGGGTAACGTTTTGCTGTGATCCTGAAGTGAAATGGTTTTCTGAAAGAATTATAAACGTCGATTGCTGTTTATAACTATATATTAAAATGTACTTTATATTTCAGTCTGTATAATTATAAACGAAAATGTACTTTACATTTTTAGTCTGTATACAGAATTAGGAAAAATTAAACATATGTAGAGGAAAAGATCAGGAAAGGAAGGAAAGGATCTAGTGCAGATTACACTATATGAAACATATGTTTGAGATAATGCTGATACAGCCCAAATATGTGGCCTGTGTTATACTTCTGTATACAAATGATGTGCTCGTTCCATCTCTAGCATACACACACACACTACAATCTTACCTTTGACACAGGGAATAATGCCAGTGAGTAATTAGGAAAGCATGGAAGCAGAAGTCAGCCTTGTGATAAGTTACTGAGGTGGTTGATATTATTTTATACATGTTACAGCTGGGACAGGCAAAGGACCCAACTGAAGGTTTGAGGAGAGATGACGTGTCTTTCATTACACCGTAGAGTTCAAATGCCTTGAAAAAATAGGCAGACTTCTTCAAGCCTTGATTTTTTTTTCTTTCTCTCTCCAATCACAGTATTTATAACAGTGTCTCTCAGGGTATTGATCTACAAGGCAACGTTTCTGATGGTCAGAAATGACTGTTTCTTTTTCAGAGATTTGTAGTAACGTGGTTCTCAGACTGCAAATAGATGGTTGAGCCGGATGCCAACGGTATATTACAAGTGTCTAAAGAAGAAAAATAGCAGTTGGAGAGAGATGAGTTCAGAGTTTAGAAGCAGTAACTGGATCTTTAAATATACAATAATTTTCATCAGACTTTCTTGTGAAACCTTTAATAAGCTGGAGCTGAGTCGCCTACATCTGCCTGGTGGAACATCAATTTCCCATCTCAATATTGTCACTTCCCCTGTGAAAGAATTCACAGTTCCTTGTGGAGCAGGGAGGAACCACCAGGTGAAATGTTGAGGGAAAATACTGATCTTTGGAGTTGTACTGACAAATGAGAACGTGTCTGCTGGCGGTGAGCTGTAGGGACTGATAGTTGTATGTCACAAGGATGATAATCATGTATGTCATTTAAGGAGCCACAGTAGAAATACAGTTAGAAAAGTAATTAAGAAGAGTTTTATATGCCAGTGTAAATCTAAAGTAATACATGCATACTCTACTGCTTACAACTGTAAAGTAGCAATGTGTGTTCTGTATACCTTCAGGAGATGTACCACCTCTAACTTTCACTCCTTCCCTCCCAAGTTCCCCATGGAGGGCAGGCACTGAGCACCCCATGTCACTGATGCGCCGCACAACTTACTGTCTCAAGGACTGAAGGGTGATCACACAGAGAGCTGTGGGTTCTGAAGGCTGTCTTGCATTTTCCTGTCATGTGTCTTACCTATACTGCGTTTGCAGAGTCATAAGGTTCTCTGCATTGGCCTGTGTCATCCTCTCAGCGTGCTCTGGTTCCCTCACCTGAAGGAGGATGTTCTTTGATATGTTCCTGGTGCACACTGGCACATCATGATGAAATGTGGTCTCTGATCTGAGGCAGGAGTTGATAAATGATTAATGATACACTGATAGCTCATTAGAATGTGGCAGGTCATTTCTCAAGGGAAAAAAAAAAAAAGGCCTGGACTTTATATGTAGGGATTATCTGCACCAACTAAATTTCTTCACTCCTGGGAGCAGTTCCTCCTAAAAGGTAAATCTTGCTCCCTTCATGCTTTGGGCAGAGTGATCTGAATTCATCTGCATGTATGAAGAGAAGGGAAAGAGCAGTAAGAGAGGCCAAGAAAAGGGATAGACAATCTTTTGAACCTGCTTCCTAGCCCAGCTAACAGCCTGTCTGAGAAAATCAAATGACTTTTGTTTTCTGGGGTTGTGTTTTTGACTTTGTTTCTTCTTTATTTCAGGTTATCTGTGACTTGAAGAACCAAATCCACAAGCTGAAGGAAGAGCTCATTCAGGTGACCACTCAGCGGAAGCAGCAGCTGCTGGAGCTGAGCCATCAGTGGGAAGAGGAGAAGCAGAGGGCGGCTCGAGACCGTGAGACGGTCATGAATAAGGTGAGAGTGGGTGCAGAAAAAGTGACATTAGACCTGAAAAAGGTACGTGAGGTGGAAATGGAGCAGGCGATGGGTGAGGTAAGGGGTTGGGGTAGGGATGCTTCTGGTGGCCTGGGAAAAAAGGGGAGCAGTCACCTCAAAAGGCAGATAAACAAAGAGAAAAACTGTTTTAGGGGTCACTTCAGTTGAAAAAATGGACTTATGCTGTAGATCTGACATTGGATGTCACAGCCACAGCACGAGGATGGAAAACTTTGTGGTTCTGTGATGAAAGGTGGTGGGTGCTGGGGCTGTTTGAGAGCAGTGCTGGGGCAGCACCTTCCAGCTGCGACAGGCGTCGGATGGGGACGACCGTGAAGTGCTCCAGAGCTGGCTGGACTTGAAAAGTCTGATGATTTCAAAGGCAAAGCCAGCCAAGGACTAAGCTAATCGCTTTTCCTTTGCTGGAAGAGATGGAGTAGAAAGGGCGGTTCTGTCTATCTGAGCTTTTTCTCCCTTAAAAAGAGGGAAAGTTCTTAAGGAGGAAAAAGTTCAGGCTAAAACTGCAAGGAAATTGGGTCTAGTGGCTAATGATGCCTGGTCTACTTTCTCCTGTGTGCATGGGGTGAGCAAGTACTTTGTGAAAGGCTTGAAAATAGAAATTAATATTTCAGATAAATCAAAGCTTCCCTCCCCATTCTGTTCAGTGGGGTCACTGACTGCACACCAGCGCTCGCTGAGCATCCCCTTGTACTCCCCTTGTACCAGGGTCTCGAATTCAAGTATTTCCCCACATCAGAGATGATTTGAGCTAAAACATGTGAGTTTTATTTCAAAGGCTAAACTAAAAAAAGGTACTTTAATATTTCTGGTAGAACTCTGTGTATATGTAAGCAGATAGTTGTTGAAGTATCTTTTCTGCGTGTTAATGTAATCTCAGTGATGTACAGTGGCACAAATGAACAGTCTGTGTAGCCTGTTTGAGGGGCCTTTGTGCAAATGACATTTCATTTACCTGCGTCAGGTTCTTGGGCTGTAATTTTAAACAGCATTCGGAGGATTATGTTGGAAATCAGCCAGCCTGAAGCCATTAAAATGGCTGTGATCAACAATTCAGAATCTTTTCTGAATGTAAGGAAAGCTCTGCTTGGCATAATTATTTAAAGCCAAGGTCACAGAAAGTATTTAAACCTTTGAAATGCATCATTAAAGGATTAATTTTAACTCAGGAAGACATTGTCATTTTTGCTTAAAAATGGAATTTGAATCTCAATTCTTTTCTTTCTTTGATCTTTTTTTACATGTGTAGTATAGCAAAAGAAAAGTTAACTTCTTTACATCCTCAAATTAAAGTTACAAATAATCCTTCATAGGGCAATATCTTTAATAGTCTTGAATTGTCATTTCTGTCAGAAATACTACTTTTTAAATTTGTTGCATTTTTTCCATTTAAAAAAAATCGCTACTTTTAAGCTATATTAACTGCTATTGAAATTTTTATTTAACCTACTTCCCTATTTTTACCTCTAATCAAAAGAGCACATGTTGAGTTAAGAGATGGGGGGAGAGTATCTTTGTTGGAAAGTCTTTCACAGTGATGTGAAAATACCTTGTGTTACCTTCAAGTATCCCTTTACCATTCTTCTTCTTTCTGTCTTCCAAATGTAGAACTGTGGAATTTGGCCACAAAGTCCAAAAGTCAAAGTAGCTTAGAGGGCAAACTCAATTTAAAGCTCAGAAGTTACCATTTCAGCTAACTTAGCTCAGATCTTGATCCTATTAAATTCTACAGAACTTTGATGAAGCAGATTTTATCCAAGGAGGAAAAATAAAAGCATCTTATTTGCAGTATGAGTCTTGAAATTTGTTCTTAAAAGTCTGCGGTTTTTTCAATTATTTTTCTAGCAAATCTTGTTACCTTGAAATTTAGGACAATACAGGAGAAAACTCTGTGTTCTAAGTTTATTCTTTTTTATTTGCCAATTCTGTAAAGCTTGCTGCAGAATCCAAGGGGAAGTTGAATTCACTGTTTTGGCTTGGAACATATGACTGTCCAGATTTTCTGAAGGTCAGTCTGTTCCCAAGTGAAGGATCTCATCCCTCTGTGGTCTGTTCTGTGAGCGATACTGGTTTCTGCTGGGATTGCTTTGTGTGATCGTGGATGGTTGTTCACATGAACCTGATGAAATATGAAAGAAATGGCTAAAACTTGAGTGAGAAGAAAAACTGAAGTAAAAACAGGTAAAGGAGAGACAGGATTTGTATGGTTCTGTTCTCCCCATAGCTCTGTGGCAGTGGGGGTGGGAAGAAGGGACCGTAGGGGGAAGAGGTAGAGAAACAATTTTCATTGCAAGAGCACTGGACATCCAAATATTTGTTCATATTTGTAGAGAGCTTTTCAATATTTAGGGACACACAATTTAATTTACTGAGGTCTCTTTTTCTGTCACTTAAAACCTCAGTTTAAAGATAACACATTGGTTCTTGTCATATTTTGCCTGATTTGTTTTTTTAGGGATTGTGGTGGGCAGTGCCAGAAAGCTGCTCAGCAAACGTGGTACAGTCATGTTTTTGAACCTGTTTCTAAAAGCAAATATCTCTTGACAGTTATTGCATCTCCCAATCAGTAGGGAATGATAAGTGGGGGAAATATTTAACAGGATGCCAAATGGCACAGCGAAACCTCACTATAGGAAAGATAAACACGACACCTGTTGTTGTGGAAATCATAATAAAGGGAAAGCCTGTAATTTTCCAGTGACCTTCTCTGTTGCAGGTATTATTTGCAATTAAACAACACTTTTTTTACAAAGGGAGTTGTAGCTGACCTGAGCATACACATTATGAGTAGTGTTGAATCCGCTGTGGCCCAGTTGGCCACCTCTGAGTCTTCTGCATGATGAGTTCCCCCTGAGCTTCAGGACAGTTGGAGAAGGCTCTACCTGAATGGGAAAACTTCTGTGGGCAAGGTCCTTACACCAGCCTTGCATGTAGAGACAGGGCTGGGGTGACAGAGGAGCAGCTCAGCTGAGGTAGCTGCTCTTCCTGGGGCATGCGCCCATCACCCGGAATCCCCTTACTGCTCACCTTTTAAGACAAAGCGTGGTAGTTATATTAGAACATAAAGCCACCTTGTTGGGTAAGGGTAACAAATGTTGATGTCCTTAAGGTCAGATAAGCCATGCTGGACATGAATCAGACCAAAATTCAACATGATAGCACAGAGAATTTGAAACAGTACTTATTGTGTTCTTGGGGCTTCAGTACTGTCATAATATCTGTTATCTGTCTCTAACATAAAAATGACTTGAGAATATCTCCAAATTATTTCTTGTCTATTAGTTAAGGAATCTTAAATATGGTTTCAGAAGAACCCTTGTATATTCAATCAGGGTGATTTTGATTTACTTGTAAAGTACAGATGTAATTTGCTGGCGTTTCCCTCTCCGCAGTGATTACAGCATTTCTTGATGTGATGGTCATTTTCTTTTTTCATTTCCAGTCACACCTCATTCTGATGAAATGAAACATGAGCAGTTTAAGAACCAGACATATTAAGAGAATACCTAACGCTAGTTGGGCTCTGCTAATGACTCATTTCAGGAGGGAGACAGGTGGTTATAGGTTGCATCAGCAGCACTTGAGGCAGGAACGCTACCCAGCCAGGTGTAACGGACAGTACAAAGCTTATGAGCATTTTCAGGTTTGCCAGAAATTACCAAAAGCAAGAGACAAACTGCATTTCTAAGTGCGTGCAGATGTGAAGCTTGGCTAACACAACTGTTTGTAACATTCATCTGTGGTATTTTCTTGGCAGAGAAAATGGACATTCAGAAAGCATGACCCGAGCAGATCAGTAGACATGCTAACAATGCTCAAAGGAAGCAACCTTGGAACTGAAAATATCTCATAAAAAAGCTCTCTTTGAGCGGTGCACATGAGCGAGTGGGAGAAAAAGGGGTTGGTTTATTTCCTCTCTAAATAATTTTCAACATTTAGCTTTTTATTGACTTCTTTTTTATATTCGAATAGATGTTTTGACTCATCCTGTTAAATCTTTATGCGGGTTCCAGGAACATCTAATTCTTTTTCAGTGCTGCTTTTCTTGTGGAGAAGTAATTTAAATTTTTGTGTATTGACTGTACCGAACACACATGATATTTGATTACAGGATGAAGCTGCAGTCAAACCCCCCCTAACCCCCCAAAATTCAAAAGTAGAGTGAAACACTTTAGTTCCTGGACTGCAGTTCTTCTGAGTTCACTACAGTTGTGACATGGTCCACTCATGGCCAGAGCCATGCAAATTGTACTTGTAGGTTTTATAACATAGTAGTGAGTTGCATGCTGAGATTTCTGTTGTTTTAGATGAAATTTGACCTTTCCAATGGTTTCTAGTCCATACCTGTTACAGTCACTCCACCTATGTCTGGTGGGGTGTCCACAGGAAGGTCAAATGTCTGGGGAATTCAAAATTAAGGACCACTTCCCTAATTAAGAATAACTATTCTAAGTATAATAGAAAAGAATATTATCTCACATATTAAGGAGTTACTCCAAGAGATACACTACTAGGAGTTTCCCCTTAGTAAAGTCAAAGAATAAGCATTGCATGCTTTCTGTTGGCTTATGTTGTTGAATAATGTCTCTAGCTCTTGTTCTTCTCTGCCAACTCTACATTTCTTTAACTACCAAGACCAGTTCCAGTTTTGTTTCTAAGGCCTTCTGGGAACTGGACCTTCTCTACAGCCGTTCTGTGGTTCCTGCTTAGACTTAGCCTAATGGAGTCTGTGATGTGAGTGACATGGATAGTTTCCTTTATGTGAGCATCCAGAGGAACTATTTTCATGGTCATTGCAACGATACCCTGGTTATTTACATGGGGGCAAATAGGTCACCCATAAAAATGTGGACACATTCTTCCCGACTATAATGATATCATTAAGTTGGTATCTAATTATAATTTAGATGTATGTTTTTCTCCTTGCTGAATGCATTCAGGTTGTCCACCAGTTGTTGTATATGCACCGTTTTTTAGACTAAAGTTTTTAAATGCTTGTTTGACTGTGTTATATGGATGCTTTTCCTTGGGCCTGGCTATGAATAATCTAAAGAGCTTCTCATTCTTACCAAGAAGGGTTGGATATTTCCTGAGTCTCTTCATTTTTTTCATAATAATCCAAGAACTGTTGGCTATGATATGACTTCTCTCTTCCAGAGTAGTAATATTTTTGTTGGTTTTGTGTTGTAGAGTGTGTGCATCTACTTACATTTGGTTTGTGAGCATTTCTCATGCAGTGTTAGTGATTCACCAACGAATATTATTTAAAATTAGCATAGTGCTCTGGCTTTCTTGGAGAAAATCTGCCAAAAGCCTAGAAGGTTAAGAAGAAAGAAATGCATTTTTTAAAATTTAAGAAAAGAGAACAGATTTGTATAACAAGGTTAGTGTATGTTAGCAGAAGTGCAGGATGTTTAACCTGTCTTTATAGTATCTTTACAGCAACTCTTGCAATAAAATTTTGCTCACAGATGAAGGGAGAAAAGCAATTTCCACTATAGTGTGTCCCCTTTTGCACCAGCCCCTCTGATTCCTCCGAAGAAAAAGAAAGATGATAGTGGACCAGGAACATAGTCACAGGAATTGCATCATCCCTTTGGGGAGCCATTTGGAAGAGTCTTCAATCAACGGAGCCAAACATGAAGATGAATATGGTAGAATAATCTCAGGGATATTTCACTCAAACGAGACCAAACAGAATTTATGTATCTCTCTACTGGACATCTTTCAAAGTAACAGTCTCAGTTACTCACAGGGTTACTCTGCTTCTGCCTCCTTAGAAACAAACCAAACCAAACCCAACCCCACAAAAATCCTCCCCCAAAAGCACCATGGGAAACCAGCAAGATTTCTGCCCATCACTTGTGTGTATGACCTGGTACCAGAGGTAACCAAAAGCAGTCAGTGTAACTGTCTCTGTGGGGAAAAAGGATGCGCCCCTGAGTGTTAGGCTTCCTCGTTAACATCTTCATCAGTGCTTGGGGAGGCGATCGAGCGGCGTGTCATTTACATTCACAAATAACACCGTAGGGTTAAAAATTAAAATGACTGCTGCAATCCTGTTAAATAATGAGAACCAGACAAGAAGCAGCATAATTGAGCTAAATGATAAATTATGACAAAATACAGAATTAAAAAGATAGCTTTCACCAGGGCAAGGACTGATATAATTAAAATTAGAGCTCTCTCATGTGGCCTGTCTTTCAACACGCTCTATTCGCTCCCCATCGTATCAGTTATAGTTGGTTAGTTGTTTGAGAAGTTCGCTTGGGTTGTTTTAGCCACCTGGTATTAATCTAAGGTATCTATCTAAGAAGTATTCACAGGTGGGGTTTTGTCTTCTCTGTCTCTTATTTCTTTTCAAGTTTGTGTCTGAACACCACTTCTAGTTCTGCCTCACTGGAGTACGCTCTGCTTTTTCTCAGTCCTTTAACTTTCAGGTTATATATCCATAAGATCAAAATTCACAAAATCATGAAGATGGTGGATAAGGTGAACCCTGAATTGTTATTTACCGCCCAAGAACTTGGGTGTAGTTGCTGGAAACTAATAAGAGATTAATTTAAAGCTGGTGAAAGAAGCTTCTTGAATTGATTTCTGGGGAGGTGTGGAGGCAGATAGCATCAGCTGGCTCAAAAATGGATTAAACAATTTTATGAGCAGCATCTTTATAACCACTCACTAATAGGAGTAAGGAGGGATTTAACTGCTCCCTTTCACGATTTGAGAATATGAGGGGTATGAACTGGAGAAGGAGCACAGGTTTCTGGTATCTTTGCAAGCAGCATCCCCTGTATCTCTGGAGAGGACATTGCTCACGATGGCCCATGAGCCTGACTCTGGAGGACACAGCTGATGGCTTTAGTACAACTGATGTTTCGGTCTTCGCTTCCCCCGGTTACGAAGTGCAAGAGGCTTTTCCAGTGGCAGAATGGCTGCTCTACTTATCTTTTCAATAGTTTCCTGAGCCTTTCTTTGCCCTCCAAACAGTCCGTAACACACCAGCCTTACTTGACAATACAGATTTGCTTATTATTTTAACGTTACTCAATATTTTTAAACCCCAATTGAATCATTAACTCGTTCTCTCCTTTTTGTTCACAATACCATGTGCCCTGGAGAAGGATGATTGCATGTAGGCACAGTTTTCTCTAATTTACCAATTTTACTTATCTTTACATCCCAGGGTACGTTATAACATCAGGAAAAACACTGGATATTCTCCAGGACGGTAGCTGATTGTAATGTGAGATTACTTTTTTTTAACAACTTGGCCAATTAGTTGTTAAATTCTTTCAGAATTATTGAATGAAGAGCAGCTGGTCTGGGTGCCTGGGCAGAGCTGGGAGGACAGGTCCTGCAGCCACTCTCCTGCTTACAGCATCCCAATACCTGCAGCCATCACTGCAGATATCACTGCAGCTCAGTCATGGGTTTGTTTCTGCAAACAACGTTTACTGGTGTTTGCTCCCTGGAGTTAGTTAATACTAAGTGGAAATTTCTCCTGCATCCCATGCCCTGAGCTCCACATCCTTGCTTTCTGTGAAAATTTCTGGGCTGATGCATCCTTTACATAAAGACTTTGCTGAGTCCCCCAAACCTGAGAGTCAGCAGAAGCTGCCCCATGGAATGTGCCCATTGCATCCCTGCTTAGGTCAGTATTTGGATATTAAATTTTCACTACAGATTTGTTTTAGAAAAAAATGCACAGTTATCAAGACTGAGCTAGTATAGAACATCTTATTGCATGTTTAAATTCTGGCACAATTTGAAGGCACTGTTTACACTAATTTGCTCTCTCTTCATATCTTTATAATAGCAAAAAGCTGCAGGTGGCTTTTTTTTTCCCCCTTTTTGGAGGGGAAGGAGTGTTTGGAAAATAGGGAAGGGGTAAAACCGATGTTATTAGTCCTTCAGAGTCTTTAATGTGAAGAAACAAAAGTGTTCCAAAGCGACTTGCTTATAGCTGCAGAACATGTCATGGAGCAAAACCCACCTTCATTAAATGGGTGAGAAAGAATTCTAATTGTTTTGAAGTTCTTATGATCAGTCTGCATATGCTTCATTGTAATGTGATACTAAAGTGCCTCAATTATGATTTGTGTATTTTGGTGCCAGAAGGTTTTTTTTCTTATGCTAAATTATTAAGTTCTGTCAGCTGCTGGGCTGTCATATAGAGATACAGTAAATCACATTATATTTTGTCATGGATTACACAGAGCAATAAATTTGGGAACAGAGATCAAAGTAGTTTCACAATCACATCTGAGTGTAGGAGGGGTGTTTAACTTGTAGAAAATCTGATTTAGGTGAAACTGTTGCAGTTCTTGTGTGAATTTGAGATGAATTTTGGTGTTTGCTTGGAAATGAAAGGTACAAATCCCCAAAAGAGTTCTCCTGTGTTCAGTTCAGAGGAGGAAATTCTGACCTACAGCTGCGAGACGGAGAACGGATAAATAATTAAACATAGGGACTGTTTGGAGTCTTGCAATGGCTTATTTATATTTTTAATTGCTTTCATGATTGAGCAATATATTCCATTCTCTTTAATTGGGGCTTTGCTGGACTGGTGTGTAGTTAGTCATCGGTACAGCAATGCTCTCTGGCTCCGTGAAGCTGCCGTTCTTTTGGAGGGAGCTTTGTTGTATTTCAAACTACAAAAAGTAATCCGGAATAATCTTGCTAAGGAGCACTGATTGCTTCAGATCATAGATTTGTTAGGGGATTGTGTCGTACTTTGAATGTTTGTCTTTCCAACTGTAGGAGCTTAACTTTTGTTGGGTTCAGATCTAATGATGTAACTTACTGAGTTATCTTAGTAATCCCAACTCTGTCCTTTCGTTTCTGGGTTTCCTTCTATTTAAGAAAAAATGTTCTATCTCAAAATGAGACATACATTCCCCCAGTCATTGTCTTCTTAACACTTGCTTTGTTATTGTCACAAAATTCAACTTAAACCAGCAATGGGGAATCTAAAAAATAAACCCCACATTTGTGACTCTTTAGAGTCCGTTCAGGAGCCTCATGGTCTCTCCTGGGCAAAAATCAAGGTGTGTAAACTTAGCTGATGTGTAATAATAAAGTGCACAGGGTCTTGGAGACTTCTGAAAGACTCGTGTAGCGTAAAGCTCATCCTAAGTACCCTTTAGCTGAGTCAGATTGTGGATCAGTGTTACATCTTGGTGCCATTGCCTTCTATTTGTAGAGGAAACATTAGCTTTGACTTACATCTTCAAAGCTGCTCAGCAGCCTGTCCCTCCAGGACTTTACTGGGTGTCAGCTGCTTGGGTACCAAAACCATCTGGGACCAAGTGATACGAACTATTGGTTAAAGCTCTTTGTGTGAGTGGGAGGGGGACGCAGTGCATGTGAGCCAGTGAGGTGCCCGGTGTTTCTGATGAATAAAGGCAGCTTGTAAAAGCTCCAGTAATTCCCCTTGGGAACATGTTTTATTTGTTAAGGATCGGAAAAAGAAAATGCCAGCACTTAAAAGTCTTAAAGCCACTTTAAATAATCATCTTAATTTAGTTGGACGGAACAGAAGAAACCCAGGAAATATTAAAAATCATGATCCAGGGATGTATTTGTGCTGTACCAGGTTTAGGCACGTAGCTGAGGGAAAACAAGGCTTCACTGCCCTAAAGTGGGGAGTGCTGCAGTCTCAAATCTTCACCAGGTTTGCTCAGTTCATCTTATTTGAATGTTGAGCAAAAGAAGGAGTCACGCTGTCATGTAAAACCACCTGCTCCCAAACTGTCTTGGCAAAATGTCACACTGCATCTTCAGATTAAACTCACTCGCTGCCTGTCCTGTTAAAAGCCTGATGCACGTACAGTACATCTTGTAGGGAGTTTATTTAAGGTAGGGAACAATTTCATGTGGCAAACCTGGACTGTTAATCTAGATTTAAAACCTTGTGCTATATGCAAGGCCTGTAAGTTGGGCCAGATCATGCAGTTGGCTTTAAATAAGGTGTCTGGCTCCTGCAATATAGAATTAAGTATTGGAGAAGCTGGGAGATACTTAATCCATTTAAATGAAGCTAGTACTCGTGTAAGGATGGTATCACTTTGGGGTTGGACACTACGTGGTTGGAGTCTCATAAAAGAATTTTGAGAAGAGTGAACTGGCTGTATTCAATGTCTCTACATAATTTCAGAATTAGTAGAAGTACATTGTTGGTTTAAACAAAAGGACTGGAAACCAGAGTTGTCCTAAGGCACAAACTTGCACGAGCAGTTTTTTGGTAGGGCCCCCGTTACGCACAGAACTGCAACGTGCTGCAGAAAGGGAGAGTGGCAGATTCATCTGCCTTCATTCTTGGGTTTTTCCAAATGAAAAAAGCTTAGCACATGAATGAGAGGGGGTTGTGGGTTTTTTTTTTTCCTAAAGATGTATGTTTAAAGAAAAAAAAAAAAAAAGATTTATAGACCTACAAAAGTGGAATGTAAAATAGAATATTAATAGGATTTGTGGGTATGACAGATTGGGATTTCTGTCATTCATTGTCAAACCCCCTGAAGTCATTTGGTATTTGACTAATTATTCTGTTAACATCATTTTGGGTATTGAACTATTTTTAATGGTCTTTTGGGTGGCTCAAATTACATATTTGAACTGGTATGCTATTTTCAGTGCTACATAGAGATTCGGCTTTCCATTGAACTGATTGGTGGGGAAAGAGTAGAAAGAGTAGTGGCATAGGAATCACCCACTGTTGGTATTAGAGGCACACGAGCGAAATACACATTTGAGGCTTTGAGGTCAAAGTGAATTTTTTATGTACAATCAGATGAACTTAAAAGGTGATCTGCTAATCTCTGAAGTTTGAACAGATAATGTACAGAAGGTTTTAACATACCTAATAACAAAAATTGCTACAGTTAGCCACTCTGAAGGTCATTTTCTTTTGACATCTGTCAAATTACACAATCTTGAATTTTGGTACAAAGCATGATGCTGTCAAACTTAACTAGAAATATTCCAGAATGCGGAGTGGTGTGTTGTTTTTTAAGGTAAATGGACCCCATTTACATTAGTTCTTTGATGTTAAATTCTTTGCTGCACATCAGAGAACAGTTGCTTCTTCCCTGGAGCAAGTTTGCTTTCTTCTCTTTCCCCACCCTTTGATTTTTTCCTTCTTTTTTTTTCCCTTTTTTTTTCTTTTCTTTTTTTAGTTTGCTTACACTTTTATCTAACTAATTATGGATGTTCAGCTTATGTATGGCCATCATTTAGCTAGTTGCAGGCATTTTGAAAAATGATTATGCACAGATTTCTGAAATCTGCTTGAATATGTGTGTGTGTATACAACCCTCTGGTTTATCAGAGTTATGCTGGGGGGGATGGGTTCTTGTTTATGTTTCCAGGAGATTGAAATCATCTTGAAACACTCCTGAGTCAGTCACAAAACTAATTCCTATATAGAGGAACAGGATTTCACTCTGCAGCCTTAACTCTTACAGATCTATCTGTATTTGGGCTGAAATCTAACCTTCCATCTGAAAATCCCCATCCCAAACCTGGAGGGTATGCACAGATTTTGTAGCCATCCAAAAAATTCCTAACAGCTGCATTTTTGCTAAACTTTCAAGGTGTCTTAAACATCTTCATGGATGTTGATGGAGGATGAAGTTGTCCATGTGCCCACCAATCCCATAGTGCAGCTTGAGCCCCTGGCGATGCTGGAGGTGGCTGTACCGCTGAGCAGACCCCGGGCTGGTTAGGGCATATGCATTCTCTCGAGTGGGACTTGAGCAAAAAGTCCCTTGTAACATCAAATCCCAGACTGGTTTGGGTGGGATGGGACCTCAAAGCCCACCCAGTGCTACAACTGCCACAAGCAGGGACACCCTCCACTAGCCCAGGGTGCCTCATCCAACCTGACCTTGATCTGGCTTTACCTTATACCTTTAAAATAACATATAAAACCTTAGTAATTAAGGTAAGACATGTCATGCTTTTGCAGTGCAGCCCCATCGAAGATCCATTGCTCTTCTTCTTAGTGGCGCTGTCCTGTTTGATGAAAGGGAAAGAAAGAAAACCAGGCTGTGTTAGAATAGCATCCATTAATTTGGGTACCACAGATGTAGTGCTAATATTGGTTTTGATATTTATATGAAATGTTTTGTTGGAGTCGGTGCAGTTTTGCCCAGCAACCACAGTATGATGCTTTAAGGCTTGTTAGAGAATTACAGTTGGTTTTTAAAACCAATTAACTGTAACAAGGACATAATCTTTTTAATGCAAAAGTCCTCCCTGTAATATAAAATAACTGCATGTAAAATTGTCATAATCAGATAATTTTTGGCTAAAATATGTACTAACTGTGTGAAACTAAACTGAAGTTAATTTTTGAATCAGTGGGATTCCTCTATGTCTTATCCAGTTTCAACCTTTTTATTATAAAAATGGATATTACAATTGATATTTCTGACAAGTTTTTGCCAAGTGTGAATTTCAGCAGCTACCTCTCTCACAGACGGAAAACTAGTTTAAGACCATTAACTACATTTGCAGCGCTGCCCATTGCTATAAAAAGAGTTAGACTTTAATGAATACTGGCTGACCCTCCAAATGTTCACCTTCCAGTTGGATTCTTATTCATTATGTTTCTGAAATAGCATGTAACCTGAAAGGGAGGGAATGCCCTTAAAATAATACAGAAGCCGCTTATGCTTCATACAATGCATGAGCTGAGCAGCCTGTTCTAGAAGGAGCAGCCCAGGAAAGTGCTGTTTGTGTACACTGTGTCATTTGTAACCTTCTTGTTTGTCAAGATGAATGTAATATATTCTGTGATGTACGTGGCTATGTGTGTTTATTTCACATTAAGCCATTTCTTACAAAGAAAATAATAGGATGGCACCTTTTTTTTTAGTCTAGCAGTGGTACATGTGCCCCAGGGGAGAAGGTTTCTCCCTCCCTGGGCTGCAACCCAGCAGCCTGTAGTAGAAGTGTCAAAATAGTTTAGTCGCAGGTTTTGAAAAGGGAAAAGTTTTCTAGTTCTGTGGCAAAGGGAGATGGAAAAGAGTGTTCCTGTGCTTCACCATAAATGAGCTCCTTAAGCTGACCCCTGTGCCATGCCTTGTAGAAAGCGCCTTCTGCAGAGCTGCACTGGTGTCTGATGCCATGAGAGCCGTACAGTGTTGCAGAGAGAGAAATGCTGAAGTCAGCAAGCATCCATAGTTTCTAGTGCCACAGCATCTAGATGGCCAGTTTTAGAGCCAATTTAAATGTGCTTACCATCTCCAGGGGAAGTTTCCTTCTCTGGAGTCTCCTTCTCTGGAGATATTCCAGATCCATCTGGACACCGACCTGTGCGACCTGTCCTAGGGACCCTGCTTTGGCAGGGGGTTGGACTTGATGCGCTCTGGAGGTCCCTTCCAACCCCTACAATTCTGTGAATTCTGTGAATTTTGGTAACTCACAACATCTGAAAATCAGTCCCCTCAAATAAGGATGTTTGGGACTGCAAGTAAATGCAAGGATCTGTGGTTTGTTGATGACTGGGCCACAGCTTATAAATATTTTCCTAATTGGAGTTTGGTAAAGCCATTATAAAAGAAAATGCTGTAATTACCTTTAAATAGATTGATAGGATACACCTTCTTTGCTTCTCTGCCCTAGGCATCAGCCACTCTCCAGCACTCCTGGAGCCCCTTGAGGGATGGGAAGGGGCTTGGAGCTCTCCCCAGAAGCAGCCTTCTGTTCTCCAGGCTGAGCCAGCCCAGCTCTCCCAGCCTGGCTCCAGAGAAGAGGGGCTCCAGCCCTTCCATCATCTCAATGGCCTCTTCTGGATTATTTTTAACTGGCTGTAATGTACTTACATTAAGCTGCACCATACATAACTACATAACTACCTGGATTGTATGAGATAACACAAGTACTATCAGTGATTTGCAAACACTGTCTGCAACTTTAAGCTCCTAAATTTATAGTCCAATAAAATCAATAAGACTATTTGCCTGACTGCAATCCCTTGTGTTTGCAGATCTGGAGTTTCAGTGTCATGGCTGGATCCAAGCAGGGTTCAGAGGCTTCGGGGTCCCCCAAAACAGGCGCTGGCACAGGGACAGCTGCAGGAACATGTGTTTGTGTGCTGGATGCTGGGCCGTAAAACTAAGCACGACAGATCAAAGATTTGAGCACGAGGTCAGATAGATTTTGAAAACTTAATCAGCTTAAATTTGCTTCAGAACTCAGCTTCGTAATATTATTCTGTCCCCCTAAGAAAATATTTTTCTTAGACACCTGTCCTCAAATTTTAGAGCCAAGAACAGGAGAGCACTTAGCAGTTCGTTTGAGGACAGCATTTGGAGGACGGTGGCACCTGGCAAGTGAAACAGAAATCAGAATTTTTTCCTGAAATTCGATTGACTTTATTGTTATTTATTATCAAATAATTTCTGAAATTAAATTATTTGAGGAAAAAAACCCAAGAGCTATTTCCCCCCAGAACTCCAGAAACATTTCCTTGTTGGATTCCAGTACAACAAAGCAGCCTTGTTTTCAGGTTGGTTTATTCTCTGAGTTATGAAAAGAAATGCTGGGAGAAGGGAAGAGCAGCGTGTCCAAGAGCTGGTTGGTTCAGCTGCACATTGGCTCAGCTTTCAGTCTAATCGCCACCTTTAAAAGAGAAGGGACCTGCAGAGGGACAGAAGGCAGGCAGACAGCAAGCTCAGACACGGAGCCGTGTCCTCCATGTCACACTGTACCCTTCCAGACAGTGCCTGGGACTTGCTCCTTCCCTTTTCCCTCCGTTGAGAAACAAAATCACCCTGATAAACCCGTGTGTGTGTGTGTGTGTTTGTGTGTGTGTGTGTTGCCTCCCTCCTGCCACACACACACTCACTTTTTTCTTTTTTTTTTTACTTTTTTTTTCTTTAATCCGCAGAAGTCTTTATGTTTGTCTAATAATTGGCAGCAGAGGTACAATTTCTCCCCTCTTTCAAGTGATGAATAGTTGGCCCCAGATCAAAGGCAAGCCCTTGCGGTTTTTTGGCTGCCACAAAAGGGCGTTGGAGTTGGCGCGGGTCCCAGCCGCTCAGCGATAGGCATGTGGATGAGGTGCCAAGCGGAGGGGTCGGTGGCAAAGTGTCTGTACACGTTCTTCATCTGAGCTAATCTGGTTGCCTTTTGTGTGTATTTCAGGCAAACAGCCGGCTGAAGCAGACTGAGAAGGAGTACAGTCAGAAGCTGGCTAAGTCCTCGCAGGTAGGTAGTGCGAAGGCAGGAACCTCACGTGAATCCATTTGATTTGGAAGCTTGATGAGAAATGCAATTACTTCTGGTCTTGGTCTTGACGAGCAAGACAAGCCACAACCATTTCTGAGATCAAACAGCCAGTGTCCTTCTTGCAGACTGTAAAAAACACAGAGCATTAAACTGATGAGAAAAAAATGGGTGGGAATTTTTTGAGTTCTAAATGTCATCTTTTCATCTACTTTCCCTTCTCCTGAGGACCCAAGAAGACTGAGTCCTCCCTCAGTCAGTGGGAAGGGAAGGTGAGGTGCCCCATGAACCATCACATCTTGTAAAATCAGGAGCAGTCAGACAGCCAGGACCTGTTACATTTCATGTCACAAGGTGGTGTTTGCCTGTGCAGTCAGTGGCAGGACAGTGATCCCGACTCTGCTATCTGGGTGTTTATCCTTGTTCCTAGCCAGTTCAATATCTCTGGGTAAAATAACACTGTGAAGAATGTCAGTGTCCTGAAATCAGACTGGTTTTGACTTGAGTTTTTGTTCTTCAGAGCAGTCTTGTGAACATGGGAGATGAAAATGTGCGTTGAATTTATATCTATGCTTAAAAATGATGACAGGATGTTTTTATTAAGTATTTCAGTTTCCAGTTTGATTGACAGGTAGTATTGAAGTGTGAAAAAATGATGGAGATGCAACCAGAAGTTAAGCTTTTAATAAGAAGAAAATTGCCACGAGGATTTATGCAGAGGTGTCGTTCTTCTCATTCCTCCCAACCACAGCAGAATGCCTGCCCTGCGCTGGCAAGGTGTCTTCTGAGCACTACCAATAACAGTCTGATAATACTCTCTTAAAATCAATAAGGATGCTGCAAAGAACAGTTTAGAAGCCTCTAAACCAGGCAGAGATGATCCAGAGACATGATGACAAGAAATCTCGAACTTCATTACAAGCACTTTACAATATTTTGAAGCTCCACATTTCAGCTTCTTAGCAGCCTTGGAGTTTCATCATCCCTGAAACTTGTCCAAACTTTAGGCTTTACTCATTTCAGTGAAATTTCCTTGCCTATCAGAATCATTCTTAAGTATGTTTTGGCATTATGTTTCTAAAACCTAATGTGTATTTTCTGCACATTTATTTACATACAGAGAGGTTGGGGCATCTCCATCCTTGGTGATACTCAAAACCAAACTGAACATCATCCTGAGCAACCCAGTCTGGGTGACCGTTGAGCTGGTCTTCCATCCTCCCCAATTCTATCATAAATCAGAGAGAACACTTTCCTAAAGGCCTATAGCCTTTGTTCAGAGCCTTATTTAGAAAGAGGCAACAACAAACCTCCCTGATTTTTTTATCTTGCCATGCAAACCTGAATAGCAAAAAGTTGATAAAGCTCAAAAATTAACATTTAATGCATGCCAGATTTTGAGGAAAAGAATCTTTTTCATTGCTAACTTGCTGTTATTTTATTATTTTTTTAATCCTTGGCATTTTTATGCTACTGTCGGGCCTACTGAGTGCAATCAAAAGTCAGCCTCTCTATGCTGGTTTACTGGCAGTACAAAAATGGCTCTTGGTCCATTCGTTAACAGCTGATGGGAAAATGTGTGTATTTCCAAATTTTTAAACAGGAGGTGAGAGGAATTGCTTTAATTGCCACAGTGGGAGCACCTAGGTAGTGTAGGGCAAGGTAACAACTCTTTACCTAAATGTCCTAATACATATTGTTAGACTGAAATTTATTGGCCTGTAGAATAATCTCAAAAATGGGGAAAAAAAGAGAGACTTTTTGTTTTTAAGCTGGGCATTGCTGTGGGTAACACACTGCTGTCTTTACTGGGGAGACAGACCCTGTGACCAGCACTGGCATTCCTCTGCGCTTTCTGTGGCAGGCACAGTGCACACAGCGTATGTCAGGGCTGTTTGGCACAATAAAGGGGCTTCACCCTGATGTCTGAATTTCTGTACTTTTGTGGGTTGGAATCAAATCCCTAAAGTTACTTGAACATAGGGGTTTTTGTAGCTCAGTATTAATAATAGGTCAATTGCAACTTTTCTTGTGGTCGTGTTGCTGACAACATCTGTCTAATCTTACTCTCTGTGGCCTCTTGGAACATTCACTTTTAACACCCACACAGAGAAGATATTTGAAGAAATTTCCTCTGAAGTTTATACAAAATAAACAGATTTTGTTGGGTTTTTTTTTTCTCTGAAAACTACTGCACAAAGCAGATCTTTCTCCATCAATCCATGCTGAAACTTCCTCGCATGCATTTCAGAACTCCTAGGCTAGGCCAGGGGTCTTAACCCAGTAAAAGCATTAAATTGCACTTTCTTGTTGTATTAAAGGGTTTGTTATTTTAGCTTATATTTTTAAAAGGTGTCAACATGGGACATACACAAAGTGCTACAAGTTTGCATGGCTTCAAGTTGTTACCTTAATCATCTATATGATCTGTATGTTACACACGTAGCAAAGCCTGATTTGTGCAAGTTGTGTCTCGTGTAAATGATGATCTAAACTGCAAAACCAGTGTCGCTGCTCAATTCTGCCTGAAGAGTTGCACCTCTCTAGGTCATCTCTACTCATTGGCCCATTGATCTCATTAAGAGCAAATACCCCTCCTTACTTGTAGTCTTGTTATTCTCTGGGGTTTGCAGGTAGTAATGCAGGTAAATAAAGTTACAGTAGAGTTTTAATCAGCCCTATGCCCTTTCTTGTACCTTCATTTGTAGAATATTTCTTCTTATGTTAGTTCTATCCTATTAGTAGTTGTAAACCCCCCCAGTTTTTCCTATGTAACTGCGGCCTTGGTGTAGTTAAGTGTCTCTCTGCCAGGGAGGAGGCCTTAGAAGCACACGAGTCTGAGTGCTGTGGTAGTGTCTCCCTGAACTGCTTGTATGCCAAAGTGTTTTTAAATTGGACTAAATTATGCTGCTACAGCAGCTTAACCTTGAATATATGCATCAAAGTCAGTGACTCTCCCTTACCTTTAAGTGCTCTGTTCAGTGATGACTTACATGTCAGTATAAAATTGTGTAAACATGCCTAAAGGATCAAGTTTAGTTGTGACTTTCCACGGTGATAAAAAAGGTGAAGCATTTCACCAAACGATGAGTGAATCGTGTGGCAGGTCTCGTTTGAGGGTCCTGGACATTGAATCACATCCCCGTTCTGTTGCCAAGCACAATCTGCTCCTTTCAGCAGCTCGGAAATGTCACTACCCAGTTTAAATTTCAGGTCAGTTTGTAAATCTGGGGGTTTTCCTGTCACAGTATCAGGCTGTGAAGAATCCTTCTAGAAAACGAGCACCACCATCGCTATGTAAATTCACAGCGCTGGTTTCGGTGCGGTGGAAGACTGGAAACAAGCTCTATTTTGAAGATCACAGATGTGCTTTGTTCTCATGAGTAAATATTTTGGAATGTCATAGTGGAAAACCCTTCCAAATATTTTGTGTTCAGCAATTTTTGTCATTCACAGCCTTGCTATATTCCCTTTTCTCCGTGTGGAATTTCATGCTTGCGAGTGTGCAATATGTTAATTTAAAATATTTCGCTTGCACAGCAGACTTTGCCAATGCTGTGCTTGTACTGAGCATAAAAACATGCAAAATACATGCCTTTTACTGAAGAGAGATTTAGCATGCTGTTTTCTTTCTAGATCATAGCTGAACTTCAGACAACCATTTCCTCTCTGACAGAGGAGAACAGCCGGCAGCAGCTTGCCGCAGAGCAGCGGCTCCAGGAAGTTGTACAAAAGTTTGAAGATAAGAAGCAGCAGCTGATTACAGATAATGACAGAGCAATCAAGGTAATCTGGGGATTTTAGTCACTGATGCTACTGGCTGTTTGAGTGTAATTAAAAGTTCTGCAGTGGGCAGATGAAGGCAGGTATCGTTCCTGTTCGCACAGCGCTCACTAATTCCATTCACTGGACCTTGACTTTGATGTAGCTGATGACTCAGGCTCTCTTTCCTCTAGCTGATCGTATGCCTGCATAAAACGTTTGGGTTTGGCGAGTCTAATCCATCCGCTCAGACAAATACTTCAAACTTTCCTGTTCTCTTTCTTTTAGTATCGACTCCGGTATTTTAACGTGTTTTCAGCACATTAATACACTGCTTTCAGTATTTGGGGGGGAAAAAAAAGGTGAAAAATAGGAGAGCAAAGTCCCACCAGCTAGAGCGTGGCACAGGCTGGGTTTTCACAAGGCGATCCCACCTTTCATGTTTCAGGCTGCAAATGAAGGAAAGTATCTTCTTAGGCTCTATGGAAAATAAAGTCTCTGCTAAACACAAATGGAAAAAAATATTTGCTATTTAGAACTTTCTTCATTAGATTTAAAATTACTTTGCATTCCCTGGTCGTTTTCAAAGCAGCTTTAAGAGACTGCACGTTCTGAATAGTCAGACTCTTCCCTGCTGCTTTGACACCCTGATTTGATGCAGCCACAGAGAATCCCACCTTCAGAAGGAAGGACTATCATTTTTTAGACATTTTTCCATTCTGAGTGGGAAAAGGCAATGGGAGATATCTGAAACTGTAATCTGCTAGGGTTGATGACCAGAGCCCTCCATTAAGAAATGTATAGAAGGCAGCAATTCCCTCTTTCCTTTGTAAAGGTGTTTACTAGCACTAAACAAAGAAGTCTGATGTTAAATCTACCTACTCTTGAAAAAATTAACTCCTACATATTTTTTTTCTAATTTTTTGTGCTGAAAGGAAGCCATGGGAGTTTTTACATGTGGGAAGCATCTGATGGCAAATTACAGTACAGTTAATGTTGTCCTCTACCGCTGAATGATTTGCATAAGGAAATTAGGTGGACATTACTGTCTCATCATCTGCAGAGGGTTCTTTTTGTTCAATGCTTTATTTTTTTTTCCCCTCAAGGAAGATGTCTGTCTGTATTTGTGTCTGTGACCTGAGGAATAGAACTCTCTGTCCGATTGAGCTGTAGTCTCATCTGTCAGAGGTATAACAGTGTGGATGTTGGCTGTAAGCTCTTACCCAAACTGAATCACTAGAGGTACCCTTTATTATCACAAGGATCTGCAGCTATTTACATCACATGATTTTGTGGTACAGGTGGATTTTTACCAAATAGGAAAATGTGCTTTATTAGTTCCCCATTTTTCCAGTGGCCACCTCGATGTACAGAAACCCTGGGACAGTGGAGTAGCCTTCTACATAGTCAGAAATATGCAGTAATTCAACAGTTACCATACATTATACCTTCTTGAGTCACATCTAAGAAATAGGTATTTTAGACTGTTTACCAGGGTTTTTTTTCTTAGCACCTGGTGCAAATGCTGCTGTTGAATTTAGGGATTCACCTAAACTAAACTGCATTCAGTGGAAGTAATTCAGCTGTTGGTGAGAACAGTTTTTGGACGCTAATGTTGATAGGTTGTATTAAATCCTTCTCTATGTAAACTGTGTTCAGCTATCGTGAGCTTAATTTTAACATTCTTACCTCAAAATATAATGAAATACATAAAGACCAAAGGAGAATTGTGCACAGGGTCTCTGAGCAGGGTCCTGGAGAGAATTTAGTGCTGATGCTCAGAGTAGGTTTTGTAAGATTTGGTCAACTTGGGGAAGAAATTGCAGGAGCTGTTATGCTTGGAGTTGTTGAACTTTGTTTAGCATCGTTAATATTGTAGTTTTAAAGAAATATTCCTTTGAAATTCTGATTTAATGGAAATTTACTGGAAGCCAGATACCCAAACAGAAAATTCTTGGGAAGGTAAACTGCTGTGTATGCTTCTGGAAGCAGAAAGAGGTGTTTTTAATATTCAATCACTTTGTATTTTTAAGAACCACACATACTTCTGGACGAGCTTACGCAGAAATACTTTGGTTTTTATTAGTCTGAGGAGAAAAAAGATTGGTTTTGGTGAAAGTGGAATCCTAGATATCCTAGAGATGAGGAACAACATCTAACCTAGGCTAGCTGAAGACCTTGAGGGATAATTAAAGCAGTATTCTAAAGACAAAGCAATTCTTAATATAGCATAAGCCTTTGAGAAGACTTCAAATGTAGTATAAGCTATTGAAAAGACTATCGTTAAAAAGCGGGCATTTGCTAAATAAAACATTTATTTAAACTCACATTGAGGAACAGATTACAATTTCCTTTATACAGTAATGGGTTGACTTCCTGTAAGACCTTCCCATTATTGCTTCCTTTCAAAGGGGGAAATACATTTTTACAGCAACCAACTGGCTCTCAGAGAAGTTTTGGATTTAGTCAGTAAAGTGATACCCAGATGTGGATGCCATAATACATGATTTTGATGTTAATTCAAATTCCTGACTCTCTTTGCTAGCTGAAGGTTTCTAAGTTGTTACTTCACAATTGCAGCTATCTACTCATATCGGTTTTGGGGTTTTTTTAATAGTATCTTAAACATTAGTGAAAAAGAGTAAATTAAAACTTTATGAACATTCTGATTCTTTAGACAAGCTAAAAACTTGAGTGAGCAACCTTTCTTGGCTTCAGCTGGCCCCAGTTTGGGTCAGTGTAAGGGTACTTGCTGTTGTGTGTTACACCATGATTTGCCTGGCCTACGGGCAAGTCAAAGTTTGTGCAGTCAGAGTCATAAAAGGAAGATAAAATGTTGACTCATCGCATTCCTTTCTTGGGGCTTATAAAGCAGCCAGCTTGGTTGCCACCGCGCTGCAATCGATGTCTGATAGCAAAGGCTTAAGAAGCAGTTGAACAGCCGAGCAACTCCTGTCGCTGCCTTCTCAGGGCTGGTGAGTTTGAGCCTGTTGGGATTACGACAGTGTTGGCACAGGGAGTGATCCCAAAAGCACCGCTCACCGCTCCGTGCCGCAGAGATATCTGAGCTTTGAACTCACCGGGACTTGTGTTCTTTGGAGCGGACTACAAGGAGGCTGGAATTGGCCTGGCATGGGGCGAATCCAGCAATGCTCACCTGGTCCCTGTGCCATGCCTCTCCTGTAATGTGCTTACACTTCAAAGATCAGGAACCGTTGGTTTAGACCATAGGATTAGTTGAGAGCACAATTATATTAATGCCCTGCAGATGCTTGGAAAAGCTGCTTAAATTGCCATGTCTGTTAACCCATTTGTGATGGTTGAGACTGGGATTTCAGAAGACACCCTCCAGTAATGGTTTGGGTGCTGAGCTCCAAAATGTAGCAGGAGGTACGTTGGTCACTGAAGTGTGGTGTAAACTTATTAAAGGTAAATTTAAACAAGCTTTCTGGCATCCTGATAGCAATCTAGCCACAGCACCCGGAGCTCAGTACAAACGGTCAGAGTATTTACCTAACTTTGCTGCTGCTTTTGGCAGCGGTTGCTGGCTGGGCTCAGTACTAGCATGGAGTTGATTGAGTTGTAGAGATACCTTGAGGTTATGTAGGAAATCGTAGCCTTACTTGGTTGGGGGGCGGGGGACAAGGTTGGTTTCTTTTACTTATTTATTTATTTATTTATTTTAATGAAATCCTTTTGGATCCTGGGATTGAAAGTGTAAAACACTTCCTGGGATTGGAGCTGCAAAACAAGCTCAGAGCATTTTAATCTGGAAGTTGATGGCCAAGTAGGGACTCCACATCAAAAAGTAGATTCTGGAAACAAATGGATGATGGAGAGCATGCAGTGACAAACCCACAACAGAAAAGGCAGAAAATGATGGGTTTTTTGCCAGAGAAACCACATTTGTTGTTTGGCTCATATAACAGATTTGAGGATTCTGCTATATCCCCTGAATTAACACCAAACTTTCATGAGCAAAACATGGTTTGAAGATGACATATTTCAACACTTTGTGTGTCAGCCAGCTCATGATCAGATTAATTCTGTTAATAAATAAGACTTTAAATATTTCCAGGAAAGAATGTCATCTAATAATGTTCCCCTTAAAGGCTTCAACATTTTTTGCACCGTTTTTCTTTGTTGCATTTAAAAAAGTTTGGGAGGGAAAAACATCAAAAGTGTGTTTATAGCCACAGCAACACAGAGGGGGAAAGTGAGGGGTTTAAGTTGTCTGGGCCTGTGTGAGTAGTAACTGTTCTCAACATTACCACGTGCTTGTTAGATGCTGTCGTTATCTTGGAGCAAAAGGATCACTTCCTCCTTGCAGAGGTTGGGCTGAGGGTTTTATCTAAACAGTGACATTTCTCAACACCTCTATAACAAAATACTCACTCAGCTCCAGTTGTGTGTGAGCCAGGCCTTGTGTGGGGGACTCAATTTCCTTTTCTTCTGGAATACAGCTTCCCCAGGGGGGGTTACACTGATATGAATCTATTTTTAGCATGTCACACCAGTGAATTCCCCCATAAAGAGTGTGTGGTCTCTTGGGCTCACCGCTCAGAGTGCCTGACTACCACCCCTCTGGTGCATCCTGCTGCGGCAGGCGGCACGCCTGGCCCCGCGTCCTCTGTGTTTGGTTTGCACACTCCCCCCTCTCTTTCACATTTGCTTCCTGCTAAAAGTAAAACAAACAGTAAAACAAAAAGTAAAGCAAAAGCAATAGTCAATGCTGGGTGTACTAAGAAGTTAATAATTCTAATTCTTTGATTGAAAAGTCCCGGGCAAAGCTGACTCCTGGTTTTAGATGCCCTCATTAGTAAGGGAGCAGAGGCATCAGAGTGCCTACAACTTAAATCGACTTGATCTAGAGCGTAGAGAAGGAGCGGTTTTGTCCTGTCTTACAAATGAGACAATGGAGGGTAGAGCCTTAATTTTGGCCAAGGTTTGTGGCAAAGATGGAAATTAACTCCAGATCCACGCATCAGCCCTTCTGCAAGAACAGTTCCAGGCTCCAAACAGTAACACAACTGTAGAGTGTGTGATGCCCAGCATGAAAGCCACATCCAACAAGGACACGTGCAGTCTCCTCAGTTGCTTTTGAGGAAGCTGGGCCAGTTCAGCCCGTTACCATTTTGTTAAGGCTGCTGACAAGTTTCCAAGCTGTGGCAAATAAAGGGGGAATAATTAACATGTTCAGCATTTTCTTTCTATTTACAGCAGAAAGACTATAATGAGTGGTTGTTGAGAAGGCTCTGGCCTTTTGCAACTGATAGCACTGAGGGTATTAGGAAAAAAGAGCCTGAAAGCTTGATGTAAACTAAAAACTAAAACTTCAGGTAAAGTGAAGGCATGTAGTATTTTTCTTAAGTGGGTGTTAACTTGCTCTCTTCTCCAGCACACATTGATTACAATCAACAATTACACATTGTTACAATCTAGACAACTGTTGAACAGCTGCATAATTAACTTTTGCCAATAGGACCCTTTTCTGCCTTTTTTTTTTGTATTTTCTATTTTAACTTGGCTGAAGGTGTGAGTGTTTGGGCTTTTTTAGCTCTGAGTGGCTGCAGAAAGGTGGTCAGCATTTCACTGGTGAAGCTGACACTGACTCATGTCTGGTAGGAACATGCATTTACTATTTGTGATGGTTTGGTGGCCACAGACATGCCAAGTTCTGCCAGTCATCGAAGGTCTTCAGAGATACACACCTCACCAAGCTCTTCTGAGGGATCTCAAATCCATCTAATTGCTTTTGTGGCTGAGCATTACCACGACAAACTAATTGGCATGGTGAAATAAATAGTTTTGAGGGACCCTCTTGATGTTAAATACATGGAGATGTTTTTCATGGATCTCTGTTTCTTTGTCACTGCCTTTAGCCTATAATGCTGCTAACTCTGCCATGTCTTTTATTAGCTGGGAATTACAAGGCACCAACACTTGTACCTCAGCATTGTAAAGCAGTCATTAAAATTTACCAGGCAAATAACTTTATCTTGTTCATAATTTCCTATATTCTGTTTGATCAGCAGAGGAAATCGTGTCTTCCAAAAGGATGGGTAAATGAAATCTGCAGGGCTTGTGTGGTTTTGCTTTCTCTTTTACATGGGGTCCAAGCTCTGAGGCACCTGTTTTCACAGGCTTTGTTCATACCAATACTCGTTCCACCCAAATTCAGTCTCGCAGAGAAATGAGGGTTTAGCCCCGAGCTTGTTGGCTGTTGCTCACCCTCTGTCTCCTGATGCCATTACATGGTTATCTTTGAAAGGCTGCATTGACACATTCATTATAAATAGTAACAAAAATAGGCTTAGTTTTGTGTTAAGGTTAAACTGTTGTTAAACACAACTGAAGTTCTGATTTTAAAAAGTCCTCACTGCTTTTCATGGCCATATCTCTCTCTCTGCTGCCACAGAAACTATAGCATTGTCTGGAGCACCTTCTCTCCACAATTACAGGGTTTCAGATGTTTGGCCAATCAGGCAATCCGAGTGGCTGAGCATCTGTAAGTACTTTATAATATCTTTGACATGCTTTGTGAGGCAAAGAATTGAGTCATCTTTTCTTTCCTGCAGCAAACTTTGCACTCTGGCATTTTTCTTGACTTTTCATGTCTCAACACATTGAAGAACTTACCATGGCCCACAGCAAAATCAGACTTACAAGTTTTCTAAAAGCCTAGAACTAGTGCTTGCCTTGTCCTCTGAGCTGCAGTCCAGTTCTATCTGGCAGGTTTAAAAGTTTGTATTCTCACTTTTTCCTACATTATCATTGTCCCCAGGGTTTTGCTTCTCCTCCAGAAGGCACTTTGCCATGTGAAGTCCTTTTTAGTCCTACAAGGGATGGCACCTTACATCTGCCAGTCTCAGAATGAGGGAATTAAGTATTCCATAAATAACGAAGTATTAAGTCTGATGTAGCTAAGCTATCACTTTCTTTTAATGCGGTTGACTATACTAATTTTGCACTGGAAAAATGACGAAAAGGAATTCAAAACAAGCCATAAAATTCACTGCTCAACCGACAAGACAGGAGTAATAACCCTGAGCGGGGTCCTGGGTGATTAAATTGTTAGAGGAGACTCTTATTAGTAAGTGTTAACTAATACTGACACAAAGCCTACACAACTAATAAAGAAGGGCAGACAATGTTTATAACTATGATGTAAGCAAGTGAAAATTAGCTTTGCTGAGGCTGTTGTGATGGTTACAGTTTGCTGCTGCGTTCCAGAGACGTTTTACTCTCCAAAGAGCACAGGGACTTTATGTGAGGGAAAAGAGGTGCTTCGAAAAACAGACCTGGGGAGATCCCCAGAAGTTACGAGGCAGAGTGCCTGGGAGGAAGAGCCTGTGCTCAGAGGTCTGGGGCTTTAATGGAGAGAGAGGGGGGAAAAAAAGAGATAAAGATAAAAACAAGTGTCTAATGTCCTCCAAACACAGGGCATCTGTAAAACAGTCTGTGCATAGGACTGTGTAGACTTTCCAAGGGCTGTTCTTTGTTCCAGTTCCAGTGAGTTCCTGGAACGCAGCCTCTTTCCCTGCTCCTGGAACAGCCTTGTCTGCAGGGCTCCTCCAGCCGTGTAGGTGGAAACACAATATGTGTGAACTATATATTCAACCAACAAAAGATTGCTGGAGAAAATGACATCTTCAAAGCAAACCTTCCGTAGTCCACAAACCTTTATTACTCTGTAGTAAAGATTTTTAAAGCCTGGCACAGTAACACAAGTTGCAGGGTTTGGCAAATAGAGATTTGGGGATGGGGACCTGCTCTGCTTATCAATGTACATTTCCTTTAGATACCTTTCTTATGGTGTGGCTCATCCCAGGAGTGAGCCAGATTGCACTGGCTGCTTCCAGCATGCCCACACAATTTCCTGTATTTCTGGGAACATTTTAATTTCTTTTTATTTATTTATTTTGCAAAGCTGTGTATGTTTCAATACAGGTTGCCTTTGGATTTGTATCATGGTGCTGGCTGCTCCAGGGTTATCAGGAGAGAGTAACCGAGGATTTCAGCTTTATGCATTAAAAAGGTCTTGCCAAAATTCCTGTTGACTTTAGAAATCTTCAGATTCCATGTGGAATGTTCTGCTGGCTCTCCAGCTTCACGTGTAACTGACACTCAGCAGATCAAATATCAGAGCAGAGTTTTGTTTTTTTTAAAATGAGTGGTGAACACTTCTGAGTGGCAGAGCACAGAGAAATAGAAATATCTTTGTTAAACTTACCGTTTTCATGAGAGTTGGGCTTTTCTTAAGCAGAACAAAAGAAACCTGGTGAAACTGATCCCTGCCCAAGGTTGCTGCTTACTGATGTTTAAAGGCTGGGTAGCAGTGGAATCAAGTGGTCAGTAGCAAGTGCACAGATTTTGGAAGGCATGGCCTTTATTTTCTCTAGATAGAGTGTTTTTTTCCCATACAGAATGCAAATACCTATTGTTTCCTTGGCATTAAAGGATTAGTTACAAAGACCTACCAGAGGAAAGCAGCCAAAGCTGCCATATTTCTGCCACTTTCTTGCATCAGTGGAGTTGAGAATAAAGGAACTTTCCAAGTTACAGTACTGTACTTGAAAAGGAAGAAAGTATGCGGCGACTTTTATCTGTGTATTCAGTAGATCAGATGGCAAACTCACCCAGGCAGCCTAGCAGGGGAGCAGCTTCTGCTTCTCTCAATGAGCCCCGAGTGGTGTGAGGCAGCACCAACTACAACATCAAAAGATACAAATATGCATCAAGTGTAAAGTTTGGGGGTTTTCAGAACATCTCTCTAATTAGCATGAGCTATGTATCTGTGAGTTCTAGCTCGGACTTCCTCACAGTTTCATTCTCAGAAGTACCTTTTTCATCTCACAAACTTGTGTGAGAGGTTAAACCTACAAATACTGCCACCAAACCCGACCCTTCGGATCCTTGATATAAACCTCTCCTGTTTCCTCCTAGCATCAATCGCCCTATTGTGCCCAGCTAGAGAATGTGAGGTGCAGCTCTGAGCCAAATTTTTTCTAGAAGAACGAGATCATTTTAATTGACTGTTATTATCAGCCAGTTCTTGTGGTTTGACATGGATTCAAAACGAAGCAGTTCGCCTGCTTAAAGAATGCGTAGGCACTAATAATAACCTCAGTAAGTTTTCAGATGCCTTCATCCTAAGGGAAATTGGTTTGACTTGCCCTTCAGTGCAAATTTTGTGTACTATTGGCAGCCAAAAGAGTACTAGCATCCAGAAACAGGGGGGAAAAACAATCTATTCCTGTATATCGTACTTCGCTCCTTTTCCCATTAAAATTTGTATTGTAAACATTTCCAGTTAGGCCCAGTACACCTTGTTGCCTTGCAGTTCAAGGAAATTTGTGTGTCTGTGTTCTTATAGGACGGGTGTATATAAAAAGGTGAAGCACTAGGTTGGTGTTACTGCAGCTATACCTTATTCTTTAAGCCTTTTGCTTGTGGATTCTGCACTTAGGGAGTGCACTCTGTCATGGATTGGAGTTTGGGATGCCCTCCCTAGGAACGGTCTCTGGTCCCTGATTTGTGCACCATCTATACCGTGTTGTTTCTCCCCATTGATGAATAGGATTTGATAGAGTATGTATTTTATTTGTTGGCCCTTGAAAACACACGTGAAGATGACTGGGGACTTGAGCCTGGAGCTTACAGGGAAGACTGGGAGCTGCAGGGTAAAGCTTTTTCTTCAGCTCTTCTGTGCAGCTATCAATGGTTTTGTGACTTTGGCCTCTTCAGAAAGCCTGAAGTCCTCCAGCAAGGACACTATTTTATGGAACAAAAGGAATTCACCTGTTTTCTTCTTTGGGGTCTGTATGTGAAATTTATTCTCAGGAAACTGAAATAAGTCTTGCTTACAGGATAAAATTTAGGACTCTAAATGAGCTTCTTGGCAACATTGCCTTCAAAACTGCCAGATAACAGAGGACTGAAAGAGCAGCAAAGCAGAGATTAGTCAAACACAACAAAAACCTTCCTCTGACACAATCACTTTTTAACTTCTCTTACTAGAACCATCTCTGCTTACTTTTAGTTCAGGCTTTCAGAGCACAGAAGTCAATAATTTTAGTTAAGTCAATATGTTCATAATTATGAAATCAAGTCCTTCAGCTCTGGTGCATGTTCATGTATGAATCTGATCCCTGGTACAACACCAACGCTTATCTGCAGTGGAGATGAAGTTGCCTTTGGAACTGCCTTCACCAGTTTGGCCAGCCAACCGAGAGACCCAAAACGTGTATTTCTTACATTGAGTATGTCTCCTATGTTTGACACCTCAAGAGAAATATGTCCTCAGTGAAAACCCCAGATTGCCAGTTATGAAGAATTCATTAAGATCTGCTGAAGTTCAAAGCAAAAAGGCCAGTTCCTCACAGGTCAGGGCAGCTCTTTTAATGGCTCCGGCTTCGCCTCCAGCAGCAGCTCACCTCCAGAACCTGTTTATTTTTCTGCCAGCACTGTTGGCAGGTGAATAGAGTCACATCAGATCACCTCATGAGTATTTTTATGCTGGAAACGTATGCTCTGAATATGCCATTTTCCTGGCTCAGCATGGCATGAGATCATGGGTTCCAAACCTGTCCGTGTTGGAAGACAAAACATGCAGTGCACCGTTGGCTTCCCGTTCTGAGATCCACCACAAAGTCACAGCCCAGTTTTGCACTGGGATTTGCTCCCATATGGTTTAGACCATTACCAAGGAATAACATTGCGGTGTGGGGAGGAAGGAAAGCATCACTCCATCGTGTCCTTTAAAGAAATCGGATCATTTGTGAAACAAAAAAGAATGACCACAAGTTCTTCTAGAACCAGATCAAGAGAAAACAAAACAGTCCCTTTTCCTGGGAAATAATTAGGATGTGTCAGCACCAAAGCTTCATGCAGATATGCTGTGGTCTAGGAGAGCACAGCACTTGTGTTCCTGCCAAATGGGCAGCTGTGCTAGTCCAGAATTCGTCCATGCTCCAGAGAGACACTGTCTCGGGAGCCCAACGCCTTCATTTCAATAAAAGGTGGTGTGAGCTGTCTGGATTAGAGCTGTGGAAAAGATGTTAAAGTGCTGTAACGTTTTCCTTTCTGCTTTCTACATGACTGCTCAGGGACTGCCACCGGTATCCACATGTGGTACCATGGTCCAGTTTGGCCCTGTTATTCCTGTTGCCAGCGTGACTACTTTCTCAGTCAGCATCCACCCTTCCACCACCAAGGGTCTGAGCTGAAGGAGACATGGGAAGTGGATCTGCATAATTATTCCGGGGGGATGGTGCCCACAGGCCAGCGTCTGATCCGTTGCACCCACGCCAGGAGCCCCGGGCACTCTCCCTGCTGCTGCTCCTCTTGGAGTTTGTTATGTAAGAGAGGGTGAAAGTACAAACAGGAGAAAACTAAACATGAAAAGTGAGTTTGTTTGCTTACTGAGAAGCTTGGGAGTGGCAGAATGAAACTGTATAAATAAAAATTCAGGCTACCAAATGTTAGATACCTGCAGGAACACCTGCATAGTTGGACCAAGCCAGAGATCTGCAGATGGCTTGAAGGAGAAATCTAAGACACATATTGGCTCCTTCAGATTTCAGCATTGCATTTTGTGATATAAAGATTCCTGTGATTTGGTTCCTAGTGTTAATATAATTCCTGTCTTTTAGTTTTGCACTTATTATACACTTATTATACAGCAGGGTAAAACAGCAATTACTGAAGACTATGTAACAATTTGAGCCATATCAGTGGATTTTAATTGTCTGCCTACCTGGCAGCACCTTTGACCACAGCTGTGCTCTAAGCTCCAAGGAGAAACTCACAGTGATATCTTGTATTCTTCCCCATTCCAGAATAACACATCACTTTTCCTTACCTTGGTATAAATCCAAAAAGCAAGGAGGACACAGGAACATGTCAAGTGACGAATGGGCAAAGAACAAAGTGAGGTCTTTTTCATCACTGTTAACATTTATTCTTGCCTTTAAGTGTTTACAGGCTGCTTTTTCCTTTATAATCTCCTCTCCCATGCGTCCTGAATTTTAGGGAAATCTGCGTTTGCAAGTCATGTTTGGCACTGCTGTAGGCTTATTTGTTAGCACCTGTCTCTAATAACCCAGCCTTGGTGGTGCGTGAGAGGGCTGGTCTCCCTCCTCCTTCTCTAACTTGCTGTTTGTGGGACCTGCCTCTGCAGAGGACAAGTTTGTTTATGCTTCCTTATCAGATCCTGAAACTAAGATTTATGCAACTTCAGCAGTACCAGAATTCTTACTTCCTTCACACTGTACCATATATTGTGTTTTCTGCAGTTTGTCTTTGTGATAAAGAAAAGTTATTGAGGGTGCACAAACTATCCGGAAAGTTCTGCCCTTGGTGTTGTGCAGGTCTAATGAGAGATGTTTGTACACAGCTGCACAAATGAGAAACCAGTCAGACCCTGGTACTGTTTCAAGTGCAGCCAAGCAGTTGCCTGTTGCAGTGATGCTCAGTCCAGGGGTCTCTACCAGGGAATCCTCAGGCTGATCTCGCCTGGGCTGGTTGGAGAACACAGACCTGCTGCATGTTTACACACCAAAGTCGTCCAATGCGTGTGGTGTGAATGTTTTAAATGATTGCTTTTAAAGGAAGCATAGCAATTAAAATTAAGATCAACAAACTCTTAATTTTTTACTGATTAATGCAGCTCAGGGAAAAAAAAGATTATGTTGGAGCTAAAGAAATAGGGTGGTGGGTACGTCCAGGAAATGAACTATGCAGGAATTAGAGTAAAATGTTTTGAATAAAAAACAAGCAGAAACATTTAAATAGGTTGTAGAGCCTGGTGTTGGTCTTTGTTACATGTCTGTCTGTGTAAACTATTCTGTGCTAGTGTTCTAGAGCTCTAAAATGGAAGGGAAAACTTCTGAAGAAGCTGAAATAGATCTTACCCATGTCTAATTTTGAAAAAAATTATGAATTTAAAGGATTTTAGAAATGTTTAGAAACGTTGGCTTTATGACAGTAAGTATCTCTGTCATAACGTCATGATTAACGAGATCAGAAATGTTCTGGGATGTTCTGATCAGTTATGTTAATACGTCTTTTAAAAAGTAGAAAGCCAATGCTCTATAAAATAGATACTTGAAAAAGAGTTTTTGGTTTCCTCAGGCTAGTGAGATTAGAGTTTCGTAATCTGTTTGACCAGCTGCAGAGGACGTTCTTTTTAATTTTTTTCTTTTTAAGTAAATGAGCTTCATCTCAACATGATTAAACAAAAAAGAAAAAGAATCAAACTTCAAAACTCCTCGTTTTTCACACATACTTTTAAATAGGAGCAATTGCATTATCGTGTCTTGTTGCAAATGTAATTGGGTTGGAGGTCGTTAAAGACTTTGAATAAAAGAATTTCCAACTTTCCAAGTGTGCGTCCTCCCCTGTCAAGAATCATCCCAGTTTTGGCTTACAGACATAATTTGAGAAGATATTACTCTGCTGCCTCTCACATCTTACATGTACTGAGTGCGCAGGCACTGTTGAGTCAAGCTCGCTCTTGTTCAGTTCAAACAGCAGTGGTTTGCCTTGTGAGTTAATATTCTTGATGAAGGTTACTTTGAAAGGTAGAAAGGCATTATTAGTCTTCTTTCTTTGCCTGTGTGTAAGAAAATGTGTGTTATTTTATGAAGTGGGGAGAATTCTGGCAGCATTGGGCGGTCTGCTGGCTCACTGCAGGGAATAAGGAGTTTTGTCTTGTTCTTGATGGGAATGGGGTTAGATTAGCCCACTGATTAGAAATTTATTTTTTAAAGGAGCATAGCAAAACTATGATGCTTTGTGAAGCCTGTTAGAAGTGTTTATATTTCCAGGTCTTCATGGATCTGTGATGAGGAATGCGTTTTAAGGAGACCTTTGTAGAGCACCAGGGGTCTGCTGAAACCTCTGGTTGGTCTCCAGGTGCAAAGTTTCTGAACACCCACTTAAAGTGGCAGCTTGGTGATAAACTTAGTTGGGAATGAAGCCCCCGGCGCTGAGAAGATTGCCTTGTTCAGCAAGTGATTGATAAATACGCTTTATTATGAGTCAGATGTTCTCTAAATCATCGCAGGAAATTCTGCTCGAACGGCTGATGTTTGTTTTTGGAAAGCTGTTGTTGAGAGTACAGCAAAACAGAGAAACCAGATGTTTTACTAGTTAATTTGTATTCTCCATAGCAGTTTTTCACTAGCACAGCGCACCCACTGATGCGCCGTGTTATAGACGTTCTTACAACGTAGCATCAAAAATTCAAGGAATCATCTGAAAACGTTGAAGGCGACATCAGGTCTTCACAGGAAACCTGCTCGTAGAATGGCAGGCTCCTTGCCGTTCCCTTTGATTGCAAAATGTTTAATAAAAAGCAAATTAGGCAATGAAAATTGTCTCATGGATCAATCACGCGCAGCAGTTCCGCCTGTTCAGCATTATCTGTCAGACGTTAACCTGATTGGGAATGTTTTACTTTGTATAATAGTCTCAAAATCAGGCTGAAAGGTTGACTTTAAAAATACCTGATGTATTTTGTGTGTGCTCTGAGGCTGATAACAAACTCTGCAGTTCAAGTTTTAATAACTAAGGGGGAGCTAAGAAACTTCAAAAGGTTTGTGATAAATGTTTTTGACAATGCGTCAGCTGAACATTAGGCAGAAGCTTGGTAAATCCTCTCATAAGTGGTTTAAAATGGAGTTTTGAACTTTTCCTTCAAAAGTGTGTGCTTAAGATGTCATAGTGTCTTTGGGTTTAAAAGATTCATTTTATCTGGTATACGTGAAGGTTGGTGTTTCTGTCTACACCTCTGGGACTGGGAGAGGGAAAAAGTTCAGTGCTTTGCTCCTTTCAGCATCATAGAATCACAGACTGGTCTGGGTGGGAAGGGACCCCAAGGATCAGAGAGTTCCAATCCCCTGCCACAGGCAGGGCCAGCAACATCCAGGCCTGGAGCTACACAAGGTTGCTCAGGGCCCCATCCAACCTGGCCTTGAACACCTCCAGGGATGGGGCATCCACCATCCCTCTGGGCAGCCTGTTCCAGCCCCTCACCACTCTCTCTGTAAAAAACTTCCCCCTAATATCTAATTTAAACCTTCCTTCCTTTAGCTGCAATCCATCCCCCTTGTCCTGCCATTGTCTACCCTTTAAAAAAAGATGATTCCCCCAGTTGATTCATCCTCTGTCCCTGCTCTTCACCATGAAACTTGTGGAGGCCGCGAGGTAGAAAAGGCAGTTTTAAAGCACACTAACAAAATACTCCAGGTAAATATTACAATAAATCTCCAAGCTGACAAGCTTTCTGAATGACTTCACCGTGACAACCCTCAAATGTCCTGGTAACAGACAAAGCAGTGCTTGCACAGGGCAACTGCTTGTCGGCTTTTGTGGTTCATTGGGAAGAGCAGATGAAAGCGAGTTTATTGCTGCTCTTTGAACCTTGCCGCCCTCCCCCTCTCCTATCACCTGAGCCACTAAAAACAAAGCGAAAACAATTCCTTCCTTGGCTCCCCCTGAAAAAGTGCCCAACTTAACCATTTATACGGTTGTTTTCTTTGAATTTTTATATTTGCGGGGCTTGCTTTGCCTTATAACATCCTTTGTGCTTCAGAAGGCACCAATCCGGATGAATTCTGATGTGAAAGTGTTAAGGGACTGCATAGGAACTAATGCTGATGGCCCATGCAAGAACCAAAATACATAATGTACTCCCAGTCTCTTGCCTATGAATTGTTAAAAAGTGAAAATAGTGCAGCATGACTGGCTGCCACGCTGCAAAAATGTTTGCATGTATGTTTCCTCTATGTTAAATGAGGTACTTTAAAAAAAAATAACTACTGGAGAGACTTGATTTCGTTCCTGAAGTCAAATTATTCCCTTCCTGGGCAACCAGCTCTTTTAGGGCTACATTTAAGAAGGTATCACCATTTGCATTTTCATTTTCATTCCATGTTGTAATTCATGTTCAGTCTTCATGAAATATTGTTTAGTGGTTAAAATTACATATTGGGCATGAAGTTACTCAGATTCGGTCATTGTGTAGTAGGACACTGGGTGGATTGGTCTTTGCAGGACTTTTCTGTTCTCCCACCCACACGTAGTTGTTGGCAACCTTAACCCAGGTAATGAAGTTGACCAGATGGTAAAAGGCTGGGAGGTCAGTGGAAGGAAAGTGCTAGAGATGTAGAATAGCCCTGAAGGTGTTTTAATTTCTGTTCCTGAGGAGCAATAAAGCATAAATTTTCTGTACAGTCATAAAAGTAATTGTAATGTTACTTATAGGATGGGAGAATAATTTGTGTTGTTAAACACCGTAACTATTTTCAGTATAAAATGGTAGAGAGGTTTTCTTTTCTGTTGTAGTAATGTTGGGCCTTGCATATAGGTTGTGGAAAACTTTGTTTGCAAAAACAAAGCTATTGTTTTAACAAAACCCACAGAAATTTTGCCTTTCATATTGAATCAGTAGCATAATGAGCAGTGGAGCAATAGTTCAACATCAAAGGAGACTTCTTGAATATATAGTGTGTTGCAGCAACAGCGAAAAAGTTCCCACCAGAAAGGAATTTTGCCATATGTGAACAGCAAACATATGTATTAGGTTAAAACCATAAGATTTCCTTTGCTTTACACCAAAAAACAAGAGAGAACTTCAGTACAGAGGTTTTCAAATGGTCGAGCGCTGGAATGCAGCACGGATAGTGAGCGGTATCCGAGGTTCAGAGCAGTGTCAGTGGGCAAAAGCTCTGTGAAAACCCAAAAAAAGCATTGAGGATTCACCAACAATTTGGCTCTAACATCAGTGTTTCACTTTTTAAGAATACACTTGCTCTGCTGTGATTCGTGGCATTGCATCAGTGATCTTCAGAGATATATTTTCCCAATTGATGTATAGTAGTAAAACTTACTTATCTCTGTAATGTATTTTAGTAAATAAAACTGATTACTTTAAAAATCCTGAGAGTAATTTTGATGGGATACTTGGCCAGCTTTCCTTGAATAAGAGTTGCATTTGATACTAAATTGTGAGACTGCCTTGGATAACGGAGGAGTTTTTCTTAGCCCAAGCTTGCGGCTTCATGCAGAGCTAAAGGCACACAAGATTTAGTGCTTCTGTGAAAACATTCTAAAGCATCCACACATATATTTGTAGAACAAGATTTGCTTTAATTTTTGTTAACGTTCACATGGATTTTCTTTAAAGTTCCAGAGCTAGGTTTTCTTCTCATGAGCGGGAGAGAAAACACATCAATGGATGTAATTTGAATTTAGAAGGCACTTAAAGAGGGGCCTATATTCAGAATTATTGTTGGCACATGTTTTGAGGATGTGAAGTGGAAGCCTTCTTCTGTGGGCATTAGTAAGGAGATAATTAAAACTACAGTAGGTAATTATGGTAGCTTTTATTACTGCATCTTTCATTAACTAATTATCTTAATTTGGTAATGTTTGAAAAAGTTCTTTGAAGATGAAGAGTGCTAACTATTACTACCTTTAGCTGTCATATTGCTCTGTACTGGTCATAGATATCGAGGTCTTTTCTTGATACAGACACACGTCCATGTACGTGGAGCTGCTGGTACAGCTGCCGATGGGAATTACCTGTGTGTATCAAAAGGAGCTTCTGCTGTTACCTGGCATAATCTGATCGTGATGAGCAGTGACCTTCCTGCTGCCACTTTGGTGTTTCACAGTGAAAATACCTTGGCATTTAAGTTTTTAGAAGACCCTCCTTTCCTTGGGAGTGTCATGTATTGATTCAACCCTCAGTCCCTGAGAGGTAAACCATTGCGATCCCAGACTTGCCACTGATGTGTTGGGAGCAGGAGTCAAGCCCCAACTACTCTCAGGAACGTGCCAAAAGTAGGAAATTATTTCAGGTTGAAGAACCAAAACATCACACCTTTGTAGTAAATACAATGACTTCATGATAATAAGCAGTACCAAGTGATTAAAGATACTAATGATTTCTGTTTATGTAATTCTTCCAAAACAGAATTTTCTTTGAGCGAATCCAACACTTCTTCTTGAGAATATCCTGTTGTTAAAGGATAATCAAATCAGTTTTCATATATTAAAGACTAAATCCTTCATATATTCCCATTTCATACTTGTTCATGTGATTCTTAGAGCTCTTTCTCTTACCAGCTTTTAGTTGATTTATATTAAGCCCTGTAACTAATGCCAAAAATTTATTCCTGCCTTGAAAAGGGATTTTGTATCGCTGGCATCGTACCTTTTTGTCTCCCCGTGGCTCCTTGTCAAAACTATATGCTTTACAAGTTGTTGGGTTTTTTTGGTTTGGGGTGGGGTTTTTTTGGTTGGTTGGGTTTTTTTGGTGTGGTTTTTTTTTTTGTTTGGATTTTTTTAAAACCCTCCTTTAGAGCCTGAGTCTGGCACCCTGATGTCTGGCACGACTTCTCGTGCATCAGCCCAGCACCTCTGCGAGGTGCAGAGGCCAAACGCCACCACTAATTCCACTTGTTCTACTCTCTTGTCCCCAGAGTGCCCCCGGTTCCCATGAGCAGAGTTGGGTTTGAAATAAACATCATTAAATGTTTTGCTGGTGTTAATCGAGCCACAGTGAAATAACAGGGAAAAAGCTCCTACCCAGAAATGCAGCTCAGAGGCTCCTTTCTCCTTTCAGACCAGCCAGTACCCAAACGTCCCATCTCACAGCGGTGGACTCATCCACCAGCTCCACTTGAGGTCCCAAGATCTGACCGCAGTATTTCAGTGGCATATTCCCAAAGCCATTACTTCTCTCTTCCTTCTCATGTCTTTCAATGTCCTATGCAACCAAAACATTTACAATATGATTTTATTTTAGGATCCTTTCCATTTTTATAAATAAATCAAACGAATGTTCCTTTTATACAGCTGCAATTCACACACATTGTTGCAGTAAGAGCTTATTATCTCATTTACATTTTTAAGTGCTTTTCAAAGTGTAGGATATCTGGGCTGGAAAGCAAAACATTTCATTTCTTTGTTCTCAGGCCAACACAAAGCACTTCCAAGGTCAGGTATGGTGTAGACTTTCAACAGCAAACATGTTTACATGGCATTTGAAAGCCAGTTTAACTGAAAAAAAGTACTGTCTTTGTAACAGTGATGTAAGTCAGCTTAGTAAAGCTGAGGGACAGGGATTAATTCCATACCTGGAAAACTTTAACTAAGTAAGTTAGGCTTTGTTTTCTGTTGGGGAAAAAAGCCTTTGACACTTAAAAATTGGCCTTTTTTTTTTTTTTTTTTTGGTTAAAATCCCTTTTTCTTAATCTCAAGTGTTATTAAACATAAGCTCTGTTTCTCTTTGGGCAAAATCTGACACTTTGAAGCTGCAGAATAAAAACTGCATTTCTTGACAAAACAAAACAAAGCCCATTGTTTAATTTTACAAAAGAGATGTGGTGTACCTGGGGTACCTCCACTGTTTTTCAGACCATTCTATGTGACAAAAGCTTCTCTGTCAGATACAGAAGCAGATCGGGGGTGCTGGGTACAGAAGGAGCTATCAGCATTCAGGCTCTGGCCACTGCCTATGAAGCTTTTTGACAATAGAGAGAATTTTCAGTGTGATCTTCAAAAGGGTGCATTATTCATGACATCCATCCTGATTCCTCCTAGAAAATTAAAAACTTGGGCAACAAACTTGCTTACTTCTAATTACTACTTTCAGGGCTAATCATATGCAGGGATCTACAGCAACCGTGAGATTTTGATGTTACGTTTTGGGTTTGTTTAGGTTTTTTTGCATGGCTTTGATCAAATGCTGATCTTTTGGGGTTACTTTTTTGTCCTTGCGCTGATAGAAAAGTTGAAATACCCAAATGAACACTGAATGACTCACGGGACATCCTTTATCCACAAGATTAGATCCTACAAAGTGACCAGTAAGAAAGCTGGTTTGTGATAGTTCAGAAAGAGCTGAGTTAGAGGGATTCATGGTCAATGAGAGGAGTTAGTTCTGCCACCACAATACAAAATGCAGCACCAACAGCCAGGTACAATGTGATTCTGGTTTAGACAAGTGATGAATGGATAATTGTAAGGCATGAGCCTTTGCTGTGCCTATATTTTATAGTAAAAATAGCTCTTTTCTAAACTGAACTTGCTTAAAACAATCTGCTCTCTTAATAAAAAAAAATATGTGTGCTCCATGGTGGCAAACGCTAGGTGGGCCTAACAAAGTTGGTGTGTCACCTGAATTTCCCAAATTAAATTACTTTGAAATGCATTGCAAACCCTCAGATTTAAAGGAACCTTACCTTTTATGCTTTGCAAAATGGTTGTTGTGAATAAGAAAACTAAAAAGGAGGAAATTAAGGAAGGAAACAGCAATTCATCTATTCTCTTCTTTGCCACCATGTAGGTGCCACCTTTACTAGGGAACAGCTTGAGATCCTGTTTTGTATTTGGTACTTGCAGATTTTTGTGATGGAGATCTGGTCTCTGAGACCAATATGTCCCTCTCTATAGATATGCATCTGTACATATGTGTTCATACATGCTATCTCTTGACCATCTTCAATGTCCTGTGAAAGAGTGAAATTTCCTCCTGAGCACAAGGAGGGAGCCTGGGTAGGACGACTGATGTGCAGACAGGTTTCCTCCCTTATTATTCACCATACTGAGCTATTTGGGCCAATCCCATTGAAATAGCAGGAGAAGACGAGTCATCCAAAGCATGCTCTGTGAATGCTCCTGAGAGTCCTATACCAGTTATATCTGGATGCTTTGGAGTTATGGCATGACTTTTGTCAAATTAATTGTGTCTTTGGTGATGTTTCTGTCCCACAGAGAGCCCTGCTCCTTACTGCAGTTCTACACTGCGTGACCTGGTCATTTTACCTTTTAAATCCAAGTATGCTTGTTTGTGTTTTCCCTTGCAAAACTAGATGTGTGAAAGGAAAACAGAAAGCCTACAATTCACGCATATATTTCATCATATTAATGCAAATTCCCAGTACTGGAAGACTTGTTGAGCACTGAAGACTGGCTGTGTATTCAAAGCCTGGGTTTCAGCATTTCTCAGAAGCGGTGATAGCATGAAAGTCCCTGGGCAGATTTGAAGTTCATGCTTGGGTCTGGTTAAATTTTTTGGCATCAGAACATGTAATAGTCTTATAGCTAGAAGACTTGAAAGTTAATGCCTGGCATCACTTCAAAACAATGTGCAAGATCTATCATAAGTAGTCCTCTTATCTTATCTCAATAGCAATTTTATCCTGTAAATGATTTGAGACGAGAGCATTACAGTGCTGTGGAAAAGAGCAAGGCGTTTTTCTGTGAAATCTTTGTGTTGTGAGTACTTTTACTGAGCCTGGTTTACATACAGGTTTTCTGTTTGGAGGAAGCAAACATTACCTGTACCATGTGTTCTGCAAAGCATGCTATGAGGCCGTGGGCTCCTCTGCCTCCCCTTTCCAGCCCGCTCTGCAGAAGGCTTCTGTGCAGCTCGGCTTTTTAAAAAGCAGCACTGGAGGCACCTTTGGTGTCATTTATAAAGTATCTCCAGCGCAAATCCCTTCCCAGGTCCAGTCCCGACTCTACAGCACGCTTTTCAGCTGATGGGTAGCGATGCCCTGATTTCCTGGCCTACAAAAGATAACTCCAAGTATTCCCTTTCTGCTGCCACAGCCGCCTCTGTGGTGATGTCAATCTAACCTCCACATTGTGCACTTTGCTTCAAGTCAGCACTTGCAGCTCACAATGCCTTTATTCAAGCTGACAACGTAACTAAGCTTTTGGTAAATGTGTAAGTCAATGTTAAGTGTGTATTCAAACACTCCACAATGACTAGGAAACTTTAAAAAAAAATCTTTGAAACTTTGTATTGTTTGTTTGGTGTGTATCTGTTAGAAATAACACAGACTATCAGTTCCTTGGGGCATGGCTGTTCTTTTGTTAAGCATGTAACAGAAAGATCAAGGCTCAGAGGGGCTGCTGCAATAAAAATAAATATATACAGAGAACAATCATGACAAAATAAATGTGGCAATGCAGTTTATGAGCTTGGTTTAGAAGTGATTATTTCTGAACTAAATAGAGACTGGATAGTTGTGGTACAGTGAGATGATCGTGATGCTTTATTTATTGACATTTATACTTAATTTGGAGGTCACATGATAAGCTTTGCTACAGGGCGGGTGGGGACCCCCTTGGCTCGGTGAGCGTCCCATCTCGATAACACAGGATACATTTTTCCCTGCAAATTCCAGACATGATTTTCCAGAGAGAGGATTATTCTTCTGGATGAAAAGAAGAGTTACTGGTACAGTGCAAAAGTGTTCCTTGGGAGCATGGGCTGTATGAATACAGCAACAGCAAAATTCAGAGACTCCCAAAATGGCTCATGCAGTTGGTGCTGTTGCAACATTTTCCTTTCCCTTTTGATCCTTGAGGAGCTTTATTATGTTTTTAGTATGAGTACTTGTAGAACTACTGAGATTCACCTATCCCTGTTCAATCAGTGCTCCTACCTGTGCAGCGTAACATTACTCAGTAAGGGTGGTCAGACTGGGTCTGTCACCTCTGAGCAGCCACCGTGTACAGCCTGCAGCAGCTCCAGCTGAAGCTCTGTACAGATACTGTGCTGTTTTCTTAATCAGCTCCTTGAACAACACGATCTATAAGCTTTTCTACCACCCCATGTTTCTCACAGGTGTTTTGCACCCGTTGGTGTTGTTTCAGGTTTTACAAGATGAGGTGGAAAGTTCCCGCGCTCAGGTGCAGGCTGCAGAGAAGAAGCTGCAACTCAGGGAGCTGGAGACCCATGAGCAGGTACCTGGTGCTGTTGTCACATCCCTCCCACCCCACCTCATTCTCTTCCCTTGGGCAAGGAGGGTCAATGTTTAAAAATAATAACTTGCTTCAAAGCAAAAGCACATATTTTCCTGCAAAATTTTCAGCTAGCTCTCTTTTCTGTTTTTTTCAGTAATAAAAGAGAATTAAACTGTCTGAACCCTACAGGCAAATACTTATCTCATGCTCCCTGTTTCAAGTTGGTATTTCAACTATTCTAGTTGTTAAATGATGAATTTATTTTCAACTGTTTTAATAGATGTTTCTAAGACTATTCTAACCTGTTGTTTAATGGTTGTATGAAGAGAATTATAATTGGACAATGGGCTCAAAATAATCCTTATTCCTCATCTTATACATATGTTCTCCTAGTGTGTTGCCTATAAACAGTTCCATGTCATTAATTGTGGTGAAATTATGCTGGAAACTTTTGGTGAAACCTGAGTTTTCTTTAGTGTACCAGTTGTTGCAGCATAGGAGAACTTCATCTGGTGCTGAGTAAATGGTGTGCTTAACATATACCCTCTATAAAGCGTTTCTGATACTGTATCTACAGGACTGGTAAGTTGGGGTAGCTGTAGAAGGCTAACAGTCATTCATTTCAGTTGTTGTTGTCATTGCCCATGGAAACCCTCATTCACCCCTGGTGTTTACATCCCTGTGTGTCCTCACAGCAGCCGGTGATTAGCTGTTCTGCTCTCTTCCTCCTCTGCTCTCTTCCTCCTCTGCCTCCCTGCTCTAGAGCTTGGGCCAGGTTCACCCTTAGCTGAAGTTCCTGCAGCGTTAGAGGAATTTGGTGTCAGGAGTAAGTTGGCCTGCGAGCATTGCATTTGGGCTTCCAAGTGTCTCGTGGAAAAGGAGGAAAATTAGCTGTTGGATGCGTGGTTATCCACCCAGGGAAGAGCACTGGCCTGTGTGATGAGTGCCCTCTTCCAAATCTGTTTTGGGGTTGGTTTTTGTTTTGTCTTTAAACCTTGCCACTGCTGGTTTGCTTTTTTTTCTGACCCATTTTGAGAAATGATCCAGGAAAAAACCCCAAAAATAACTTGTGAAATACAGAAGTAGAAGGCTAGACACGTGGACTCACAGGATGGGCCCCTTTCTGCCTTCAGAGTTTTCTTTTACACAAGCATCTGGTCCAAACCAACTATGGTCCTGTCCACACTAAATTCCTGAAAGCCCAGCTCAGCTGGCAATGTCCCATTCCCAGGTATAAATGTAACTGAAATGTCATTTAAATGATGCTGCACCATCTAGCTTAGAGCTTTTCATGTGAGGTGGTAATACATGAGCAGACGTAGGGTAACGCTCGTGTCTGAGCTCATCAACAGTCTTGTCTCTGCCACTCATCCACTGGGACTTCCTGAAGATGCTGGAGCTGTTGAGGATGTTTTTGTTGAGGTGACTTGGGTGTATTTTGCAGGGAAACATTTTGAAAGCTGTTAGTGTGTCTGTCCTCTCTGGGATGGGTTAATCCATTAGTTACACTTATCTCTCCAGAAGAAAAATGCCAAAAAGACAGCTCTGACATGTTTCCAGTTATTACATCTTGGCCTGGCGACCTGTAAACATGTTCATCAAGTATTAACAGCAGCTAACGACTCATCAGCCGATCAGGGAGCTGAAATACTTAAGGCAGTATCTTAGAACTTTCTTTCTGCTTTTACCAAATACTCTCTGAATCAGAATTGCATAAAACATCACAGTTTGTGCTGGTGTTGTCACAGAGGCCACCTTTCTGAGCTCTCACATGTCCATAAATAAGGAGGAGAGAGGGTTAACAGCTGCTGCTTTTCATTAAAAGGAAAAATCTTGTGTTTTGATTCTATAACAACAACAAACAAATGAACGAGACATGAAAAAACATTTTGTTGTGCTTTTAATTAAAAATAAAAAGCTGTTCCTCGTTATGGCTTGTTGGGTGGTATCTTGGTGCTCCACGTCTGTCTCTCTCTCAGCGCCATGTCCTTATAACTCTTCAGTCCCTGAGAGTGACTGACAGATCCACGAAGCTTAACTCTTTGTTACAGCAACCCCCTGCTTATCACACAGAGTTAACCTTCAGTTATTATAATTACCCAGAGAGACAGAGACAAGCTATCTAATAAATAAGGGGGGGAAATACATTAAGAGGACTGATGCAAGCCCTGAGCTGTCTAGAGGCAAGCGTGGTGCTGCAGTTGAAGATGAGCAGTTGTTTTTATGGAGCGTTTTCATTCCAGGACTTCGTGTTCTTGTAGGAACTTGTGTTTACTGCTGTTTACTTTTCCAATCCCCTTTGCATGAGATGCAATCACGTTCTATCTGTGCTATTTCATCAGTGGTGCAGTGTGGCAGTGCTATCTCAGTGATGAGTTCCAATCCAGATGAACATACACTTGTCAAAAGTGCCTGGGAGCTGCTCCCACTTTGACTAATGTAAAGAATTTCACCTTCCCCATGGAGGCTGTCCTGTCTCTCCTAAACATGACTTTCTAGGACAATGGCCTGTGTGTCCAGTAACTTTATGCTTGTAAATTGGAGTTTGAGAACTGGGTCATCTTCCTTCATGTCCAAATGCTGGGTATTTCCTTCAAAAACAAGATGTGAACTGTCCTCAGTTGTATGTAATTGCATGGAAAGGGGGCAAACTGGCAATAAATGAAGTGTAACTCACACTTCATAGGTATTTTTTTTATATATAGTTTTTTGTCATGTAGTCCCAAGACAGTTAAAGCAGTCTGGGGAGGTTCCTGGAGAATTTGGATGTGTCCAAACCTTTTCCTTGCAAAGCGTGGCTGACATTTCTTATATCTAACTAACTTATATCTATAGATAGATATATCCCAGCACTAACTCTGGGAACCAGCTCCCCATCAACTCATCCCTCTTTAGATCACGTTCCTGTATCATATACTCCTGTAGTGCATCTCTTGGCTGTCTCTGATACGTTCCTAGACCTAATGTAAGACAAGATTTTAGATAGAAGTCATTCTACTACACCTGTTTCTCTTTCCTGAGTCATGTGGCCTTGTACAGTTGTCAGTCATAGCTAAAAACTCTAAATTGTTCATACAGCAGACTTTAAATCCTGTGGATGTGTAATTAAACATGACACACAGCACGGGGAGCTTAAGCACACACCGTAATGAATCCAGGAATTTAGGTGTGTGAGACAAATTTTGCTAAATTGGGGCCTGTATAAAAGTTAATGGCAGTGATCTTGCTGTATGGCCTGGATTTCTTTGGAGTACCTCAATTAATTTCAAGTTCCTTTTTGTAAGGGTAAATCACCCCAACTCAGTATACAAAAATGCTCCAAGAAGAAAAAAAAGGGCATTGGAACTTGATGCTCTGTAAGGTCCCTTCCAACCCAAACCCTTCTGTGGTTCTGTGATCTCTCTTCACAGAACTGCACATAATAATTTTTTTAGGAAAAGACCAAACCCAACTCTCCTTTTCATTCCTTGTTCTAATGTTTTTAACAGCATCACTGAGTAGGATGTACAGCTTTTAATTGGGAGTAATAGAGGGGGAAAAGGTTCCTAATGTTCACAAACAACTGAAGTAGCAACACTATAGATACACAAACCATAGGAATACTCCTCCAAGCAGTCAGGTCACAAATAGAGTCTTACAGGAGAGAGATTCTCTGAAGACAGAAAATCAATTATATACAATTCGTGAATCTCACTGAGGAAATGAAGGAGAATACCAATGCAGATTTCCAGCCCTTTAATTTCTTTTTACTCAAATAGATTATAAAAAAGGGAGAAAGGAGTTATCTGAATAAGGATGTTGTAGAAGTATTTGGAATAAAATGGAACAGCTTAGTTAGTTAAGTGCATTTCAGTCATGTTCAAATGAAAGCAGGAGTGATGATTGTAAAAGAGCTACGACTCCAAAGCATTCAGTGGGTTTTCATTTTTAATGTTCATTATTCTGACTTGCTCAATTTTTTATGACTGCTGGATATTTACCACAGTCAGCCTAACTTACTGTTTCCATGCCAACTAAATATATTTGTTCTCAGATGAATGCTGTGATGCGTTGCTCTGAAATGTTAGTTGCTGTGTAGCACAGAGAACTTCTAACGTTTGCCACACCTTCTCCTTGCTGGGAATAGTGCTACTGCCTGCGGATTTCTGGAGCTGTGAGCAAAGAGTCGCTGAGACAGGGATGAGCAATGGATGCCCATGTCCAGGGTATAGATCCCAAGCAGCTCTTAATACGACAATGGCTGGGGGACTTGAGTAAAAAGATGCTCTTTAGTTTAGGGTTTTGGTCCATATTTCTTTTCAGCTTCATTTTTTAAGGTATTGCAAGGTTTCAAATGCAATCCAGTAAATTCCCAGAAAACCTTTGCCCTTGCTTCCATCACCCTGCCCTCCTCTATCTGCTTGGGAAAATCAGGAGGAAGCAGTGGAGTTTCCTGGGTCTGGAGGTGGGCTCCCACTCAGGATGTTTGGCACACAACCAGCCTCTCCTGTTTCATGGGGCTTTTAGCTCCAGTGCCCCAGATAACCACAAGAGCCAGGAGGTGCTTCTGGGGCCCCAGCCTGGAGTTTCCAGACTTTCTCAAAGGATAGTCTGACTCAGAACATGTTAGAATGGTCCAAAATCAGGCTAATAAGCTCTAGGTTAGGTATTTAAAACTAAAAGTTTGCTTTGTGGGCAGCAGCAGATGAGGAGCCTTTGTTCTGAGGAGCCGACGAGCACTTTGGAAACTGAGAAACAAACAGTCAGCATGCACTGGAGGTAGTGATGAAATTCTGCCATTTGCTCCGGTTGCTTCAACCCACGTCACTGAAACGCTTCCAGAATTCCCCCCAGAGACCCATTGCTGCTCCCACAGAAATGGGAAGCTTCATTTAGATCTGAATGATCTTAGCCACAGGAGTGATTCACAGAGAGCAACGCTCTCAGTGCTGGTGGACTGGGGCATTAACCCCTGGGGCAGGCAGCGCTTGTGTCGGTGCTCAGCAGGCTCTGGTGTGATGGTGAAGAAAGTGAGAGTCCCAAAGAAGTTTCCACTGGGATTCTCAAAGAGTGACACCAAATATTGTCACATTACAACAGTTCCTGCAGGTTCCATCTGTGGCCAGCACAGACCAGAGAGGCTCTATCGGAAGACCACTTGTTTTTCAGCAGTTCTGTGAGGATGAGGAGGGTCCTTCCCTCTTTGCCCCTTTGCCTCTGTCCATCCATTGCTCTGCCAATCCCCCAGGCACAGGGGTCAGAAGGGTCCCATGTACTCCATCTGTTTTCCTCCCATAAAGCATTTCATATATGAATATATACTGCGAAAAATGTCAGAGACAAACTGCCAGAGGGGTGCAGCTCCCCGCCAGCTGGCACCTGGAAATCAGCTGGTTCAGCCTCTGCAGACAACCGACAACAGGAGATTTCTTTTTTAACCACTTCAGCGAAGTAATTTCAAGTTTAAAACATTTTTATTGAAAAGAAGATGTTGGAGAGTCACCTACAAGCTGGGAAGAATCAGATGGAAGTGAGAGCTGCGTGTCGGGCTGCGTGGCATGCACAGACCAAGACATCCATTTCGGAGGGTGTTGTTCTCATTTCAGACTTCCCAATAGAGGCTGTTGGGGAAGAATCAGACTGATTCTGAATATACCTCTGTCAGGGAGCTGTCATGGGTGTAGGTGCATGGTGATGCTGACTAAGGTACTGTAAGATGACTGCTGACATTATTGGGAGCCCAGTTCTGCCACTCTTACATTGGTCAGTGTCTACTGTACATGCAATTCCATTGACATATTGGATACAAAAGCACCCCCACAATCTCTAATAAAGACTGAGCTTGTTAGAATAGATCCAAACTTTGCATTTGACATGTTTTGCATAGCGTTTTTTTAACGGCCTCTGAAAGGAATGCAGAATTAAAACAAGTAGAGTAAATTATCCTGTACAACGTGAAGGTTCAGATTAGCAGAAGGAGATAGAAGCCGAAATTCAAGCACAGAAAAACAGCTTTGCAGGTGGGATTTGAAAGGAGCTGGAAATCAATGGAGTTGAAAGTTCCCGGGAGCTCCATATGGCAGGAACTGCGGGAGAGAAGGCTCTCACCAACTGTGCAATTGTCAAAGGGAAAAGAGGTAGATGATGATGATGTGTGTGTGGAAGTCAATGATCAAATGTTAGCTTGGGTAATCAGACACAACTGGAAAATGCACAAGTACACACCTACTTCATGGAATGGATCGGATTACTGGAAAGAAGTGGCCAGCTGGAGAAAGATGGTAAAAGCAAAAATGTAGAATTAACAGCTAAAAGGAAAAAAAATAGGTTTTTTACCAAAAAGGAAAAGAGGCATATGCCAGCACACTGGAATTAGAGAGTATTTTAAAATGTGCGTTTTCTAGCTCTTTGTTTTTAGTGACAGCAGTGGCTGTCTCCCTCTCTACCCATCCTCATCCATGCCCAAACCAAGATGCTTTGTAAACCTGGCAGCTTGTTTTCCAGTTGAGATGCTGATTAGATTTTTGTTCTGGAAAGAGAGGAAATGGATGATGGTAAAAGTAGCTTCTGATTATTATCGACGAAGCTTTGCTTGTTCACACAGTCGGTGTGGAAATCCCGAGCCTTCTTCTGCAGGCTGCTGAGCTGTGTCAGCTCTCCCTGTCCTCAGCGAGCACTCAGCACCTCTGCGGGCAGACACAGAGACCTTGACTTGCTGAACCACCCCAGGATGGGATGGAAAGGATTATGTAGAAGGTAACACATGCTGGAATGTAAAGCTGAAATACGTACATTCCAGTGGTGGTGTCAAAGATGCTTATGTCTTTATTTCAGCCTTAATTATCTTGATAGCCTATTAGGAATCACCAGAGCCAGACATGAACACCATGTGTTTTCAGCTTCAGTTAGAGGCTGGGCTGGTTTGGTTTTTGTTCTTTGGGTCAGGGGGTGGGAGCTGTGTCTGAGCCCCTCTGCCCCACGGAGGAGAGGACCTCTTCTGCTACAACAACAGACGATGGAAGGTCAGCATTGAGAAGAGCTGAAGGAAATAGTGCTCGGGGACAAAGATGGCATCTGCAGTGAGCCGTTTGGAATGAAGGGAAGAGAAGTCGGGGATCCTCCACATCCCAGCTGGAACAATAGCGGAGCCCTGGCGAGGGGGAGGCTGAGAGAACAGCACAGATTTTCTAGCCACAACATTCCTGGTTGTTCTGTGGTGTTGACAGCAAAAGCTTTTATTCCTCTCCAACTCGTGTAATCCCAAGAATGCTGGTCTTGCCATGTGCAGCCCACTGGTGTTTTGGTTGGGTTTTCTCAAGTTTGCCTGCCTTCCCTTCCTCTGCAGCTATGAATTATATAGACTCACATCACTTAACTGCAAACAGAGGGGTTTCCAGGTGGGAGATCTCAGTTAAGAGAAGAAAGAGATTGAAATACAAACCACCCAAGGAATAAGGTCTCTTGGATGCAGGTTGGGAAAAAAAACCCAAATGATTTAGAGCAGAAAGATCTGTGTGCAGCTCAGCATCACTGGAGGTCCCCGTGGGTTAGGGAAACAACAAGGCAAAAATGTCCTGGACACTCAGATGGTTTACTAGCTAAAGACAGAAGAACAAAGAGGACAGCTATGCCACCAATTTATCTCTTACTGGAGCTGTTGGAACAGAGGCGGTTCTCCAGCAGTATTTTCTCAGTGGAGAAATACACAGTTTACGCTTGACAAAATAACTGGCTCAGCTGATCTTCCCTGGTTCCTGTTTCCAGCCAAATTCATGCAATTTATAGTGTTCATTACTTCTCCGAAGAACTTGAGGACATTTGTATCAAATCACATTCTGTTTCTCTAAAGCTGGAAGAACTGTATCTCAGTGGACATCGCACAGTAAGAACAGAAGTTCCCCCTGCCTGAAATGGTCTCATGTGGACTGACAAGCAGTGGATATTTGTGTTAGATAATACTGTGAAAAGACAAATGCTCAGAGCTTGTTCTTCATTGAAAAACCTGGATACATCGTTTGACTCTTCATCAGGAAGGCTTGGTGGAGAACATTTCAAGCTCTAACAAAATATTCTCATATAACAGAACCCTGAGAGATCTGAGATTTAAGGAGATTGCAGATGTTGGTGGATTTGGTTCCTCAGTTATGGACATTGCCTGGCATCCCACAGGCCAGCTGGTGGAGGATTGGGGCCCATGTAGACTGGTTGCAGTTTGGTGGGAGCAGAGCTGTGCTCATGTAGAGTTTAGGAGTGCTGAGAAGCAGGGGAGGAGTCACTGCAATTAGGGAGAACACAGATGAGCTGTGATTAATCATTATTTTGACATTCTTTGGACTGCTGTTTTGTTTTGTTGGGTTTTGGGTTTTTTTTGTTGATTTGGTTTATTTTAAATTGGGATGGTGTTGGAGTAATTTCCCTTTCACTTGACCTTCTCAGAGTTGCTTCAGCAACCTTCACATCACCTGAATGACACTGACCTGTGCAATGTTGCTGTTATTGTTAGTAGTAGTATTATTATCCTCATTTCAAAGTATGAGACTTTAGTCTGTGATTAAATGATTTGCTTAAAGCTGAAGGAGTTATTTTTACTTTTTTGGTGCCCTAAACTGTTTAAAGATTTATTACAGCAGATCTTTCACATCTTCTTCCCAATAAGTATATTGCAGAACAGATGCATAACCTTTTAAAAGAGATTTCTCTTTTAAACAGCATTATAATATACCATTATTTAAATAATGCAGTAAAGGATTTGAGAGAGACAGGAAATTACTTTTATCATCTTATTCCCCGGAAATGTGAAGAAAATTTGATAATAATTAAATGATCCTAATTAGGCCTTTTGGTCATTATCTTAGCATTTCTTGGCACATGTGGAATTATGATCCTACACAAATACTGTCATCAGGCAGAAATTAAGATACTAAAAAAACCCCACAGCACCTTAGTTAAGTGAACTGCCTTTTGATTCTTATCTGATTTAAATATAATGCCCTTTGAGACAAGATTGGCTTTTTTTTAAGAAGGTTGAACAAATCTTCTGTGGTCCCTTCACTGGCTTTGGCAGTGTATAGTTCAGGGTCTTGTTTGCATTTTCCTTATGCTCCTCTGGTTCAAATCAAGTCATTTCCAATTGGGCAATCTGGAGAAGATTGTGTTTGGGTTTGTTTTTTTAATGAGATGGAGATTTTGCATAAGGCCTGGTGTGTTCTGGGTGATAAACTCAGCATCCCAGACTCCTTGGAGGTGAGAAGGGCAGAGCTGGCTGTCTCGAACCCGAACGATAGTATGGTGTGCTTGTGGCTATAGCAAAGTGTAGAAGAGCAGCAGAGCATCCTCTGCTTTGCAGGCTGCTCTTAGCACGTGGACTAAAATGCATCTGGGCATCCTGGATGCTGAATTTCTCCTGGATGCCCTTTAAGTTGTTTCTTTCAAAAAGGAAGGACAATGACTACAGTGCAGCTAGGTGCTGATGGGCTTGTTCCTGATCCGTCCTGTGCTCCTTTCTGCTCCTGACCCAGCCCCCAAACATCCTCCTGAAGCTTTCAGAAATAAGGAGTAGCCACAAAATTGAATTGTGCCACCTGAGGGCTCCTTGAAGTCATAAAATTGAAACTCATCTTTTGCTACTCAAATGCACTGGGCCAGGCTGATGGCTTGGTTTGGGAAGCTCCATTTTGGGATATTTCTCTTCTGGGCATCAAAACCAACTTTTATGTCTTTTAAGAATGGTCAGTGCTTCACAGTGACAAGATCTCATTGTATTCTGTGCAATTATGACTTCCCTGCTTTTTGCATCACATAATTATGTGAATATTCATCTCTTCTTTTCCCTAACTCATCGTGTGACTCGGTGTACATGAGCTATGTGTGGCAACCTCGGCTTTCAGCTGGTTCTACTGACACCACAAATGATTGATGGTAAAACTTTAAACCTCATATTTTAGCCACCAACCTGAATAAACAAAGACCAGTGTGGCAGCTTAATATTAAGAGCTATAAAAACCTTCCTGGGGGTTCATGGATTAAATCAACTCACCAAAATGAATTTTCAAAAAAAAAAAGCTTTCTGGGGACTGAAGAAAAGCGAGCACACCAGCAAATGAAATAGAGCTATCCTCATCCAGCAGGCTAAAGCCCTCCTGAGGGCTGAAGAATTGCAATTTTAAACATCTCTCAAGAGTGCAAGAGGAGACACAGTATTTGTGGATCCTAGGGAGGCAGCTTGAGGCTATAAAAGAACAAAAAAGCCTTTAAGGCACCAAAAAAAAAAGTAAAAAGAAAAAATCCCTGCAGCCTGAGCTTTCATTGGTCAGAAATAAGCATTAAGAAATAAAACCCTCCCCGCATTAAAATGTGTATACATTAGCCCACTGCATGTTATTTCTCAGCTGTGAGAAGTGATTCAGATTTTTGCCATGCACTATTTTAATCTCCTGGGTCAACAAACCTTGATAAGAACTTCAGCCAAAAATATCAGCCTGTTGTTTATCGTGATATGACAGGAAACAGCTGGGATTGTATTTTCATCTGATTGTGATGCAATTATTAGCCAGCACAGTTGAAAGTAGCGTGTTTTGTCTTAGCAAATAACCAAATTGCAGTGGTGTGCCAAAGAACAGCTTTCACTGGAATAAAAAAGAAGCGTGTGCCTTCTCTCTGAAGTGAAGGAACCAGCCCCGAGCAATACTGCAGCTACCAGGCCTTGCTTCTCATTTTCTTTCTCCATTTTCAGCCGACCCAGTAATATATTTCCATACTTTGAAGCACTGTAGGTATTTCTTCCTGGTTTTCTAAGAAAAACCTTCGTTGCAAGGGAAGCATCCCCTTCCTCATTTGCAGAGTTAATAGCAGACGTTAGCAGCGTGGTGGAGGCACGTGTTTAGTGGGCAGATTAAAACCACTGCCCTGGTTGAAAGACAACTGTCACACAAGCAGGACATTATTCTTTCCCTCACAGACCTGTATTCATATTTTTATCACATCTACTAACAGAACTTTCTCAACCTTCCTCTAGGAAGAATTAGAATAAGGGCTCTTGCTGCGTGCCTGGCACTCGTGGGTGCTGATGTGATGCTCTGTTGGCATATCGGAGGTTATATCCTCTGTATCATCTCTAAATGGGAAGTTAGAGTGCATATCAGGACCTTGCAACAGAGTTTCTGAGCTGGTTGGGTCACCCCAATGTATCGGCAAGGTGATCGATCCCCCAAATTCTCTTCATCATGAAATAGATCTTCATTATTCAGAATTTAGGAAATAAAAGCATTTTGCTGTTCTAGCTGCCTGTTTCTGCTCCCGTTTCACCACGAGCAGATGTAACTCGTTGAATTAACTGAAATATATGTTTCAGCTCTGTCAGGGTCCCCACCCAAGCGAGCTGTTGGCTCAGAAAATATTTATCCTGGCAGAGCACCTATGCGTAGCTTTGTAAGCCCTTATAGGAGCAGTAGCATAAATTTATCAGAATAACTTTAAAAAACGTAAATTTTGATCACTGGGGTGTATACAAGCAGAGTTCAAACGAGGTTTCCTCTCTCACTGGTTTGGTTTTTTTCAGATTTGCATAGTGGCATCACTCACAGCTCCCAGGGAAAGCCTCTAATTGCCTATTTGCATAGAGATTTGGAGATTTCTTCTGCACGTTGGGATGACTCATAGACCGAGTTTTCCTAAAGTTTCATCAGATTGTTTTATTCCTTTTTGTATTGATAATTGTGTTCTGCAGAATGCAGATTCTGGTGTGCCCTGCTTTTTCCAGAGCCTGGTAATTGGCACACATCTCCCAGTGAACTTTGTGTTGGGTTCTCATGTGTGTGTGTGCTCCTCACAGGCTGGGAGCTGGGTGTTATGACTTGTGGCTTCTTCAGATGTGAGGCTGAGGTTTGGATTTGTGGTCACAATGGTAGATTTAAGCAATTTGGGAACTAAAACAAAATTAGCAGAAAATGGCATCGGTGTGTAAATCATCGGGGGGGGGGGGGAAGGAAGATTCAATTTGAAAGTTTAAAGATATTTTATAAGTTAATCTGATATTGAATCCCTTTTATCCTTTATTTACATATTCAGCTGCTAATCCAGAAAAACACCTAAGTACTTGGTTAATTTGAATTATGTGGCTAATCCTATTGGAAGTCAAGTGCAGATGTGAGGCCCTGATTCAGCCAAGTACCGAAGGGTGTGAGCAGTCCTGTGCTGCTCCATGGACAGGGCTGAACCAGGCTCCTCTGTACTCTTCTTGGGTCAAGACTCAGCAAACCAGAGAGGTCGGAAGCACAGTCCTTCCAGCTGATCTGTCTTCATTTAACGCTGTTTTGTAACTGCATTGTTTACTCAGCATCTGTTGGTTATGGGCTAAAATGCCTTCCTTTAGGAGTAACCTTCTTTGGTGTGAACATCTGATTTCGTAACGTCTTAGCTACTCCAACCTATTTGTTCAGAGTCCCAGAGCAGCAGTGAAGTTGAGGAAGACACAAAGTGCAATGAAAAATAGTTGTACAGTAAATTAAAAAGGCTTTAAAAGCACCTTTGAAGAAGTTGAGAAATTTTGTAAAAAAATCTTGGGAAGCAGGAATTCACCTACTCTAAGGGAGGGGGAGGCAAGGACCGTCCTACTGACCTGGTTCAGATCCCACCAAAGACAAAAAGGAAACATCTGACTATCAGTTTCCAAAGTGTACATCTGTATAAATGCTCTAATGAGGTAGATTTGGGGTTGATTACTACTTCTTTACATCATGTCCCAACAATTGCTTTACTGTTTCCTTTGCATTACTTTTTCCTCCTCTCCTTATGTTCTTTATTCTGAAGTTTTCTTTTTCCTTTCTTCCTTTTTTACCTCTTTTGCTCTTTACAGGTTTCTGCTGATCTGCCTTCTCTCTCCTTCCCTTTCCCTGATATCTGCGTTTACTTGCACTCCAATTTGGGCAAAAGAAGCAGAAAAAGTTACTCTTCAGCTTCCAAGAGTTGCCATCTATATATAAATTTCTTTTTGTTCTGTTACAGTTGATCCATATACGACAAGAATATGAAATCACACTCAAAGGTCTGATGCCAGCATCATTGAGACAGGAACTTGAAGACACCATTGTGTCTTTAAAATCTCAGGTAAATTCTTATTATTCATCTTCATGGTTTTGGACTGGATAAAAACTATCTATTCTCAACAAGAAATTTTGACCATCTAAAATTTGACCAAAAATACTGAATAAGCCTCAAAACCAAATTGTGACAGTACTCACCTGCTTCTCCGTCATCTTCCACAACACTCTCCCACTTTCCTCACCTTGGGAGCTACCATATCGTATCTTTTGATCCTAGATTTCTTTCAGTTGGGAAGTGGAAGTAAAAATTATTCTCTGTTCAGTACTGGGTTTTTTTCCTCAACCCTTCCAATACTGTTCTCTCTCATCCTCCTTACCCTGCTTCTCCTCAAGGAATCATTTCACAGGTGCAGAGAGAATGAGAAATCGTTTTGTCTCAGTCTACATCATAAAGCAAATAAGATATTTCTCTTAAGATAGTGGTCCAAATGACTGTTGTGATATTTCTGCATTTTCTAACATGAAGAGGCTCCACTAAACTCCTCAGTTTTTAATACTGCATAACCCTAGCTCATCTGGAATAATGCAGAATCCACGTTGTTTGTATGTAATGCAAATAGACAATAAAACTGGCTAACAGAAATACCAGTGGCATCACAAGCCCAGTGCAGGACTCTGCATTGAAACACATCAGGAAGGGCTGGGAGCTCTCCTGGGCCAAAGGGAAGACACAAAAGACAAGGCAATGGTGGTGACTCAGAGCTGCCCACGAGCTCTGGGCAGAGCAGCAGCCCCGAGGACATGGCGCACAAGTTTAGGCTTGATACCAGCACCTTCCTACCAATTTTCAGGACCATTTTTCAAGCTATTCTAGATCTACAAACTCTCTGTTTCTTGGATGCAACCTCTCTCTCTGGAGATGGTTGGCCATTTAATGTCTTTTTTCCTTGATTTCCTCCCTCCTTTACAATGCACAAGCACTTTTTGCTGTGTGTGAGATGCTTCCCCTGGTGAAGTGTGCCTTTAATGAAAGGAGGTCATTTTCATAGGGTCAGCTTTCACATTCCCATCTGCTAGTAGTGACACAGCTTCAATGCTCTGCTTGTAAACGCTGCTTATGTGTCGAGGGATTCCTCATGGAAGTGCTGCTTCTCCTTTAAACAGTCGTGGGAAATGAAGAGCTAAGGATCTACTAGGGGAATCTATTTCCAGTTGATAGTAAAGAGCTATTTTTAAAGTGTCGTTGACTATCAGCACTGCCTGGTAGGAAGTGTTACTCTGGAGCTAACAGAAGAATCCTTCACCTTTTAATAAGCTTTAAAAACCCCATAGAACCTGATATTCACCTGTGTGAGCCACTGCAGCATTTCAAAGGAGTAAAAGTAACTACACACACTGAAACCTGGGTGCTGTCCCGGGAGTACATAGCTGCTGGCTGTGTCTCCAGCAGCACGCTGCCGCTGCAGACAACTCAGTGAGCAGGGCTCTGGCTGCAGCACAGGTGTCCCAGTCTTTGGAAATTGTTGAAATTCCTCTTCGAAACCATCAGACGAGAAGGACAGTGGAATCTCTGCACCTGTCAGGATTATTTATTGCTGGAGAAGGATGGAGAGGGAAGGCTGAGTAAAAGCACCGAGCAGTGATTAAAAATAAACAAAAGAAAAAGAAAATACTTGAGGCTTTGAGGCTTGGGCAAAGTTTTCTAAGAACATTGCTGAATATAAAGTACACTGCCCGACTGTCTGCTCTTGGTCACAGCGTATTAATGAACATTAATTTCCATACACCTCGAGACCAGATGAGTACCTCCCTCACAAGAGCAGAAGCACAGAGATCAGAGCACAGGCTTCCTATAGGAGTCGAGAGTGGAATTGGAGCTCCTGAACCCTTGCATCACCCATACGCTCACACCACCTCGGTTTAAAAGCTGTTTTGACCCTGTTGCCAAAGGAGTGGGCAGTGTGCAGCTGGAGCAGGGCTGGGAGGCCATGCTGGCAGTCTTCTTTCGAGTGTTAGTTCTAGTGTGCAGCTCAAGTGTTGCTGTGCTTTATTTAGACAGGATAAATGAGAAAAACACCCTTTGTGAAATGAGCACAAATTTATTAATTAGAGTTTTGTACGCCCTCCTCACGTGAGGTGTATTTTACAGGTCAATATTCTGCAGAAAAGAGTCTCTGTCCTCCAGGAAGAGCTGAACGCCTACCATGCCAGAAGGTAAGTGATTATCTTTGATCAATTTGTACTGTTTCACACCCATGGAGCCCAGTTATTGAAGTTTTACGGCTTAATTAAAACACTCAAATATGGTTGCAGTTTTAAAAGATCCTTATTTTCAGTAAACAAGCGTCTGAGAATTTTCCCAGTGCTTAGTCAGTACTATTAGAGCAAGATTAGAGAACTCGCAGGTGCATTACAAGTCCGGGCTTTGCCTCCACGTTCATGATGAGACACTGGCTCGCTGCACAGCTGCAGCTCTGCGGTGATGCCACCTTCCTTTTAAGATAGAAAACAATGATGCAATGTGTAATATTACAGATCCCATCTTCAAAGTACCGGATCTTCGTGAGCCTGAGCTTTTTTCAGACGTTTACACCCTCCAATATAAATTATGGCAAGGGCTGCAGCAATAAAAAGCCTTGCTGTGCCTTTAGAGTAAGTGATTCACGTGGAGAGGTGAGTAAAAGGAAACTTCCTAGGAAAGCCACCCCATCCTTTTTATATTTACAGACTTGGATGATACTTTCTTATCTCGCATGAGGATTTCTGCGATTAAGAATGTGTGCTTGTAAAGTAGTGAAATTTAAATAGCTGAACCTTTGTAAAAATGTTAAGAGTGTGAAAGTTGTCTGAAAATATTAATCCTGAACTTTCTGTTAATGAGAAGTAGCCAAAGCTAACTGGAAACTGCAAATGCCATAGATTCTTGGTAAGGTGTCCAGCATGGGTAACCTCGTTGGATAAATACAGAGCTGTAACGTGGTCTCTAGACTCTCTCCACAGCAGCAGCAGCATTAGAAAGGGATGCATGTTGTCGCAAACTTACACTGAATTATTGCCTTCTCAGTTCAGAAAACAGCTGTTTACAAAGAAGAGTGCACCATGTACCGTTAGATCAGGCCAGGCCATGAGTGACCAAAATGCTGAGCTGGAAAGACCCACAGCCCAGTGCAGAGGAAAGGCAGGGACAGAGCTGGCACAGCGGCTCCTCTCCCATTTGCTCATAGCCTCGAGAAGCTTTTGTGCCGCTTCCACTCAGGAAAACTATCACCCTGCCCAGATCTATTTTTTCCAGTACTACGTTCACACTAAATTCTGTGTTAACATTTACCTGACCCCCGTTGGTGGGAATACAGCTTTTCGTGCCCGTGGGTGCAGATGTGATGTCGCTTCATGGCACACTCCCCTGCCTGCTCCTCAGCGCCCGACATGGCAGCCGGCACAGCCGTAGCCAAGCCTGCCTTCAGCCTGGTGTGGTTTTATTGTACAAATAATAAGGTTTAACTAATGAGATTCTCTTCATTTTCAGGTAGCTGCTGGAGCTGTTGGATTTCTTCGATTGCCAAATGGACTGCTTTGAATAGGTTTGAAGATTTGGCTCTTGTAAATTAAAATGCAAAGATTAGTGGCTGCTTTGTTAGCACATAAAATGTAACAAAGTTCATGAAAATACATCCATTGCTCGTGCCAGCATGTTTTTAGTTGTATCTTCCTTCCATTATTTTTTTATCATTATCTTATTACAGACTTATGTTTTCAATGTGTTGGACTCCGTGCTGAGCTTGCTTACTGTGTGAGGAGTTTCTTCCACTGATATGTTTCTTAGTACCATTCTTTGCCCTTTGATACATGAAGAAAATCCCAAGGCATGGTTAATGGTCTTGAGAGGGGCCCAGAAATTCCTACCATCTAAGTCCAGCTGTGGCACTGGCAGCAGCAGCGAGACCCTCTGTGTCACTGCTGATGGGGACAGCCACCTCTCATCCCTTGCACCGGTCACACCGGCAGTGCAGGTGGGATTCGGAGGGTCCTGGGCTGATTGAGCACCCAGCTGGATGCGGCTATCCTGCCGAGCCCCAGCTCACCAGCTGCACTCTTATCTCTGCCTGGCATGGAGATCAATGAGGAGAGGCTTTGGCAGGCTGGGCTTCATCCACCCCCACCTCCTGGCAGCGCCCGCAGGGAGCTCCTTGCCAAATACAGGCTCCAGCTTTGCTGATTGTCAGCCTGGTCTGGGCCTAGGCAGGTTTTCCACCTTCCTTGAATCAACAAGTGATTCTTCTAATTATAGATAAGGGGTTGTCATGGTTCTGATAAGCCAGGAGGTGCTTCAGCAGGTGCCGCAAAACCTCGCCTGGGGCACCGGTGCCTTTTGGAAGGAGGAATTTGTTAGGATGCATTTAGTTAATTGTGGGCAGTAAAATGAAATGTATTTACTCAGAGAGGTGCGTGGCAGCGATGGTTGGGCTCCTCGGGAGGAGCACTGGGCTGCACACTGGGATTGACCCGCTGGATATTGCCCTGTGTCCGAGTGGGAGACATGGGGACAGCCAAATCGCTCTTCTCATGGGTGAAGGAAACAAGGCAGCTTTGATTCTGCCATTCTTCTTGGGTTTTCACATGATGTCTGGGTGCTCAGAATGCTTTTGGAACTGGTAAAAGGAGGTGTGTCCCTAGAGAAGCACATGGACACTCTTCTAGATAGTTTGACTCAGGCCTCAGTTTCCTTCTTTTTGATGGAGTTGGGTTGTTGATGTCACTGATGATTAAAAAGCAGCTTGTGAAAAGTAATTCTTGGTCAATCTGGGAATTTTACAACTCTGGGAAACTCTCCAGCATCACAGGGAGCATCACTGTGAAGGTGCTTATAAACCTGATAAGAAAATAAATTAAAGGTTGGTTGGAGTTCTCTTGTAGTGTTGTTAGCATTTCTTTGATTGTTTTTGTAACAAGTGTGAGTTAGAGTCCAGATTGCAGGAAATGGTTTTGCTTGTTCTCTACCTCCCCTTCCACCTGCCGGGTCAGGAATCGACACCTGCCAGTAGCTGACTTCATTGCCCATAAAACAAGCCCTGGTGAAACCAGCTTGGGCACAGTTAGAGCTTTATTTGTACTTGTAATTTATTTAATTTCACTGATTATTTTGCTGCAGGAGAGACTATTGTTCCACTCTCTATAAACCCCACAAGAAAAAGGCATCATAACATTTTCCACCAGCACCAGGGGAGGTGACCCTCATCAAGGTGACGCTTCGTTTCAGTGCCACTCACAGTTCTTGTGTTACACGTAACAAATCTGCTGGTTTCTGGTGCAGCTGGAGGAAAAGGGATACAACCTCCCTCCTTCTCCCAGCCCTCTGCTCTCTTCTCCAACAGTGCTTTAATTGTCCTGGTGACAGCAGATACTCCTGGTACTTGCCTGAATCTCCACCGACCACAGGTTCAGACTGAGAAATTATTTTGCTGCAAAGAAAAAAGATTTTATTGTGACTAGAAGAAAAATATTTGTGATGGCTGGGATATTGTCCAGGGTTCTGTTGGGTTTTCTGGAAAGCCGTGATAGAGAGAGCTAGGCTTATTCAGCCTAGAGAAGCGAAGGCTGCGGGGGGACCTCATTGCAGCCTTCCAGTACCTGAAGGGAGCAGAGAAACAGGAGGGGAATCAGCTTTTTAAAAGGGTAGATAGTGGCAGGACAAAGGGGATGGATTAAAGCTAAAGCAGGGGAGGTTTAAATTGGATATTAGGGGGAAGTTCTTTACAGACAGTGGTCAGGGGCTGGAACAGGCTGCCCATAGAGGTGGTGGATGCCCCATCCCTGGGGGTGTTCAAGGCCAGGTTGGATGGGGCCCTGGGCAACCTTGTGTAGCTCCAGGCCTGGATGTTGCCGGCCCTGCCTGTGGCAGGGGGGTTGGAACTCTATGATCCTTGGGGTCCCTTCCAACCTAGACCAGTCTATGATTCTATGATTCTATCGGCGAGTCTTGATAGAGACCGTACACAGGAGCTGATTTGATTTTATTTTTAATTATCTTAACACAGTGCAAGTCCTTCCCAAATCACAAAACTTACTGGAGCCGCCACACTACTGAATTATAGACTTGGTCTCATTCGGAGGGTACAAAGTGAGACATCAGATACCGTATGAAAGTTTCAAACACAAGGTCATTTTAATTCTGACTATTTTTTTTCCAAGGAACTCTCTTTTCTGAGCTTTGATATTTTGTTCAGAAAGGTCATTTCTTTTAAGCCTTTGTCATTAAAGAAGACTTGTTCTTTAAAGCGTGCTATCAAAGAGTGCAGAAATTGCAAGTTACTGAAACTCAAATGCATGATCAATTTTAAGTCTGTCAACTAAAGCCCACTTAAAATTAGATGTGCTCTGGTACTGGTGGCTCCTTTGATAAAGCCTCTGGAAGATAGGCAGTTGGTCAATTCAAGCCAAAAAAAAAAAAAATAGAAGATAATTAAATAAAACTTTTCCACCCTAAAGTAGAATATTTTTTTTGGTGAAAAAAAGCATCAAAAATGCATAGCCATGAGGCTTAGCAGAAAGGGAGCTGTGTGTCGTGTATGTCAGCACGAGCATCACACTCAGCCCTTGGGGCTGAAAGAGAGGAAGTGTGTGCTTGTAGGAGGAACAAAGTAAAGGAAGACCTGTACCTCAACTGGGCAGTTAGGTTCTAACACGGTGCTTCCATCATAGCACCCCTTCACCAGATTGTCCTTCAGGAACCTGGTTCTCCTATCTGAAGCCTGACACCTGTGTTTGGCAGCAGGCAGGTTTGGCCATCATTCCAAACGAAGGTTGTGGGTGCTCATTCCACAGTTGGCTTCTCCCAGCCAAGCTAGCACCAAAGTTAAGTTAAACTGTCTGGTTTTGCCCAGAGAAAGGCTTCACTGTGTTTACTGAAACCCTGGACCTAGAGTCCATAAGAAATCTGTCAGTCAGAGTGATCCTGAGCTGAAATCAAGGACTCTACCAAACCCTCCATGTCTCTTCACTAAGGACCAATCTCACAGTGCTGAGAACTCCTGGAGCATGCAGGACATGTTTAATGAGGTTTAGCAGACAGTCCACATGACCCAAGAGGTACCATCTACCCCGTAACACACAACACTGATGCAGCTGTGGACCAGCTGATGTCCTCCCTGCTGAGCTCCACCAAGAGCTTTTGCACAGGCTCAGCCATCGAACACGGCCCTGAAGATTTGGCTGGTTAGTTGCTGGAGTTGGCAGTGGCCTGTGGATTCATGGTCAATCACTCTTCATCCAGAGCAAGCATTTTTAGAAAGGGATTCCTTAGAAATGGCTCTTTCTCTTTAAATCCAGAACCTACCTAAATCTCAGTAAGGTTTTATACAGTCAGGCTCTTATGCTGCATCTAAGGGTGGTGGAAAAACAGACCTAAGAAGGCTAATGACTCCATATGGATTTCATGAGCAGTCAGAGCCTGGATGTTTGTGAGGCTGTGTTTAATTGTGCTCAGCAATGATGTTACGTCTTCTGAGACTTATCGACACTTGCTTGTCATCTTCTTGTTTGTTCATCGCTGTTGGATGAGGTCATTGGCTGAGTAATTTCAGTATAGATTTGAATCTAGGATGAAAACTCCCCTGACTTCATAATAGAGACCCACTTTTGTTGCAGTATTTGCTATCCTCACTTTTAAACCTCTACAGCCATGAAGCTAGGCCTAATCCAAACCTGTTAAGCTCAAAGAGAAGCTTTCAGGAGACTGTGCCAGCTGTGGACCAACCCTGTAGCTTCACTCTGGAGGACCACCTATGCTACTGACATCCCCTGTGGAAGGGACAGCAAGCAGGGCAGTTCTTGGGAAATCCAGGGACAAGCAGGATCCAGCTGGTGTGGGTTTGGGGACTTGGAGTCACTCTCTTGGCTTCTCCTCTCTTGGCACATGAGCATCAAGTGGTTTAGTAAGATGGGGCAGCCATCTATGAGGTGGACATGTCCTTCTGCTGGAGGCAGACATAGAAGTGCACGTACTTTTCTGCTGCCCTGGGCACAGCTGGGAGGAAACCCTTCATGGCTGCATCTGAACAAGATGCACACAGCAGTAAGACCTGCCAGGAAGCATCAATCAGCGGGCCCTTGGGGCTATCACCTGCATGTTTAGCTGGTTGGTCCAGCTCCTGGGGATCATGGCACGCAACCATCCCAGCTCACCCTCCATTTGCTGGAGCAATTAGCATAGAGAAAGGGGATCTGAGCCTCTATGGGCAGAGAGGTGGAGGCTTGACATGTTGTATGGGCAGAGAGGTGGGCACGTGGGGCTTGATGTGTTGCACTTCCTCCAGCTTGCTCCTGAGCACAACTTCTCACCTAGAGCCAACTTCCATCTCCTGGACATTTCTTAGAGCTCACAGGGTTTGAACAAGGCCCAGCCTCTGGCTGCAAAGGCAGGCATTGCTAAACAAGAAGGCAGCAAACGCAGCAGCACACACAGAGCAGCTGACCCACGGAGCATCTCCTGCCAGCCCTGTCCCCAGATGGTGGCCCCAGCGATGTTTCAGTGCCTTTTTTATTATCATTATTTATTTTTTTCCCAGGCCTTTGCCAAGGTTTCTCCTGGCAGCTCTGTGGGTGCCATAAACCACCAGACTGCTATGCTACGGTTTGAAATATAAATACTGGGTGCAGTAAAATAGTAACCAGGCACCTGTGGACAAGCTCCAATTACAACAATGGGGTCCAGCTGCCACCCCACACCCTGCCCCAGCAACAGGGCCAGAGCCTTGCAGATCAGGGACAAACCAGCCCCTTCCCACCTGAACTCCAGACCCTAATTCAATGCAGCACACATGCAAACACTTAACCTTAGCCCTGCACCTAACCTTAGGCCCATCCCTGTGATTGGATGTGCTAAGGGGATGTTCTGGGAGCTGCAGACTTATAGCCAGGCTTGAGGGTTAGCCTCTGCCTCCAGTATAGCTCATACCTAATATCTTCATCAGAGCTAAGGCAGTCCTCAAAATCATGAGGTATGTGTATGTACCTCCTTTCCTCCTGCCTGAAAACCCCTTTGGCACCCCATGAGCTGTGTCTGCAGCCCTCTGTCAGCAGCTCCAGCTTTCCTGTTGCATGGCTGCACGTGAACGTCTTGTCTGCAGAGGACAGCTGAAGGACTTACCTCGCAGTAAGTTGGTGGGGTTTTGTACCAGTAAAATAGCTTCCCCCAAGAATTGGGTTTGTGTGTCAGCAGTGCTGTGGTTTGTTGGTGGAATCTAGTTAATTAACCTTTCTGATGGATCTAATAAGGGCTGGGGATGATTTTCTTTCATGTATTTCTGGTGGGGTTTGATCCCGTCTCTCTGGGCGTTTGCTGACCACTGCTGTTGATGCTGGAGCTTTGCTCTTGGGAGTGAGCCCTGTTGTGACAATCAGTACAGCAAGAGGTGGCTTGTGACAATGCTGAGCCTTGTGCAGGATCCAGCCTGCTCGTGGCTTGGCGTGATGCCACCTCGACAGATGGGACAGAGCATCAGGAGATGTGTGTGAGTGCTGGGGGCTGGACTGCCCTGGGTGCCTCCGGCGGGGGGGAGATACCCCCATGGGAGAGCCATCCCCTTGCTTTTATCTTTGCAGAGGGGAGGAGTGGGTCAAGTCTCTGCAATATCCATGTGTTTCTCTGAAAATGATGGCTGCTGTTGTGTTAAGCTATAGGGTGTTGGTCCTTGGGGGAGGAGGGGCTGGTGGTCCTTTGCCTCTGGAGCTGTTGGTACAGAAGATGTTGGGTTTGGGTCAGAGTGTTGTATGGTGTGCAGTCGCTGTGTGGTGCGTGGCCATTGTAAGGAGGAGGGTGAGAAGTGCCAGACTTGAACTGAAACAATAATTTGAAATTCATGTGACTACTAGAAGCCGATCAGAACGTGCTGGTCTCTCTGCAGACCTCTGTTCTTTTTTTCCTTCCCCCATATAACAGCTGTTTCCCAGTGATGTATGTATACTCCCATGAGTGCTAGGCTGTGAAATAGCTGCATGGGGGCTTACGAACTTGTATTCAAAGATCTAAAGACTGAAGAGGATTCACAAGTGGCCTAGGGACACCATTCCTAAAACTTCCCTGAATAAATGTTCTACTTCAAATCCAGTGGGTTTGGCTGAAAATCCTATCAGAAAAAAAACAACTCTACTATTCAAATACTATTGAAATCCTCTTCTGTATCCTTCCTGACTGTGATCAGATCCTCTGATTAAACCTTTGTAAGTAGAGCAGAGCAAGTTTGCTCAGACTCAAAACAGGTTGTAATTTCTTCTCTTTTAGTTACCATCATGCTGCTTCTTTAAAAACCCCACGAAAAACAGTCTCCAGGTAATTCAGTAGGATGTTATTAAATAGTCTGGTGTTAATTATAATGCGCCTCTGTAAATATTTATTGAACATCCGTCTCTTGTCCCTTTTTGAATTAAACTTGGGACATAGGCCAAGAATAACGTGGAACATCCCCATGTCTTTAAATATTGACCCAACGTATCTGTCCTCTGTGGTCCCCAGGACCTTCCCCTCCGAGCAGGGCATTTGTGGAGCGTGGCAGTGCCAAGCTGCGAGACCGGGTCTTGGGCAGCTCTGCCCACAGTTATGTGTTACTCTGAGATGTACGATAAATTCTTATGTTATCTTGTGCAGGAGAAAGGTTTCAAGGTTTCGTCTCTGTTCTAATAGCCTACCTGGCTTTTTTCCAAACACAGAACACTTCTGACTTTTCACCATCAGTCTTTCATGTTGATTAATAGCGGACGCATATCGGGCACGTCATCTTTGGTTGTAACGCTTCTTAAAAATAACTGTCCTTTGAACTGCCTTCAGGTCTGCTAGTTAGAGATTGCACCGTGTCCTTTCCCCTGATTTGTAATTTCTTCCCTGAATTTGGTGTGTGTTACTGTCTGTCTTTAATGTGGGATTTATTTTTTTAATTTTACTTTTTGCTGCTTTTGCCCTGTCTTTGCCCACTTGACTTGGCTGCAATACTGTTCCATCATTATAAAAACATAATTACATATTCTACATGGGTCTGGTCTGGATAAAATTATTTTCAGGGCTTGCAATTATCAGTCACAATTTTTTTGACCAAAGTTTCTCCCTAAGTTGACTTTTCTTCTAATTGGTTCTGAGCTGGTGAAGAATGATGCTGTAAAAAATCTCTGGCAAGTGCAGCCTCGGAGATACAGTGTGAGGGCATGAAAGATTAGGGACGACAGCAGAGGAAACACCTTTACTTCTAGAGTCTGGGTGAAGGCTGTGGTTAGAACCTTGCTGAGATCACCCTCATTGAGTCCTGGGACTCCCTGGAAGCTCCTGCAGATGTTTGCACCCTGAGGTCGCAGCCTTTGCCCTTGCTTGCAGCTGGCTTTGTTGCAGGGAGCCCTTCCAGGTGATTTACTGGGCAGGCAGGTTCAAGCCTTCCCCCTCCACAGTGTGAATTTGGAGCTTGTGCTTTCAAAGCAGCTTTGGGGTTTGATGCTTGCCTTGATTTGAATGCCCTTTGATAGAGCCTCCTCACAACTTAATGTCCTCCAGAAAACCCAGACACCCTAGACTGGAGATGAGATTGGGCTTGGTCTAGATGGGATGGGACTGTTGTGGGGTGGGGGGTGCTTGGACCATGTCTGACCTTTGCGAGAAGATGGAGCAGGGTGAGAAAGTGTTGCACCCCAGCCAAACTCACATTTTACATCTGCAGTCACCTTTGGTTTTAACCTTTTCTTGCCTGTGGAGAGCTGAAGGCTGTGGCCTGGCTGGGTCAGTCTCTAAGCACTCAGCAGCCCCGAGCAGAGAGGTATCAGGCTTCACGGTGAGCAGCTCCAGAGAGAGTGGTGATGAGACAGAGCATTACAGGGAGGACATAACAGTTGATGTATTTACAGCTACGCTGCTTCCTCGATCTTCCTAAGATGCAGATGAAAGTAAAACTGGCAGCCGCTCCTCGCGATGCAAATCGCGCCACTGCAGCAGCGGCCCAGCGGAGGTATGCCATGTCTAACCGTGGTTACGCGAGACGCCGCTGCCAAACCATGTCTTCCTCCGTATGTGGCTTGACAGAACATTGTGTTTAACCTCAGACTGGATGGGATAAAACACGGTTCTCTGTCAGGACTGCAAATTCACGTGTCTGCCTGCACCTAAACTCTGCCTCCCAGTCTTAACCGCGGTTATTGCCATAGTGTGGATGGGTAGGATGTTTTCACGGGGATGCAGGAGCCTTAAATCTTGATCCATTTAATCTGAATCAAGTTCCTAGCTCAACTGACAGCTTTGAATTTATGCACCTAAACCATTTAAACACTCTAAGTGCCTTCCAGCCCCTGAAGGAAAGCCCGCACAGCAGTTTGCACATCAGCTTGGCCCAGAACTGCTTGTACCCAGATGTTGCCCCAGCGAAAAGCAGATTCTGCTGGCTATCAAGCATTGCATACATGTTCAAAATGCTCTGTAGGGCCCTGCAGGGGTTAATGTCTAACAGGGCTCTGAAAGATGTCCAAGGCAACTCCATCCCCAGCCCATGGCTTTCCCATATGGCGAAGGAGCGCGGGGACCCAGACTCATCCCATGCGGTCCATGTATGGAAAAGCTGGAGCGCTGATGGTCTGTAGTGCAGCTCCCCAATGTAAGGGTGTAATAATTAACAACAGCCTCTGTGGTTATATGGCACCTTCCATCTGAGAGTCTCGCAGCACTTTCCAAGCCCCTTCCCCTCAGACACGTGATGCTGGGTCCAAGGGCCCAATCTTGATAGATGATCTCCTTGGGGTGGGTTTGTGGCATGGAAGATTTGTTGTTCGTGCTCTGACACTTCTGTTGGAGAAATCAGATCTGTGTTCCTGCTAGGTGCCAAGAGGCAGGAGCTGTTGAGAGGGCTGCCGCAGACCTCATGCTGCATGGGCCAAGGCTTGAGCAATGCTTTTTCGGCATCTCTTTATTGTTGCCTCTAAATCTGGTCCTGCTCAGCTGCTGCAGGAAAGAGCCCATGATAGATAACACCATCTCTCTGCTCCCAGCCCGATGAATAATGAGCTGTTTGTACATGGAGCCAAGCGTGATGCCTTCTTCTGGCTGCAGCCTTCTTGGGGTGGTTTGATTTCAGGGCTTCTCCAGCATGGTGCAGAGCAACCCCCGAGCCCCCTAAGGAGCTTTGTTTGGGGTCTGCGAGCACAGCTGCCGTGGGACAGCTGGGAGACGCACGGAGCTCCTGGGCCCTCCATATGGATGCTCTTGACCTCTAAGGCCTCAGAAACTCCATGTGGCTGCTGAGGACACTGGAAAGGGTCAACCCCCTACACCCTCAACAAAAGGAGGGTTTGGTGGATGGAGCAGTGACAGGGTCTTAGAGGGAGATGAGGGGGGAAAGTGCTGGGTTTTGAGGGACGTGGATTTGCAGTGCAGCAAAACTTGCTTGTGAATGTAGGTTGGAAACAGCCAGCTTCGTTCACAGCCCTCGCCTGGTGCCCGGGAAATGGGGCCAGACGGGTCAAACAGGGCTTGGATCCAGCCGCTGCCGTCCTGGCGAAAGGCTCTTGCAGCTCGCCCGAGCAGTGTGGGGGCGCGGGGTGACTTTGAACCCCCTCCCCATCCCCAGCAGCTTTGTTATCGGTGCTATTGTGGGGCTGGCGGAGCCAATCCCCGCCAGCCCCGATTCAAAGTCCAGGTGCCAACCAACTTGAACTCTCCAGCATCCCCGCCGTGAAGCAATTATTCCCTCAGACACATTCATTGTTCTCATTACACCATAAATTGTGAATGAATTAAACATGCACTTACCACTATGCACCACAGCTGTCAAGGAAAATAACACACAAATATCGCACAGGGCTGGATCCTGCTCCCACTCCTCTCCCAGGAAGGTTTCCTGCTTGCAGGGAAGGAGGCAGCAGCCAAGCTCGCTGGAGCTGATATTCTCTTTATGGTGAGGCCAAATCTCTGTTCTCCCTCACAGCAGTGCAGGGCAGGACCATCTCCATTGGATTTGATGCTTTAATTGGGGCTTGCTTGGTTGGTTGATTTTTCTTCCGGCCAGGTTTCTATCGCTGCTGTGCAGAGGGAAAACGACCCCTGAGCATTCCCAGATCCCACTTGCACCATGTCTTACTCGGGGCACAAAATCCTGCCGTGGGCGTATGAGTGTCGCTTCAGGCAGAGAGGGATAAAACCACCCCCAAAGCCCCCGTGCCACCAGCAGTACCGTGCCTGCCCCGAAGTCCCCACAGCCCCAGCACAGGGGTGTGGGGCTCACCCCTGTGAGCACCCCAGGCTGTGCTGGGGGATTTTATCGTATGTGATCGATAGCTGGGGAGGGAAGCTGTGAAAGAAGGGTAACTCAGGGTGCTTGACTTCATCTTACGGTGCTACATACGTATAGACTTATAGATACACTTTCCCAAGGAGAAGCCTGGGGGGTTGTTTATTTTCTAATCTCTGCTCCATGTCTGTGGAGCTTCTAGAGCCAGGAACAAGCATGTCAGCAGATAAATTCCCCAATTGTCCCTGCTCCAGTAAGGGGACCTGGGACTCGCAGCCACCTTGGGGTACAATGTGGGGATTCACCAGACAGGATTACAGAGGGGGCTTTTCTTTGGAGCGCAGGAGCGGGAGGTTTGTCTGCATTTCTCTCCTTGCACCGCATCTCCAAGGAGGTTTTCACTTTCTAAGAAGGATGTTACCCACTGAGCTATTCATAGCAGTTAAATGAGAAAAGGGGTTAATAAAATACATGCTAGAAAAAAGAAAATAAGATTAGAAGGACTGGTGTTTTGGCTGTGAGGCCTTCTGTGGGCTGCAGAGAGAGGGGGGAAAAAAGGAACAAGATTATTATTTTCTTTTCTCTAGCTCAAAGAACTTCATGGCCAGAATGGCACCGCTAATCCAATTTTCTTTCTAACAAGTATTTTATCAACACCTCTTTCTTTTCCCCCCTTCTGTTCTCCTGTAGCGTCTCTGTGCTGACGTGGGATTACTTGGTTTAAAATTAAAGTTTCGGCTGTGTGGTGCCTGGGCTCTGCAGCGGCTGCAGTGGGGCTCCCAGGGGCTGGGGGGCACTGGCATGGGTGCACATCTCCCCCACACACAACACACACAGAGTCGTTGCACTTTTGGGCACCTGGTTTTGTCTGGGCAGCCACAGAGAAGGATCTTTTACAGCCGCTCAGCGCCGTTTGGCAGAGGATCAGATAGCAGCTCCACTGAAAGCAAACAGCCGCCTTTCCGAGGGAGTCGATATTTCGCAACGTGTTACTTCAGTGTTATTTATTATGAACATATTTTCCCTTTTATCCAGGGATTTGCCAACTCCTCAGTGTCACAGAACTTTGCCGCAGCCTCGTGAAGGGCGGTGGTGCCTCTCCTCCCCTCCTGCTGTTCCAGGGGAACCCTGGGAGGTGTCACCCAGCCCAGGGGGGTGTGTGTGTGTGTGTATGTCCCCAGGGGAAGGAGGATTTGTGCAGGAGCCCGGGATTACCCCCTGCTCTTTTAAAGGCAACTGACACCCTAGATGAGAGATTTGGTTTAAGCAGTAGGTCACATATCGGAGTAAGGAGAAGGTGCAATAGGACCAGTCTGCCCCAGTATGCACATGGCACAGTGTCCTTGGAGGGATTTGGGGCAATATGTTAGAGGAATGGGTAAAACATGGGGAGAGGAGTTGTGCTCTCATCATCTGCCTTTTCCCTTAAAGAGAAGAGAAGAGCTGGTGGAATGGAGGGTGCTGGAGAAGTGGGTGGGGGAACCATCAAGACCTGGGAAAAGGCTGTTTGTCTTGGGTGAGGGAGAAAGTTAATCAAAGCCTTAAAAGGACCTGATTGATCTTCATTAGCCTGTGACTTCTGTCTGTTTGCTAACCTAAGCCCCTCCTCAGTGCAATGGGGCTGGGATGGCGAGAGGTCCAGCAGCTCCAGGCACTACTCCTCTGAACATGCTGTCTTTGGTGGCACTTTTTTCCCCTCTCTTGAGGATTAAGGAAGCTGGTCCCCTCCCTGCAAGGTTCCTTGGGGTCTGGGGGAGGACCTGGGCTAGGGCTTGTCCATCTGTGGGTGCAGCACCAGCAGCTCTAGGGGTGCAGGCACCAGGGCAGCCTTTGCCCAGCTCAGTGCCAGCCCCAAGAAGGGGAAAATCCCCGTGTGTTTGTGAGGGGCTCAGTGCAGGGAGCAGAGCAGCACAGCAGCGTGTGCTTGGCCACCTCTGCTGCTCTGCAGAGGGATCAGGATGTTTTAGAGCAAACACATCTTCTCTGTGGTGCTTGACTCCATTCCTCAATATAATGACTTGGGGAAAAAATAATGCTAATGCTAACAGTGCAAGAGGTACCTCTCTGCAGCCAGACCCCTGCACAGGATTGGGGCTCAAGCTCTCCCAAGCTCCCCGCATGCAGCCAGCTGGGATTTCCAGCAGCTGAGGAGGCTCTTCAGGATCTGGGATGAGCCCCGGTCGTCTGCAGGCTCTCACAGAAAAGATACTACAGAATTAAGGAGAACTTGAAAGCGTTTCTTCGTCTTTCTTCCTTCTTTGTCGCTTGCTTGTTATCCAGGTGCTGATAACCAGCCAAATATCAGAGCAGCTGGTGCAGGATGAACAGCTCAGCCCCTGTCCCTGCCACCGCAATTTGGGATTTCAGCTTATCCAGGAGTTCTGCTGGGGTGGGATTGCCCCTGGTCCCCCTGGGGTCACACATGACAAGTTCTGGAGGTAGAGGAGCAGTGACCCTCAGTGGCTCAGTGCAGGGTGAAGCCATCTTGGGCTGTTCCCCTTTGTTTCTAATCCTCCTTGGCACTTGGCTTCATGAGAAAATTAGACCGTGTTGGAACATGACTTTGCTTCAGTGTATTAATTGCTAGGATGACGAGGATCGGTCAGCAGTTAAGTGTAGACAGGCACAGTCACGCTCAGCGTAACGTCAGGTGATGGGAGCTAATCCTGAGATCCCAGTAAGATTCACTCTGGTGACGTAATTATGTCCAACTGAAATGCTTCAGAGTTGGATTTTGATGGGACGTCAGATTCTTTTCAGCCAGCAGTTTCCAATCCATGCCCTCTTCCCCTCCGCAGCAAGGCTGAAACTCCACAGCCAGTTCCAGCCAGAATCCAGGATGTGTACATCCTGGCAGGCAGCAGCGATCTGCAGCAGTTGTGTGGGGTGCCTGACACCATTTCCCCGCCACACACTCTCCTTGTCCAAGCACGAAGCCCGGCCTTTCCTGGGGGATACAGTCTGGGCCTGTGGGAGAGTGTAGAGCCTGAGACAAATGATGCCACTCCCCAGTTGTACTGCCATTTTAAAAAGAGCTGTTTGGTTGCAATATAGGGTGTATTGGGTATTTTTTTACCGGTCAGATCAGTTTTCTTGGGAAAACCCTTCCCACCAGTCCTTTTTCACCTGGTTTGATGCACAAAGACCAGCACGACCCCATTTAACCAGCAACCAACCACCTGATCTGGGCAGCACAAGCATCCATCTGGGGTGCCTTAGCAGCCAGCTGTGCCCATCCCCACGCCGTGAGGCTTGGCCATCCGTGTCCTGCTGAGCTGCTCTTGGAGGTTTCCCCATCCCAGATGTGGCACTCGATGTCCCAGGCCGGTGTCACCTCTTTCACCAGACCTCCTGGTCTGCTCTGTGGAAGGGCAAAGCTCCCGCGGGAGCGCTCCTTTGTATCCCGTGGAGGCTGTCATTAGCGTTTCTTAATCAACGCTTTCTTGTTAGTGACTGGGACCAGTGGGAGCTTTGAATGAAGGTGGAGCCAAGCCAGAAAAAAAAGATCCTCTCCTGAAAAATTATAATGAAAGCAATAATAGCTGGGTCCTTGAGCAATGCCTGCCTATGACAATCGCTGTCTGGAGGCTACCTTAATTACGAAACAGTGTTCTCAGCCTCGGGCTTCACGATCTCGGGGCCTTTACTCTGTCTTGAGCAATATTTTATTGCTATTGTCCTCAACCTATTTCATATTAACTTCAGAGTATCTGAAAGTTCTCTGGACTGTGCGTTGGCTTTCTCTTCTATTTGCACACATTTCCTGTATTATCTTTTTACAATTTTTTTTTATCAGTATCTGAAAGCCTAAAGCTGGGATTATCTAAAGGATTATAGGAGAATTAGGTACCCAAAGCCAATTGATTTTTCGCTGTGAATTAGCCAAGCGCATTTGGAGGGCTGGGGACTTTGGTCTGCGCTCACGGTTTTAGGTCTACCTTGTACCTCCTCAGCATCTCTCGGGTGGCCTTAAAAAGGTGCCAAAGGAGGAGCAGTCAGTAAGAAACTGCAGGTACAAGGAGGTAGACGTGGCCCTGAGACATTAAACTGCCTTTGAAAATCTCCTTCTGACTCCCTCAGGCTCTTTTGAAAATGCCACTCCAAGTTACCATCAATTTTGATAATTAAGCAGTGATTTAATTTTAGAGTAACAATAATTGTCAACATTTTCCAACCCAAGCACCTTAAATTAGACACGCAGATCCAAACGTTGGCACGGGATCAAAGCGGAGCGGTGTGATGTTTTTTGGGAGATGCTGAGCACACGCAGCTCTCGCTCCGTGGTGCTGGAGGAGGCTGTGCTGAGGACTTCAGAAAACCAGGCCATTCGGACTTGATCCCCTGCCAAGCGCAGCGCGCTCTCCGTGCGTTTCAACACCTCGCTCTAGGCACCTCGGATTAAAAGAAAAAGAAAAAAATTCAAAAGAAGGATTGGCCAGGAGTGTTGTGCTGATTTTTCCCTGACAGTGAAAGTGGAGGCCGGCTGCCTTTCCACAGGGAAAGTCACTGGAGTCCTTGCAGGGTGTGACCAGGGATGTCACCAGCATCCTCGCTGACAGTGAGCAGGCCAGGCCAGGGTAGCAGCCAGGGCTCCTGCATCCCCATGGGGGAGTTGGGGAACTTGGGGGTGGCTGAGGACCTTTTGGGGCCTGGCAGGGTGCAGGTGGCCAAGATGCTGGGCAGAACTCTGCATTGCTGGGAAGGAACCACCCGCATCCTGCTCCACACCTTTGGCTTGGCCCAGGGGCTGCTCGCCTCGGGGTGGGGGGGTCATGGCTGGGGACCCCGGTGCTGTGGCTCGGCAGGGTGAGGCCATGGCAGACATCAAAGCCACCATGAAGCCAATACTTTAATCGTATCTCCGCGCCTTTGATGAGGGCTTCACCTCGCTGTGCTCTCCCACTCCCGGCCCCACCCGGAATTAGTGCTCCTGCTTTATTTTTAGCAGCGATTTGGAAACGGCTGGGGCTCCTTTTCTCTTTCTTTCTTTCTTTTCCCCATTTTTTCTCCCCATTTCTTTCCTTCTTTTCCCCCTTCCCCCCCCCCCCCCCCCCCCCCCTTTTTTTTAAAGCTCAGGGCACGGTGCCCCCCCAGCCTCCCCAAACCCCCAGCCAGCCGCTAAGGGAACATTCACACCTATTTTCCTTGCCTTGTCTCCCCTTTATTCTTATGAAGCTCTCATTGATTATTGCCCTTAAATTCCTCAGTCCGGTCATAGATAAAAGGATAACCACTTCAAAGCGAAGTGTTAAGAGTTTAACCTCGAGCTAAAAGAGTGGACAACAAGGTAATTGAGGGTAATAACTGATCACAGACCTACTTTCAAAGGCACATGCAAGCCTCACTTTCAGATGGCTTTAATTTTATTAACATTTGTAGCAGCTCTAGATGCTTTTGAATCATTACAAACTTCAAAGCTTGAGGTAACACTCCAAATGGAGAACCTGACACCAGGTTTTTTGTTCAGACCCACATCATATTGATAGTCTCTGTTGCGAGCATGTAACATCTCTTCTCAAACTATAAAAACCCAGATGAAAAAAAATATTGCCAATAGAGAAGATCAAAGCCCGAACCTCCCTTTGAATGATCCCAAAGAAGTCAAAACAGAAAACAACATGGAAAAAGAACTGTATCTGTATTATTGCAACTAACTTTATCCGTATTTAAACTTGTGGGCTGCAGCGGATGGATAATTGCTCCTGAGCTTTATCAAGCTGTTTGGCTTATCATCTGTTTCTCTTTGGCCATGTGGAGCTGGCCCTTTTGCTTTTTGGGTGTTTAAACCCCAAAATGTGGGAAGAGCACCGAAAGGAACGGGCCTGGCTCATTTGGGAGGGGAGCTGCACGAGGTAAACCTAAAAAAGACGTTCCCAAACCGAAAACACATGGGCTAAAATCAAAATAATAAAAGCACCCAGCATCTTCCCATCTCCAACCTGATAGTTATGAGGAAAAAGCCATCTCCTCTACAGATGTCAAGCTGTTTCACAGCAGGATGTGCCGGCCGTCGCCACGGCCTGGTTCATGTGCGCCCCGTGCCGTGTCCCACCGCGCCCGGCCCTGGGCCTGCACAGTGAATCAGCCCGCGGAATTGATCCAGGGTATAAATAGCCTTTTTCTTTGTCTATGTTTTGTGCTGAGGAGGGTTATTTTTAACCGGGTGAGTTCCCTGAGCTAATGCCCGAAGCATTCACAATGAAGGGGGTGGCCCAAGGAAACGGGCTGGCCCTGCTGCCAAAAAATACATCCTGGCTCCCCTCTGCAGAAGTGCTGCTGCCGCTTCGGGCTGGCGTCAAGGCTCTGTGGTGCCACTTCGAGTAGCTGGGGAGAACCTTCCCAGCTGCCCTAAAGTCATCTGCAGAGGAAAAAGCTCTTGGATTTCTTTTTTTTTTTTTATTTCCTTACTGGTTTATAGTGGTGTGCAGCAGGTTTTATACTGGTGTAGTCCTTTCCTCCTGGTTCGTATCCGCATAATAGCAGAGAGAAGCATGAGGCAGGTAATTTGTTTTCATGCAATTCAGCACAAAGGGCTGGCTTTGTGTCCAGGATGTTTACCAGCATCCTAGCTGCTGGATGGGGCTGTTCCAGTGGTCTTCCCACGATAGCCCACCCTCACTCAAAACCCTTCAAACCCTTGGCATCCCTGAAGCACGGCGGCTCTATTAGAGCTGTTGAAGGCAAGGGCTCAATGCTGATTAACCCCAGGTATCTGGACCCCAGGTTTTTGCCAGTTTTACCAGCAGCCCCGCATGGCACATCACCATTTCCAGTGCTGTCTGGTGGCAGGTACATCACACGAGAGTCTCATTATCTGTGTTCACTTCTACAGCAGATGTGAACGTGTAGAAGCTTGTGGTAACTGCATACTTTTAAACGTATTAAATAACGCAGGGTTTAGCCTGTGCTGATATTACATTCTTCAGGGACTGAAATCAATTTAATACAAGCTGTTCCCTCTGTTCTGCTGTTAGGTACGCGCCTGAGTAATGAAAGGACAATGGTATATTGGTTAGATCTACAGAATTTATGTTATTGTCTAAAGTTATGGCTAGAATAATAAGCAGTAATTTCTGCTGTGCTTTTAATGAGTCTATTATCAGTTGCACTGACGGGTGGATGAATGGGACCCGGCGCTAGAACATATGTTACAGATGCCCAAGGCAAGCCCTGACTTGCAGATCTGGATCTGCACAAAACGTGCTCAGAAATCGCTGCCTCTGTTGCTGGTTTGTTTGTGTCTCGGGCTGGTGGAGCTGCTGCCCACACCGTGCTGTCCCTGGAATAGGCATCCCACTGGTACATTGGTTCTCCCGCCCGTACATCCCCCATGCCTGGCAGGAGCGTGGAGCAGGAGATGCCCCATTTTCCTGAGAGCTGACCCATGACCCCCAGCTTGCTGCAGTGGGAGAGAATTATCATGGCAGTGCTCTTGTTTAGTTCAAGCAGCCAGGCATGGGCATGGGGATCGTGGGCATCTCCACCAGTGCAAAGCTCTATTACCCTTTGCTCATGACAGAGGTGATAGGAGCACACTCTCTTTTCAGCTTGTGTGGCAGCTACATGCACAGAGGTAACCCCCAGAACCAGTATTTGCTATAGATTTGAAACAGTGCCGCAGCCCTCAACCTGACTGTATCAGCCATGGCAGGGTTTTGGCTTTTACAGCTTTCTCCAAGGTTTTAGAGCTTCTCCTGGGTGGCAATATTCCCATCACAAACCAAACTCATCTCAGAAAGATGCAGCTGGGACTTAGGTGGTGACAGTCACCTTCCTGCTATGGCCACCATCCTGCTGCATCATCATTGATAAGCTGATCTGCATGTTTTATTAGAAGACCTTAGAGGTGGGCATGGTAAACATAGGGGGGGATGTGATGGCCTTTTCTGGTGTAATAATAGCAAGCCAGGAACTACTTCAGTCCCCTTGTGGGAATGGATTATGTCTGGTACAACCCTATGAGCTGGACAAATGCAAGTGTTATGGAAAAAGAAGTGGGGAAGTTGCTGGTGATGTGAATACTGGGGCTGTACTTCTCAGTGCTGTTTCCAGCATCATAGGCTCAGATACGGGACTCAGTTAGGCAACTTTCTGTGTGCTGGAGATTCCAGGGACTTTGGGGGGCAGGTCTGCATGCGAGGACCAAGCATGTGATGTGGGGGTGAGGCTTTCTCCATGCAAAATCTCCCTCCAGTCTGTATTTCACACCTGGAAATACAGCCATCCTTAAATAAAAACCGAATGTTTCTTTTACGGCCTCGGGGCTGGTCCAGCTTGTGAGCAGCAAGGGTGGAAACATCCTATCACGAGGGCTGGAGTCTTGTACCCTTCCCTACCCCCCACCCCCAATATTGAGAGTTGAATCATCTGGCAGAAACAAAACAAAACAGGTAGAATTTTAGGGTCCTCAACTTTGATGGTGCAGGTAAAGGGTTTGGGTTTTCTTTTTCCCTGGGAAGTGAAGAGTTTGACTTGACTTTGTGATCTAAAAGTTTTCCACGCGTTTGGAAAGCCTCCTCAGTCATAACTGTTGTCTTTCCTCCTGCTTTTTCCATTATCACCACCCTTTGAGGGCTCTGTGGCTCAGGATTTTAGGTGTCCCACTGTACATGTGGAATGCCCAGGGGCAGGCAGCAGCTCCCAAGGCGCAGTGCCAGGCGAGCAAGCGCCCCGCTGCACAGGAAGGGTTAAACTTCATGCCACAGCTGCAAAGCCCAATTTCTTTATTTCCTGTTAATGACATTATTGCCTACATAAAACCATTGAAACATGTTTCTTTCATTTGTTTAATTTCAAATTCTGAGCACACTAGCTGGAAACTATGTTTAATAGTTAAACTCAAAACATTTGGATTTCCTTTCCTCGCTGAGATTTGCAGTGAGCGCGCTTCATACTTAGTTGGGTTTTTAAGTAACCATTTTTACACAGCTACAGAGGCCGGCCAGAAAACAAAAAGGATTATATTGCAGAATCAAATCACATCAGTTCAGGCTAGTAACACATCATATATTTCACTTCCTCCGCAGTCGTGCCAAGATACCATCAGACCTGACTCGTTACCAAGCTGGCCATGTTCTCTTTCAGGAGCATCCAGCCTTTGCAGAAGGACAGCCAGCACACCCTGCTTGCTCTGTGCATGCTGAGGGACCTCCCTGAGCATGCATGGAAAAAATGTTCGTGTTTCCATGAAAAAAAAGAGGGTGGAATCTACTTTGGGCCTCGCTAGCACTGAGCTTCCCATCACCTCCCCGTGTTTCTCCTCCATCCTTCTCACGTGCCAGGTTCTTGCTGCCAAGCGCGGGCAGAGTGGGAGCACAGAGCAGGCAGGGTGGATGCGTAGGTGGATCTGAACCATCCCAGATTTGAAGGGAAATCCTTACATCTGAACCCGTTTGGCAGATAAAGGTCCAAGCTGCTGGTGACACATCATCTGTTGGTGCCTTTAACAAACTGCCTCAGTATGTGCAAGGAGTAGGGGGGGTTTTAGCCCTCTAAAAGCAGTTGTTGTGTAAAGCTTGACTGCTTGTGTGGTGGGGTGTCTGAAAGCCACTTCATAACCACTCACGGGACTAGTGCATGGAGATCCCCAGTGAAAACCGGGCTTCAAACCGCTTTGGATTCAGATTCTCCTTGGCACATGTACACCATATATGTGGCAAACACAGAATTACTATTGAGCCTAGCAGAAGCAGGGAGCAGAGATGGAGCAAGTCCTGAATGGGACTCTAAGGAGTTATCACTGGGTCTTGACATGAGGACTGAACTCAACCTTCCATCAAAAATATCTGTATTTGAGTAGAAAATGTTGGTAGTCATTAAATGTTACCTTCAAGGGTGAAATTTGGGTTCTGTGTCACCTGTGAAGAGCTCAGCTGCTAGGAGTAGGGAGTACACAGCACAGCTGTGTACCCTGGCTGTGGTGTCTGTGCCCCTTGCTCCCATCCCAGTAGCATGTGTCCACCCAAGCAGCTGCCCATCAGGGGTCTTGTAGACCTGGTCTTCTACCATTTACTTGAGAATCTAATGGAGAAAGCAAAGCTGGTCATGAAGAGTGAGGAAGGGGTTGTGGAAAAAAATCAGCCGTGGGAAGTTGGTCATAAACATCCTCATTCACCTCCTTTGCTCCCACCCTCCTCTCAATCACTATTGCGTGCAGGTGAAGGAAGCAGTACAGAAATGTTAATAGATAGCAAAGTGCTTGTGTGTGTTTTATCAGCTCTCATGGAACGGTTAACGCTGATACGGTGCCCCTTTTAAGTCTCAAAAATCTGGCCAGGCGTGTGCAGATAGCAGGGAGCGCGCCGAACAAAACATCAAGGAAAAAAGTCTGCAGGGGGGAATGGAAATGTTAAAAGGATTATAGGAAGAGAAAACCTATCAGACTTATCTACCAATACTCGCTAACAAAAGTATGTCAGTTTATGAAATGAACTTCAAATCCCATAAAACTAATTGTGTGTTTTCTTGTCTCAGTTTTGAGTATCTCCGGCAGCGTCGCGGGGTTTTTTTTCTTTCTCCCCACTGCAAAAGCCTGTCTGCATGTGGATAATACTCTGTGCTCAGAGAGAGATTATACACCCGATCGGTTTTATACCTCTTAAACTAATGATGTTAAACTAGTTTATGAAAAAAGAAAAAAGGAAAAGAAAAAAAAAAAGGAAGAACAACTTCAAAGGTTCACATGTGGGTTGCAAACCTCTCATGTCTTCTGTATACAGGGCCTTCCTCTTATTTTGATCAAGACTGTTCCCAGCACTTCTGTTGAAATACTTGCAAGCCTTTGATCTTGTTATCAACATGACCACCAGTGAGAGCACCGCCGCTCGCTGAGCGTATGACAGAGCGGGTGACGTCAGTCACTGTCTCTGACTAACACCGCGTTTGGGTTTAGATTGTGCTGTCACGCGGGTCCCTCTTGGGCTGCGCTTATCCCAGAGGAGTCTTCCTGATGGGAAAGGGCTTTGTACCCCGAGACCTGAGCCCACTGTGGCTATGCGTTTCACTGAGGTGGGAAGAATAAACAGTGCGCCTTGCCCTCTTCTTGCTTGTCTGGGGAGGGGGAAGGGGATGGAGCAGGGAGGGCAGCGGTTGCAGAGGCTGGGGAAGGGGATTTGACCCCAAGCAGGGGCTCGTGAGAGGTGCACATGGAGAGGAGAGTGCTCAGCATGCCCTTTTCATCCTTCCTCCACATTTTCCATCTATGTCTTTATGATCTTACCATAGTTTTAGCAGAAGGACCGTTAGTGAGTTGCATTAGTACAGTCAGCGTCAGGCCACAGCAGCACTCCAGCCTGGCCTGAGCGGCAGGGACTGGCATGGGGTTGGGTGGCATCTCCTGGTTTCATCGCTGCTTTGGTGATGTCCATAAGGAAAGTGTATCTGTGAGACCAGTGAAGGACACCGACTTTGACCGGTCCAGGACTTGCAGTTCATGGAAAGTGCAGGGTAAGAACGTGGGCATTGCTGTTCACACCATCAGCGGAGGCCCTGAGATCCGATGCTGCTCCTCACGCTACTTTCACCTCCGCAAAGCCACCTACAGAACAGAACAGTCCTGGCTTAGTCCTCAGAGCCTCGACATACCTGGTGTTTGACCTAGTTTCCTGCAGGAAGATGACTACCTGGAGACATCACTACTGGAGCAAAACACCAGGCAAACCTCTGCCTTGCAGGCTGAGAAGGCAGCGATGGGGCTGGTGGGCACCGTTAGGGCACAACGGGCTGTTGCATTATGAGCCCAGTGAGTGTGGACCAGCACATCAGTCAGTGCTGCACAGAGAGTGATGCTCTTAGCCCAGCGCTCGAGCCCTTAACAGCTCCCACTGCTTTTTTCTTTCCTACCTATTTTTTTTTTATTACTACCTGCTCTAAAAAAGCTCTGATAAAAAAAAAAAAGTCTCGTTATTATGTAGCTTCACTGTGAACTCTTTTCATCTAAAATGATTCCTTTTTGGTGCCACAATCTGACTTCAAGCTTCTTGTGAACACAGTCCGTGGCAGCAGCCAGCACGGAGATGATGCGTTTGGCCTTGGCACCGTGAGGCGTCAGCACGGCCAGGGGATGCTGCATTATCCAGCCTTTTGCAGTCATTTTCTTACACATCTCCTGGATTTTTATCTAAAGAGTAGAAGGGCTAACAAATAAAATATAAATAGTTCATTTTCCTTCTGTTCAGCCTGGGGATTCAGATTCGAGTTTAGACCGGAAAATCAGAAGGAAATTCAAAGATACTCAGCTTTCTTGATGACTGCAGCTGCTACCTGAACACAGAGATTCCCTGTAGATCCATGAACAAGGACTTCCAGAAGCTGATAAAGATGAAGAAAACTCTGGAAGACCTTCTTGTACCTGCCGCCGCCCGCCTGGTTCATCAGATTACTTTCAAATCTCAGGCACTACGTGACTCTTCCCCACTGGCAGGAGGAGAAAATAGACTCCCTGACTGGACAGGCAGAAAATGAATGGGGCCACCGCAGCTTTGGGGAGGACAGACTGCTCCACAGGCACTTCCACACAAAGCCACCTCCCCAGGGGCTTGCCAGCCTCTAATTTTGTACCCAAAGTGTCCCTTCTTTTTGGTGACTGTCATAAAGGGGATGGTGGATGGGGCAGGGCTTGGGGTGGGCTGCTCTTGTGTGTGCGCGGTGCCAGTGAACGCCGTACATGAGTTCCTCAGTTGCTTGGTGCAGCCCAGGGCACCAGTGCCGGGCAGTATTGTTGCACAACGGGACTCAGAGAACATGACGTGGTTAAATGATGGTTTTATGCAATAGGATGAATGATACTTAATGAGGGTTTTTTTCTTCCAAAGTGGAAAAGTCCTCCGTTGGGATGGCTTGGTGTTCTGTGCTATAGTAGCACATGGTCACAGAGAACTTCTTACACCAACGTCATTTCAAAGTCATGTTCAAGATGTAAGAACAAGGAGGTGATTGATCAGCTTCTGGTGGTTGGAGGTGCTGGGCTGGGCGTGTTCTCACTGTCACCATCCCATGGAGTGCACAGGCTGTTCAGTCTCCCAGAGATTGCTTTGTGTGGCTTGGGAGCATCAGGCACAGTGGCACGTCGATACTTGGCATCATCATCAGCAAAAATATTAGTAATTGGAATAATTTGTAACTGCTTGCTGTGCCTAGAAACAGCGTTCACTGCTTGGCCTGTGTGTCTGGCAGATAGTTTGCCTTCTGTGCCCAACGGTAGCCGTTCCCAGACCTGAAAAACATCTAACTGGGCAGCAACAAATTCACCCACTTGCTATTTCATATGATTAGCCCAGGTTGCCCAGGCCCAGCACCTAATAATGTGCATGGTTGGCTCCCTGCGCTGTGCATGGGGCTCGCACGGATTCAGCCATCCCATGGCTGATGAAACTGCAGCTTGAAAGGATGCCGCGTTCAGGGCTACCACGACACACAGCCTCCTCAGGGTTTTGCTTGTCGTCCTGGTGGAGACAGTGGTTTGCGCAGGGCCTGGGGGTGAGGAAGAAATGGGCAGCTGTTCGGTGTGGGGCGCAGCCAGGCGCCCTGCTTAGCCATGTTGCAAACCAGTTTCTGTTCCAACGGTGCATAGAGAGAAGGCGGCTTGGGGTGGGACAGGAGAGGCGTGGGTTTATGGCCACAGCTCTAGTTTCTGTCCTCCCATTCAGGACTGGATTAAGCCCCTGGGACCAGAGTTGGTGTGCTGTCCCCTCCTCCCCCCAGCACGGGGGTCCCGTGCACCTCGTTGTTTCCTTGGGGTTCGCTGCGGGGTCCCCCCTCGCTGTAGAGATGTGGGGCGTTGGCAGGGCAGGAGGGGAGTAGGCGAGGCTGATGGAGACCTTGGTGGCGGGAGTGGGGTCCATCTTGGCTCTGTTTCTTGGGGCTGAGGGTGTTCTGCTGCTTGGCACAGGCAGCTCTGGACTCTGCCCCTGAGGTGGGCTGGGGGCACAGAGCAGCGCATGTGCCCCTGTGGGGGTACAGCAGAGAAGGGCTGGTCAATGACAGGCTGTGCTTTGCTCTTGCATTTCCCAGGAGATGCCCTAAGCGATGTTCAGGCACCAAAAATGGAAGGTGCCACTATTTCTGCCAGAGGCATTGCCACACGTGCTGCCTGCACACCCCTGCCCATGCTGCCCTGCCATCACCTTCCTGGCCCCATATGCATGTGTGCAGCAGGCCAGGCAATTGAAGGGAAGCAGGCTCGTTTTCCAAAGGTTTTTCCTTGGAAAAGGGGGTTCATGAGGAACTGAGCCCAGCAGTTGCTTGGGCGGAAGGAGACTTGCGGCTCATTAGGTGGTGGTGCCTGTGGCAGCCCCTGCCCAGCACTCGAGGAGTGGTGGGACTGGCACATGCGTGTTCTGCTTATGTGTAGGTGTGATTTCAAGAGTGGGGCTGCAGGGTGGAGGACAAGGCAGAAAGCAGAGCCTGGCCATAGCTGCTGGCCCTGGGCAAGGTGGGCTCGGGTGGCAGGGCCACCTCCAGCTCCAGTCCCCACTGGCCAGCCTTGGAGCAGGGCAGGGAGGAGGGCAGAAGGCGCCTTGGATCTGGAGGACAGGTTTGGGGGCCAACCCCTAATTAAAACCTTTTGTGTGAAGTTTAAAAACCTCCATTCCGTGTCTGTTTAATATTTAACAGATGGGGGGGGGGGGGGGGGGGAACATGTGAACACAACTGCAGACCGAGTTTTGCTGATGTGCCAGTTATATTGCAATCAGATATTGTTTAATTAGCATGCAGAGCGAAAACATGCCTTCGGATTATTTATTAAAAGGGGGGGGGGGCGGCGACGGGGGACGGGGACGACCCGCCCCATTTTCTCCCCGAGATGAAAACTTTTCGCCAAGTTCTTAATCCTTACGAGTAACCTCCTGTCCCACAGCCCGCCGGCTGGCCACGGGAAGAGGCAGCGCGGCGATGCCGCGGCCCGCGGAAGGGTGCGCGGAAGGGTGAGCCTGCGCCTTTAAGGCGACGGCGGCGCGGGGGACGGTGGAGCGGCGGCTGCCGATCGTTTCCCTTTGATAAGGTCCTGGCAACTCTGTAGCCGCTCCGGGATGCCGAGTGCAGGAGGAGAGAACGAAAATTAACCCGTGTCTCCCTCCCCACCCCCTCACCCCCCTAAAAATGTAATAATTGTATTTCCCGCAGGAAGGGGGAACCCCACCGCAACTTCCCCCCCGGGGGAGAAGCTTCACACCCCCACCACCCCCCCCCCACGCCTCGCTGCAGGGCTGCCCGGAGGCGGGAGCACGGAGCGGGGCAGTGGCTGCTCTCTCCGCTTCTTCTTCATTTTGTAATTTTTTGGGGGGCCTGGGTCTTTTTTTTTCCTCTTTTTGGATTTTTTGTGTGTGCGTGTGAGCGTGGCGGGCGGCGCGGAGCTGCGCTACCGCCCTTGCAGGACCGCTCCGCCGGCCTCCGCTTTGATGCGCGCAGCGCTGGCGGGGAGAGCCCGGGGGCGCGGAGGGGGGGGGGGCGGGGAGGGGCGGGGGGACGGGCGGAGGGAGGGAGGGGGGAGGGTAAGGAGGGAGGAGGCGGGGGAGGGACCAGCGCTTTTGTATTTAAAATAAATAAAATAAATAACCAGGGGAGGGAGAGGAGGGAGGCGCGGATCGCAGTGGGCTCCTTCCCTCGCAGCCCCCCCCTCCCCTCGCCCCCCCTTCCTGATGCTCTCCGATGCGGTTGCACCGCCGGGGAGGAGAGGAGGAGGAGGAGGAGGAAGGACAGCGAGGGGCGCGGGGGGAGCGGGGCCAGCCTGCGCGCTGCCGGCGGCGGAGAGCGGCGGGGCCGCGGGCGCGCAGAGAGCTCCGGCTCCGCGGTGAGTGGCAACTTCGGGGGGCAGCGGGCCGTGCTCCCGGCGGCTCTTCTTTTTCTCTTAAAGACGGATTATCTTTTAAATGATATTTTTTTTAATTTTTAATTTATTTTTTTTTTTTTGGTGCGGGGTTCCTGCGGTGCCCGCGCTGCGCGGGCGCGGTGGCTCCGCGGGCGCGGCCAGCCCGGCGCGGCTGGGGTGGGCTGTTGCACAGGGCTCGAAGGATCTAAGTAGCTCCGGACTTTTTCCTCCCCCTTCCTCCCCCTCAGCTTCGGCTCCGACCTCTCTCCTCCCAGCCCGTCGCCATTTCTGGAGCAGGTTTTCATCATCATCATCATTATTATTATTATTATTTTCTTATTATCTGGCACGCCGGCCCAGCACTGGGCTCTCTGTCCGGCCGGGGTCGGAGCCGCCCGGGGGCTCCCCCCGGCCTTCCCCCCCCCCCTCCCCCGGTGCTGCTTTCTATTTATTTTCCTCTTTCCGGAGCCGGGGTTGATGGCTCCCGGCCCGGGGGGGGCGGCGGGGGCCCGGGATGCCCCGCTGTGCCCAGGTACGGCCGCCGCGCCTTAAACACCCCCCCCCCCCGTCCGATTTTTTTTGGGGGGTGGGAGGGGTGGGTGCTGAGTCCTTGCTCCAGCATCTGGCTCCCGCGCAGCAGCGCCCTAAAAACCCCTTCTCCCGAGCGCTGCTCCCCGTCGCGGGGTGAGGAGGAGGGGGGGGACACGACACGACACCCGGACGGGATACGGGACGGGCCGCCCCCGGCCCCGCGGTGCTGCCGGGGCGCGCAACGTGCGCGCTGGAGGAGGGCGAGGAGGTTTGGGGGGTGCAAAATGGAAACCAGATGCCGGGGCAGGGACGCCCAGTGCTGCCGTGAGCTGTCGGGGAGGGGAAGGGGGGGTAAAGCCGCCTTGCCCACCCCCCCCCACACCCCAACCTCGGCATCGCTCAAAGTGCGCCGGGAGTTGAGCGGAGCGGCGCGGATAGTGGCGATGGGGCGGCGATAGAGCCGCGCTCCCCTGCCCTGCCTCTCTCGCCTGGCGCTTTTTTTTTTCCCCTTTTCTTTTTTTTCTGAACGCGAGGAGTTGAAAAGCCTGTTTACTTTTTGTCTTTGATGTTGGGAGGATCTGGTTTTGATTAGATCAATACTCCTTTTTTCTCTCTTCCCCCCACCCCCCCCCCTTTTTTTTTCCCCTGTGCAGAGAGGAGGCTCACAGGATCCCCTGCTGACTCCAGGCAGAGGAAGGCAGAGGCGCAGGCAGCTCCTGGAGCAACTGGGAGCCCCTCTCCCCATCGGGCTCCGGAGCCATGAGCAGCGCTGTGGTCCTCGCCCACCTCCCAGACCCCAGCAGCAGCTTCAGGGAAGACGCCCCCCGACCCCCTGTCCCGGGGGAGGAAGGAGAAGCACCATGCCCGCAACTCGCCAGCTCGTTCCTCCCCAAAAGCCAAAGCTTCAAGGCCATGCCGGTGCCTCCTGCCCCGCGGAGGAATGAGAACGGACTCGGGGAGCCGGAAGGCAGCGCATCTCCAGACTCCCCCCTGGCCAGATGGACCAAATCCTTGCATTCCTTGTTGGGAGATCAAGATGGTGCCTATCTTTTTCGGACCTTCCTGGAAAGGGAAAAATGTGTGGATACCTTAGACTTCTGGTTTGCCTGCAATGGCTTCAGGCAGATGGACCTTAAGGATACCAAAACTTTAAGAGTAGCCAAAGCTATTTACAAAAGGTACATCGAGAACAACAGCATCGTCTCCAAGCAGCTCAAGCCTGCTACCAAGACCTACATAAGGGATAGCATCAAGAAGCAGCAGATAGATTCTATCATGTTTGATCAGGCACAGACTGAGATTCAGACCGTGATGGAGGAAAATGCTTACCAGATGTTTTTAACTTCTGATATATACCTCGAATACGTAAGGAGTGGAGGAGAGAATCCTGCTTACATGAACAGCAACGGACTGGGGAGCTTAAAAGTTGTCTGTGGCTATCTCCCGACCTTGAATGAAGAAGAGGAATGGAGCTGTGCAGACTTTAAAAACAAAATCTTGCCTTCAGTAGTTGGACTATCCAGCAAGACGTTGAGGGTTACGGCGAATGTCAGAGCTACGGAAACGATCGAGAACGGATACAGGTAAGGGAGCTGCTGGAAGTTGTGCTTTGGTTTAACTTTGAGGACTTGGAGAGTGATTTTTCAGAAGGCTGTTGGGGTGCTGGGAGCTAGCGGGGAGTCTGGAGGCTGAGCCTCCCATGGGGTTGGGAGCTCGGGGGCTTCCCCACACCTCCAAACACTGGAGTTTGGGGGGTGTTTGCCGTGTTTGTGGGGTTTTTTTCCACTCTGTAGAGAGAAAAACAAGATACTGTGCTCTTAAGCCCTATTGGCTCTTTCAGTTCTCTTGTAGATCAAAAACTTCATAGCAACTATGTCCTCCGGACATACGTTAATTATTGGTTCGACTTTCAAACCTATTAAGAACAGTAGTAGAGTGGATCATAGAGACGCATGAATAATGTAACCTACTAGTTCCCCAACTCCACCATCAAACAGTGTTTAACTATGTTGGTTATGTGGGAAGCAATTGTGCGGTCATGGAGGAGGAAATGTATGCACTTATTACATCAAACTCTGCAACTTGCTCAAAATCTGCTTTTATTTTGACCCTGTGTGTGTGTGAGAGAGAGATGTACAGCCTCTCCCATCGCGTTGGGTGTTTTATCGTGTCAGAGCCGTTTAGGGTTGGCTTTGAGCTGTTGCATAGAGGAGAATGCTTCAGATTGAGTGCTTAAGGTGCTAGAGAGATTCCAGGTATAGAGTCGTGGTCCGTCCTTGGTGCTCTCCGGTCCATCCTTGGTGCTCTCCTGTTGGCAGCATGTTCAAAGTTAAACTCATTGGGTCGTAGTCGTGTCTAATGGCAGCTCAGGAGGATGCGGGGAGCGTTGTGTGGTGGCAGGGTCTTCCCATGCCCTTGTCTTGGCGTGTGCCTGTGTTGCTGAGCCCTTTTGTTGGAAATGTTGATGGCACAGCGGTGTGATGGTGGAGAAAGTAAGAGCCATCTCGAAGTGAAGGGGGGGGATGGGAAAGAGAGACTCCGATGAGCAAATGATGAGTTGTATAATCCTCTGAAAATGTATTCTTTCCTCTCCCCACCCTTGCCATAAATGTGGATTGTTGAATCAGGGCTGAGAGGAGAGGGCTCTGCTGGCAGATGTGCGCTCTCCTCCGCGGGCCCGGGAGGTTGGGGTTTGGTATGGTGAGTGTTTGACATCTCGTTTACAGGAATTTTGAGAGCGTGTCTGTGATTCATGGACATCAAAGGGCATCAGGCTTCTCCCGGGGAGGCTTTGCTGGAGCGCACCCTGCTCCCTTGCCCTGCAGAGAGCTTCCAGCTGTGCCCGGCTTCCCGGGACCAACTCGCCAGGAGGGTCCTCTTGCCTGTCAGGGTGCTGCAGAGCCAGGGGCCTCTCTGGTCCTCTGCCTCTTCTGGAGTCCCTCCCTGCCCACCAAGGGGTGATGGAGGGGTGATGGGTGGGGTTGCAGGCAGGAGGGATGCGCTTCATCCCAGCGTGGCCTCTGGACCTTTCCTGCTGGGGGGACAGAGTGGGGGGGCCACTTGCTGGCAGCTGGTCTGTGGGGGGCTTGGGTTTTGGTATCCTCATCTCATGCCCGTCTGAGCATCTGCTGTTCTGCAGAACCTGGTTTGAACTGCTGCCCTTCGCTTGCTTTCCAGGAGGGGGACGTTTGATGCTTTTATCTCTCAGCCTTTGTTGGTGTTCAGTGCTGGAAGGGCTTGGCTGTAATGTTCTACCAGAGCTGCAGGCCCTGCCACAAACCCACATGTGCCTTGTCCAGGAGACCTCTGGCAGGATGGTCGCTGCTTGTCTGATTAGTGCTGGGTTTTTCCTTTTTTCCCTTTTTTTCTTTTCTTTTTTTGTCTGGGGATTAATGCAGCTTGTTCCTCACATGTCAGATCTTCCCTCCTAGGACATTAGGTGGTGCGTTTTGCTTTGATCACCTTCTGTTGAATTTCCAGGAGCTTTTGCTCTCCATGGGGCCAAGAGATCTCGATGCAAAGAGAGGGGAGGTCAAGCTGAGCTGCTTCTCAGTTCCTCCCTGAGCTCTCCCGTTTGTGAAGCCACTTGTGTGTGCATGTGCTAGAAGCCGAGGAGCATATGGATGGGTTATCGCTCAGCAGTTAGGGTGGTGTTTAGGATTGGAGCTGATGCTTGAAACAAAGTCCTTTCCTGGTGAGTGGCCAAACCACACCTCCCTCCTCGTGGGTGTGATGGAATTAAAGAGTTTCTGCTCCGCGTGTTACAGTTTGGAAGCTTTGGAAGCTCAGGGCTGGCTCTTGCCATTCGCTTCAGCGGGTTTCAGTGTGATTATACCAGTGTGAGCCGGGAGTGCTGGGCTGAGCGCGCCCGATGGCAGGAACAGATCCATCTCGGGACAGGAGAGCGCCTGGAAATCCCAGGGCACGGAGTCACGGCCAAAACCACGGCAAAGGGGGAGCCCACAGAAACTGGCCAAGTGGAAAGACTCTGTTCGGCCCCAGCTCCGGTGATGGACAGGAACAGGAGAAGCCCAGTGAAAACACGGTGTTTGTGCCCGGCTGCGGGGCAGGCGTGTGTGTGCAGACTGCTGGGCGTATATTTGGAGCCCTAATACGGGGAATATTTTGAATGTAGAACCTCCCTCTTGTCCTTCAAAGTGACTCCCCTCCCCTGCATGCTGCGGTGTGGTTAAAACTGGCCTCCCCACGCTGCGCCGGACCTGGCCCCGTGCTCCAGGAATTCCAGCTATTATTTATCCACGCTTCTAAATTTACCATGCGCGTGTTTGTGTGCGCAGAGAGAGCGTCTTCCTTCCCTGCATTTTGTTCAGTCCAAGGTGGACTCATCTGCCTCCCATTAGGCTCCAACATCAGCGGGGCTGGCCTTGCTTTGGGAAGGCTGGGGCTTGCAGATGGCCTTCTGCCGGCTCCCAGAGCTTCCTGGCCTTTGAAAGGACCCGCCGGTGGAGCTCCTTGTGTGTGAAGTTATTGGAACCAAGTTTGGCTTCAATTATCAAAGTAAATGATGCCATTGTAAAGCTATGCTCCAAGCAGTGTTCTACAATTAGAGCATGGAAGCTGTGATTAACATAGTTTTGTTAAAATATACTTTTTTTTTTCAGGTTTGTGCATGCAGGGTTGGGTTTTGTTGGGTTTTTTTCCTCCTTGTCTTGAAACACCCAGTGATGTTTGTCTCAAGAAAACACTTAATGAGATTCAGTTTTGCCTCAAAGTGCTCCTTGTAGATTTTCTTCTCTCTCTCTGTAATTCTGCGGTTTGAACTGCCAGAGTGCTTTTATTTCTGAGGAGCAGAGTTTGACAATAAAAAAAACCCAAACCCAAAACTCCCATGCTCTGAAACCACCCCCTCATAACAGGGGGATGCAACCCCTGAAATCCAGTCCCCCTGAAATTCCCCCAGCATTCTAGTACCTCTGATACCCCATCGCCCAACGCAGCATAGAGAGAGTTACATGCTGTGTGTCACTGCATTAAGATAAGAATAGGCTGAGAAACATCAGACATTCTCCTTGAAGCTCCAGAGCAACTGCTACCTGACAGCTGAAAACACTTTGCATATTGAGTTTGGAGCTGGGGTGTGTGTGTGTATGTGTGTGTGTGTGTGTGTGCAGCATCTGCGGCAGGAGACCACTGCTTTCCCCTGGAATTTAAAGTCCTTGCAGGCAACTTGGTGCATCTGGGTGCAATTACTGTTAGTAAGGTGGCTGGGTTTAATAAATAAATAAAAATAATTTTAAAAGAGAAATGTGGTGGAACAGCCCCCATTGGTGTTCTTAAAGGATGTTGGGAGTGGAGTGGGGGGGGGCTTGCTTTAAAGATATATAGGCTACAGGGGGTTATTTTTGTCTGGCTGTGATGTGTTGGTAGGTGAGTTGGTGCCCGTTGTGGATGGGAAGATCAGTTAGTTCTGGCCACTTTCTCTAATGACACGTTTCCAGATGCTGTGTTTGGACACACCTCCTCTCCATGGTCCATGTTCACACAGACCCGCTGCCTCCGCCTCCACCCCAGCCTCTCCAGCAATCTCAGCTGCTGGAAGAAGGTGGCCAAACAGTCCCCCTGGATGGGGCCAGGGATGTCCCAGACACCTCCCAGCAAGGTGGTGGCCCTGTGGTGGGGAGCATCCTGTGCCCCTCAGTCTTCAGGTGTGCTCTAGAGACCTGAGGTGGTCTCAGAGCGATCATCGCTTGTGCAGTCTACCCAGAAGCCCACCAAGGACCCAGGAGCAGTGATTTGGACTGCACAGCCCCCTGCAGCAGAGTAGAAGGCTACGTGGGCTTTAGAGGAACTTTGTTGTAGTAGTAGTAGGCTAACTTAGCTTTCACCCACATGTGGAATTAATTTATCTTTGAAGATTTAACTTCTTTCCTGTGGCATTCCTAGCTATCTCTTTTTTTTTTTTTTCTTTTTTCCTTTCTTTCCCTTTTCCTCCTTCCCAGATACATATTTTTTAACATCTTGATCTCCCCATCAGAAATGCCTTGGCCTCCTTTGGAAAGGAATGCAGCCCCGGCTGGGCTGAATACCTGCCTGCAGCCAGCCCCGCGCCTCTCATACCAGAGAGGCCCATCTTCCCCCACCATGCTCCCCCACCTTTTTCTCTCCACATCTCCCCCCCCCCCTTTTTTTTTTTTTTAAGCCTTTGTGGAGGCTCCTGTTTTCGGTGCTGTTGTAGCAGGAGTGCGTGGTGGGGGGGGTGCCTGGCTGTGAGGGATGGAGAGCAGGGAGGTGGGAGGACATTGCTGCTCACTTAAACCCAGCTGGTCCCCTCCGACCCCTGTGGGGGCAGGGAGGTGGAAAGCCCATTAAAAAAACCCAAGCGGAGCCTGCTGTCACATTCCTTAGGCCCCCAGTCCCGGGTAAGTGGCCCTAATTATTAAAATCAGCAGCCCTTATCAGATGACAAGGCCTTTTGCTTTGATATACAAAGGCAGAAGCTTAACAACCCCATCCTTCCCTGGAAGAGGAACAAAATGTGCACCTTAACATGGGGCTTTCAAACCTCTCTGCATAATCCCCTTATCGCCTGCTGAAGGTATGTATATTGATCCTGGCTGGGAAGTTGGAGTAATGGGAGGCAGCGGGCAGGAGGATGCCCAGGACCCCCCTCCCCATGCAGTGACCCTGCCGTGGTGACCCTGTCACGCTCCATCATAGCCCGTGTCGCTGCCCATGAATTTTTTGTGTGACTGCTTTTGGGTACACAACTCAAAGATCCAGGCTGGGCTCTGGGTTTATTTCTCCAAGTGAAGCTGGAGGTGTTGGCATTGCTTAGCCACGTGTCCACATCCTGCTGCTCCTGTCCTGGCATCCCCTGTCCTCTTCCCCACCCAAGTCTATGCACAGACCCACAAGTTGAACAAGTTGTAGGTTCTCAAAACCGTGCCTTTTTGTTGTGTGTTTTTTATGGTGCCAGGAAGATGGCACCCCTCTTTGGGACACCAAGGCTGCCAGCAGACTTCAGCCATGTCCATCCCTCTGCTGACCATAGTGGTCCCACTCCAGGAGTTTCAGGGAACACAGATACCACAATTTGTATTCCCGAAGGGACCCCAACTCCTGACTTCAAGTAGGTGTAAGCATTTAGTAGTATCTCTATGGCTTTCAGTGGGTCTTGAGCTATGAATTTCCTGATCTTTTGCCTGCGGATGTCAACAGCAAAACTGCTGACCTCAGCAGGGCCGTGTCAGACTTTAAGGGCCAAGTCTTGGAAGGTATCAAAGTTTGTAGAAGTGCTTCCTGAGATTTTCTACAGCACATTTCCAGTGCTAAAAGCAACACCTTTAAAGTTGGGCTTTGGGTGCGTTTGGACAGAGAGTGTCCTGGTTCCTGCTGGTCTGAGCAGGGGACGGTTAGTTGCTTCTGAAGAGGTTGACCAGCCAGTGCACGTGGTTCCCATAAGGAGAGTGCTACCATGGAACTCATGTGCTTCTCTCTAGCTGAAGACTGGCTGGTAACTGGGTTCCTGTTTTGCTTGTCCCTAGGTCCTTCAAGAGGAATGATCCCGTTAACCCATACCATGTGAATTCTGGCTATGTCTTTGCCCCAGCAACCAGCGCCAACGACAGTGAAATATCTAGTGATGCCCTGACGGACGACTCCATGTCGATGACGGACAGCAGCGTGTAAGTATCCTGCGTTGGCCGGGTCCTTGTGGGATGCGCTGTCTGTCAATCCTCGTCTGCGCCCGTGTGCCGTTGGGTCTTACGGGCATGACAGGTCTGGGTTTGTCACCCTGCTTCTGCTCACTGCTGACTCGGGGCTGCAGTGTGTGCCCAAACCAGGAGGTGTAGTGGGGCACGGTGGCCTTGGTCATCCCACAGTCACTGGAGGTATCGGATGGGGTGAAATGATGAATCCCTCTATTGTTGTTTTGCAACTGTGGCTGAGCAGGCGCATTGTGCCCTGCGCTAATGGGGCTGCCTGACGAACCCGCAGAGCGTATCTCCCTGAGCCTTTGTCTTAAGGCCAGGCTTCCTTAACTAGTTATCAGTCATCAAAGAGGAGGAGATTACTTCCTGTAGGAAGTACTTTCTGTAATTAAGGTTTGTCATTAATGTCAGAATGTGCATTAATAGGGCCAGTGACCTGAAGGGGCAAATAGCTGCTCATCTGGTGTGGCTCGGGCAGTCTTCAAAGAGCCATTAGCGTGGAGCTGCACGGATCAGGTCTGGGTGTTTCAGGAGCATAGGGGTGAGAGATGATGCTGTGGCTGAGCCCAGGACCTGCAGGATCCGTCTAGTCTTTCCTGACTCTGCTGGGAAGCGTGCAACTGGGAGCAAGTAATTTGACCATTGTTGTCCCTCAGTTGTCCCCAGAGAAATGGTGCTGGTGTGTCTGGGGGTGGAGGAGGCTGTAAGACTCACTCAGTGCTCCTAAGGACCATTTTCTTCAACTGGGCAGAATGTGCTGTTTGTGTTTCCATGATCTTCGCTTCCATATGCGTGCTCTAGAACAGCCCACAGTCCTGGTCCTCACCTTGTGGGTAGAACTTTTCTGGTGTCTCCATCAGGCGTGCCCAGCGATAACTGCATACTCCTCAGGGAGGTTTGCATGCTGGGTTTCTAAAGTCAACAGTGTTGCGTGATGGTGCACAACAGAAACTGGGATTTACCAGAAATCCTTGATGTGTAAACAAAAGCGCTTTTTTTTGGGGGGGGGGTTGGTTTTTTGTTGTTTTTTTTTATTTTTAAATGTGCATGTGTGTTTTGAACTGATATTATGGAAAAAAATAGTTTGTTGTCCCACCAGATTCCCTTATTGAACAATATTGGCATTAAATAAAAGAGCTGAATCATAGGGTGACTTCTTTATTTCTTCTTACTGGCTCTGGTTGTATGTGATCATGTGTCAACAGAGCATTCATTGGGTTAGTCATTTCTGGACCAGTGTAGGGTCACTTGGGATTCACAGGGCTAGGATTATACCCTCTCTTCACAGCAATGCCAATTGTAGGCCTTATACAGATGAGAGCACTGAGTGAGAAATAAAGTGCATGGTGGATGAAAGGCTTAACTGAATCGCTTTCAGCCCATTGTTAGTCCAGGGGAGCTTAGCGGGGATGAGAGGGCAGCAGCCCGCTTTGAAATTTGCTTGAACAAGTGAATAGGAGCTCCCCATAAAGCAGCGCGTGAAAGGAGCCTGCCTGTTTTTTCCTGCCGTAACAATAGGCTGCGCAGGCTGTGAGAGTTTGGGGAAGCTTGGCTGATTAAACTGCCCGCAGCTCCAGGTTGGGGGGCGGTGGGGAGGGCTGGGGTGGGAAGCGGGATGGCGGAGCTTGGAGGAATATTTCCTGCCTCAGAGACGGTACCCTGGGCATCCCCAGAGCTGTGCTCTGTCCTTTGGGTCAGAAGCAGGAAGGCATGCTGGGTGTTTTTGGAAGTGGGAGAGGTAAATTGGCAGTTTTGGAGGTTGGGCTTAAAGTTAAGGCTGATGTAAAACTTCTTTTGCGGAGGAGAAGGGCTGCTGCCAAGGCTGCAGTGAGACGCTTGGGATTCGCAGCCGTTCCTGGCACCTGGCTCTGCGGGTTGCCCAAGATGCTGTAAAGGCGTCGGGGGCACAGACCCCACTGTGCTTTCCCAGGCTGAACCCAGGTGCTCTTCCTCCTGCGAGGTTTTACCCCCCTCAGCAGAGCACCCGGGTTTATTCTGTTCCGTCAGTGCGAATGCAAATGAGTTCTTTTGGTTTATATTGGTATCAACTGAAGAGGAAAAACTTGTTCTGGAAAAGTCTGTCAGACATAGCAGTAAAGTGAGTTTTGTTGGCTTTTTAAATAAATCTAAATCTGAATGAACTGTGCTGGAGGTAAGAGGCGTCTCCAAATAATGCACAATCTGCCTTTTGAAAATTTTTTTTTCAATTATTGTAGAAGCTGGGGTCAGTCTGTCCATACGTACTGTGTGATAGCCACAAAGCGTCCTGCAAATTTCTATTTCCATTTCTTGATTGGTGGGGGGAGAGGAAAGGGGATTTTTTTTATTTTATTTTTTTTTTATTTGCTTATATCTTATTTATGGATTTACTTTGGACACAGGGGAATGCTGCTGAGCAAACTTCAAATATTACCTTATCTTACAAACCAGGCTTTTGATGTTGGCAAGATCAGAGGCTTGTTTCAGAGCCGTTGCCAAATGAAGATGGGAGTGAATGCATATGCGCATGAGTCTGATATTTCAAAGCAGCAGTAAAACTACATTCAGGTTAGGTCAGGCACATCTGAGTCAAAAGGCTAAGATAATTGGCTCAGCTTAAATGGCAGCTGACTGGGTAGAAGACTTCAAACTAGTGTTTCCCCCAGAAACAGATTGGCTTAGCCCCAGCCTGGTTAGCTGAAATGTTTATAATTAAACTCTACTATTTAGTGCCTAAACTCTGTAGCTCTTCAGCCCCCAACTTTTAGTAGCCAGGAAAGTGAGTGCAAATGTTTGCTGCTGGAGCAGGGGGGAGAGGTGGCACCTGGAGAACTAGGCTTAACCCTTGTCCTGTGCCGAAACATCTGGCCAAGCTCAGACTTTTCACTGCAGAGGCACTTTCTCCTGGTCTGGGGGCAGGGGGTCTGTTTCAGCATCAGGCTTCCCCCCACCCACATATCTCTTGCTGAACTGAGCCCAGCTCCATCCATCTGTCCACCCTGCAGTTGAGGGTTGCCTGTTGGTCACCCCTGTAACTCCCACGTTGTCTGTTTTCCCTTTGTTTTGGGTGGAACACCAAGGCTTTTCCACCACTCATGGAGGAGCTGTAGGAGCCTGGCCCCACTCCCCAGACTACCTTTCCCAAACTGCTTCACAGCCTTCCCATCCCAGCCAAACACCTTTATTTTCCATCACCTTTAAATTCCCTGTGTTGTTACAAGTTGTGATGCCCTCCTGACAAGAAGGAGCAGGATGTTGGGTGGAGTCTTAGTTGGAAGGAACAGTTTTTGTCTCACCCAGAGCGAGGAGCTCCCAGCTTGGTGGCCAGAGCAGAGGGGTTGGGGATGGCATCTCGTGCTTGCAGACCTGGAGGGAGGTGGGGAGCGCAGAAGAGCTTCAGGGCTGCCTATTGTCCCCTTGGTCATGTCTTTGGGTGCCTCGTGTTGGATGCACAGACCTTCAGCTGCTTCCCTGCTCTTCCCCATCCCACCTCTTGTGCTCCCATTCATAGGGGACACCTCCTCTTTAATTGAATATGTTAACGGGATTGGTCCCATAGGTACATTTGCATATAGTGTGCTCATGCTGGCTTTATTCTTACCTTTACAAGGCCTATTTACTCATTACTGCCTGCACTGAAGTTTTCCCTAGGAGACCCTTATCTCAGTAAGCCTCGCTGATCAAATGCTCTCTGAAGGTAGAGGTGATTTGCTTTTCACCTTAGATATGCTTTTCCCCCACCCTTCCCCAAAACTAAGGCATGTCGTGTGCCCCAAGCCCCATTGCTCCTTGGGTTTGTGGAGCAGACGTGCTTGGTGGCTACGGTTGGTGGCCATGGCTGGCTGTGTTGGCCAGCATGGGCCAGGCTGCTTCCTCAGAAAGCGCTCTCCAGAGCCTCATGTTGTGCAGTGGTGACATTAGGACAATTAGGTCCTTTCCCATGTAGCATAAGGAGTGTCCCTGACTCTGGCTGGAGACGGCTTATGCTCGTCTTGTGGCTTCAAGGACTTGAATGCCACATCTTGTGGCATCAGCGGTCCTTGAATGCTCTCTAAGTGTGTTAAGATGAAATTGTTCCAATCTTCTGCTCCAGGCTTTCCAGCTTAATCTTGCTCATTAAAGCAATTTAATGGCAATTGAACGTTTTGGCCAAAATCTTCATAAAGGCCTGCGATGGCATGATTTAAACCTTGAGCATGCCGTGATGGCATCTAATGTTCCTACTCAGGAGAAGGGACCTGGTGTCTCCAGGAAGGTATTCCCTTGTGCCTTGTCTCCGTCTGTGTCTCATCCTTGTTGCTTTTCCTAACCAAAACACATTAGTGTGTGCCCACCACAGCTGTGGGAGGTGACACGCAGGGGTGCTGTGCCACACGGGCTCCTCTGGGCCACCACTGCCTGCTAGGCCACTGCCGCTCCTCCTGGGCAGGAGCTGTTCTCTCTGCTCAGGAGATGAGTCAGGTGTGGGGGCAGGTGGATGAAAGGGATGGGACCAGAGATCAAGGATATTCAGCCAGTCTGAGGGAAGGGGTGGAATTAGACATTCAGGATCTCCAGGCATGCTCTTCCGGCTGTCCTCACTGTCTGTCGAAGGCCCTTTAATCCTAAATGAGGTAATTTTTTGTGTGGCCGGGTGAAAACACCCTGTGTTGCCTCCAGCAAGCTGTGCAGGGGGCTGTTCCCACCTGTGCTCCTTGCCTGGTCTCTTCTCATGGCTTTGTGGCCATGATCCAGTGTGGCTGAGGGGAGCAATGTCATGCCCAGAGTGTACAGCCCGAGTTGCTCATGCCTGTTCCAGCCAGCCTCAGGGCAGGAGAAACTTCTTGGATCTTAAGAAGGACTGGAGATTAGGAGCAGCCTTTTGGTGAACATCCTTCTTCAGCCCCTTCTTTCTTCTTTCCATAGTGCCAACACCCCATTGATTAACAGCTTGAGGAAAGTTGTGGTCTCAGAGAGTGTAATTTAGGGATGGAAATGCAAGAAGAATAAAGGGCAGAAGCAGAAACCTGGCTTTGGAAGGGCCTTTCTGTTCTCAGAAGTGAAGCTGATGGGATCTTTGGCTGTCTTCCCATGTGGAGTTGCCTTCAGCTTGCTTTTCAGCTTTTGCTTGATTACTGCACAGCCGTGCAGATGGTGACACAAGCCATTCTTGAGCCACCAGCTGTTAGAGGCTTCTCCTGGCTTCAGGTGATGTCCAGAGGGCTCAGTACCTCTGGGAACATGGGCCTGTAGCATGCCTGGGTGGTTTCAGAGGTGACGGAGAAGGACCTTGGTTAGACTATGGAGAGAGCCCTGACTGACAGTGACCTCTCTTCCGTGTGCAGAGATGGGATCCCCCCATACAGAATCGGGAGCAAGAAGCAGCTCCAGCGGGAGATGCATCGGAGTGTCAAGGCCAACGGTCAAGTTTCTCTACCTCATTTTCCGGTAAGTTCAGGTGGGAGCTGCAGGGTATGGGGTGGCTGTGGCAGATGCTGGGGCTGGGAGTGGCCAGACCTGGCCGGAAAGGGCAAGGAGAGGAGAGCGTTTCCATCCCAGTATGGTGCCAGAGAAGAGATGCTGCATGGTGGTGGGCAGGAGCCACGCGCTCTCAGCATCCTTAAAAATACCTGCTTGTGTACAGTCACGTCATGGCCCTTCCCTGAAAGACAAGGGGAGCTAATTAGGGATTTTGAGGGGCACTGAATATGTCCTTCTAGTCTAAATCCAACAGAGATGCCCTGCTTGGGTCTAGAGGGAGCCTTGGCTTTGGCCACCACCCTGACACCTCTACTGGTGGCGAGCAGACTGGGTCTTGGCCTTGCGGCCTTCTAAAGCCCACGGTCCGTAAGGTGGCGGGAAGCAGGATCTCCCAAGCGAGCGACACTTGCGGCCGATACGCGCCCAGTGTTGAGGAGATCTGATCCGCGGCGGTGCCGCACTCGTGAAAATTAACTCACTGACTCGCTAATTCGGTTGACTTGCAGCCTCCCAGTTCCTGCAGTGAATAAACTGTTTACACAGACAAGTATAAACTTATCTTGTCTTGAGATTAATATGCTAAAATTCCTCTTTCTGCTGTCTTAAGCAGCAAGAAATCATCGATGATATTTCTTGGTGGGGGGGTTAGGGGGGGTGGTTTGTGTGGTTTTTCTTTTTGGTATTTTTTTCCCTTCCTCCATAAAGAAAGTTCTATAGCCTGAGCTTGTAAATTAGATTATTTTGTCCCAGGGCGTGCAAATCGACTTTCTCTGTAAGGCAGTGCTTTGATCAGGGGCTGAATAGAGCCAGCTTGTGTAAGAGTGACAATTTCCAGCAGAGTGGCCTTTTTCTACCCTCACATCATTTCTGGAGCTAAGTGGTTGCCGGAGAGAGGCCCCACCTCATCTGGTGGGTAGTATGTGAAAGAGTTGGCAGTTCAGCTCTCTGCTTTCAGGGGGGAGTGGGGGGGTAGAAAAAAGGGAGAGAGAGAGAGAGGGAGAGTAGGGGAGAGGAGTGGGGTGCAAGAGGGTGGCAGGAGGGAGGGCAGACTTGGGTGGGTGGTTTCTTTTTCCTCTTCCCCCCCCGCCCCCTTTTCCTGCCATGTTTGCTTCTTTTGGCAGAAATTCACGTTTTGCCTTTTTATATTCTGCACTTGATTTGGAGATGTTCCCTTTTTCCCTTGATAGATCTGCTCGAGGCAGCCAAGCTCAGCAGTGTAGCACCGCTAGCCTGCAGCAGCTTTCTTCATTTTCTGTACAAAGAGATGGAGGGGGGGGGGAAGAGATCTAGGACACTGTTGAGACAACACTACCTCAAAGGTGCCCAGTGTGTAGCCAGGAAATAAATTACCAGCACTTCTCTGATCTGCAACCGTTTGACTTTTTTTTTTTCTCCTTTTTTTTTTCTCCTTTCCCTTTTTCTCCCCATCTTATTTTTTTTAATTTCCAACTCCTTTCTGTTTATACTCACTTTATTCCTTGAGTTAAAGTCTCTCCCTCCCACCTCAGAGGGTTTTTTTTTTTTATATTTTTTTTTGATGTTTGACAACAGTCTTTGAAGATTTTCTACTTCAGAGTAGCTACTGATGGGCTGGTTGTACTACAGAGAGAACAAGCGGGGTTCCTCAGAGTGCGACCAACTGCTCCTGCCGAAGGCAAACGCTGGTGGGGAGGATGTCACTCCATGAGGCCACAGCACTAGCTCATAAAAATCCAGAGCAGACCATGCCTAGTTGTGGTCGTCTTTTCATCCAAACATGGAAACACAACAAGCGTAGCGGGGCTGGCGATGCCGCTCCGGCTAAGCGCCCGTGCCGCCCGCTAAACATGCCTTGTGCCTTCTGTCCCTGCTCCTTGTAGAGGACCCACCGTCTTCCCAAGGAGATGACCCCAGTGGAGCCGGCTGCCTTCGCCGCGGAGCTCATTTCCCGGCTGGAGAAGCTGAAGCTGGAGCAGGAAACCATGGACAGTCTGGAGGAGAGGCTGCAGCAAATCAAAGAGGTAGGAGGATTAACCCTCCTGGGGCCGGGCAGAGCTCACTGCATGCCATGGTTTTGGGGAGGGGAGCAGGAGGGGACTGTATCGTGCCCACGGGGAGCAATGTGTTTCGGTCACACTGCCATTGGTGATCCTGTTGGAGGGGTGAGGGGGGGATGTTCCAGCGCGTGCTTTGCCGGCTTCCCGTCCTCTTGTATTTATTCCTCACCATTGCTTGGCTGGCAGGACGAGGAGAAGGAGGGCTTGGAGCTCCCCACCAGCCTGCAGAGCAGTCGGGAGATAGTGAACCCTCAGCATCCGCAGCACCCACTTTCGCTTCTGCCCTCCGGCAGCTATGAGGAAGACCCCCAGGCCATCCTGGACGAGCATCTCTCCCGCGTGCTGAAGACCCCCGGCTGCCAGTCTCCTGGCATGGGCCGGCACAGCCCCCGTGCCCGCTCCCCCGACCGTCTGCCAACAGGCAAGCTGCAGCCTGGTGTGGCCTCGCCAGCAGCGTGCGCCCTGGTGGGTAAGGGATTTGTCACCAAGCAGACCACCAAGCACGTCCACCATCACTACATCCACCACCACACCGTGCCCAAGACGAAGGAGCAGATCGAAGCGGAGGCGGCACAGCGGGTACAGTGCTGCTGCCCTGCGGGCAGCGATTACTACTGCTACCCCAAGTGCAAGGGCCACCCGAAAAACACAGACCCCCCTCTTCCTCCGCTGGAGCCCTTCAGGTAAGCGATGAGCTTCTGTCTTTGTTACACCTACCCCAAACCATCACCCCATCATCCCCCTTGCAAGGGGAACTGACCCTGACAGCCCCGCAGCAGCGCAGGGGGCTAACAGTGGGCTTGTGTCCCCTTCTTGCCATCAGCAGGACAGGGACGCTGCCGAAGAGGCCGGGCAGAGGACCGGAGAGCATCACCCTGCCAGCTGGGGACGGGGGGCTGCCTGGCCCTGGAGGGGTTCAGCTACCAGGGGGCGAGTCGGACCGGGCGCAGAACGTCTGGCAGTGGATGCTGGAGAGCGAGAGACAAAATAAGCACAAGCCCCATAGGTAAATACGCAGCTGTCTGCAGCAGTATCGCTCCCGGTAAATATTTATATATTACATGGGCTGTCTATTTTTACAATCGCTAAAAACAAATGAGACTCTTTGCTCCTCCGGTTTAATATAAAAGCTGTTCCGCAGAACCAGAAAAACCACAAAAATGTCATGTTTTTGGCAATAAACCTCCTTTCATGTTATGACAGACTTTTGAGAGGGAGCGAGCAGAATAGGAGCTGCTATTAAAGTCATATTTTCCAGCTTTTCTAACCCGACTCCTTCCCCTCCCCAAGCACACAAAGCACAAAGAAGGCCTACAGCTCCGACTTCGCCAAGGGGGCCCCCGGCCGCCACCACCCGTGGGGGACCGGCAGCCACCCGCGTGGGGCGCAGCCTGCCCACCCCTTCGTCCAGGACCCCGCCATGCCCCCGCTCACCCCACCCAACACCCTGGCGCAGCTGGAGGAAGCGTGCCGCCGGCTCGCCGAGGTCTCCAAACCGCAGAAACAACGGTAACAGCCATGGGAGGGATGGTCCTGGTCCCGCGGTGGGGATGGTCCTGGTCCCGCGGTGGGGATGGTCCTGGTTCTGTGGGCGGTATAGTCCTGGTCCCGCACTGGGGTTCAGGAGCAGCAGGGTCAGGAGAGGTTTGCTGGGTGCTGGTTGTGCTCATCTGCAGCTGACTCTTGGGCTGATGGTGGGCCAAGGCAGTGGGTTCTCCCTGTAGGTAGAGGGTCAGCGTGAGGCTGGACTGTGGGGACGTGTGATGGCACAGCGTGGCCATGCCCCAGGGATGAGCCTCCTCCTTCCAACCCCACAACCAAACCCTTCCAACCCCAGTGCAAACAGCTCTGATCCTAGACTATTACTTCCACCCTTTTGATGGCTGTAATTTGCCCATTTTTCCTCTGGGACGGACTCCAGCTACATACCAAGTGGAGAATTGGACTGGTTATCGTTCATTTGGGTATGGAAGGATAAATTAGCCCACAGCATTTTTAATTCTTCCTTTGATTGTTTACAACATGTGAGGGTTGATACAAAGAGCGAACTTAACGACCCACAGGAGACTTCAATTAAGAAGATTGTATTTCAACCAATTTTTTTTAAGGGTTTTTTTTTCCTCTCTCTCTTTTTTTTTTTTTTCCCCTCCCTCTTCCCCACTTGCCCTCCCCCTCTCCACTTCAGATGTTCAACCTCAAATCAGCAGAGGGATCGAAACCACTCCGCTGCCGTTCAGGGGGGAAACACCCCTTTCTGCAATGCAAGTCTAGCAACAGAAGAGTGAGTATTGCACGTGCAGAAAAGGCTTGGGAAATATATATATATATCTCATAATTATATTTTCATTAAACGGATTGTGCTTTGAAAAGAGAGGAAATTCTTATATCTGAAATTTCGTCTTTCAAACATTCTTCTTAAAGAAAGAACAAAACATTTTCAAATCTTGTCTCTGGCTCTTTTTAACTTGCATTCCTGTAAAGTGGACAAAGATTGGATTAGTCTAATTACAGGATGGTTCTTTTAACAAGAAATCTGCTACAGAGAGGTCTAAAATGGCCTAAATAATTAAAGTTTTCTTTCTTACCCTCTTCATCTTAAGCAATGAGTAATGTTTGAAGTCCAGACTGAGCCACCTGACTAGAGCCTTTCATTTTTAATTGGTTGACCTTAAGTCCACCAGCTGTCTTTGCTAGCAGCTTTTTTTCTGAAGCCACTCTACAAAGACTTAGAACAAATTAGGAAGACTAAATTACTGCGGACTAACACTTTGTGACCTTTTGACACGCCGAGTGTACGTTGCCTCAGAAGCAGGCGCAGATTGGGCTGCATGGCATGCACTAGAGCCTTGCCATTTTGCTGGGTAATATTGGTTTAATTATTCTTTAGGAAGCGTTTCTTAGCGCAGATGACAATATCCAGTTAATTTTATCCTCACTGGGGATTAAAAATAAGATCTCCTGTGTACTTCAGGTGAAGAACCTGGCGATGGTTTGGCTTTGTTTGGTAGTCATTGGTGGTTGCAGGTGTTTTTGTGCATGAGAAGAAAGCTTGACCACTGCTTTGTCTGATGGCAGATGAAATGAGCCTGTTAAAATCAGAAGTGTATGATACCAGGGCTCACCCAGGGGAGGTTAGCCCATAGGGAACCCCTGTGCATGCTCACCTGCCCCACAGTCCTGCTCTGGTGCTTCCAGCAAGCACCTCACCCCCATCCCTTGGTTCTCCCATCCATATAACAGTACAAGGTCTCTGCTGCCCGTGGCTGGGAGCTCTGTGATGCTGTGATTCCCGCCGTCAACAGCGAGTGGGAGCTGGCGTGGGAGCACAGTGAAGGGCCAGGCAAACTCATGATGAATTCAGGCTGAGCACAGGAATATCTGACAGGAATATCACACCCAGGATATTTCTGACCAGAGTTACGTGTGGCACAAACACTGTTGGGTTGAGCGCGGTGAAATGGCCTGTTCTCCGGTGGAAAAATAAGAGAGGGCTCTGTGTGTGTTTGCTGTTTTTCAGTCACAAAGAGCCAAAGAAACTGCCAGTTGTTCACACCTCTCAGTCCAGTGAGTTGGTTGTCACCTATTTTTTATGCGGAGAAGAAATTCCCTACAGGAGGATGTTAAAGGCCCAGAGCCTGACACTTGGGCACTTTAAAGAGCAGCTGAGCAAAAAGGGAAATTACAGGTAAGAACCTGGGATTTGTTTGTTCTTTAGTGTATTTTAATGTCAGAAAGAATAAGCTGATGCTCTGCTGGTCTACCTGCAATGACACATCCACCTCCTGTTTCAGAGGCTGTAGATCTTGCTCTTTTCCCGCTCAAACCAAGAGCGACTTGGAGATGGAGAAAGGGGCTCTGAGCTGCAGGTTGGCTGCAGGACCACCTCCTCTCTATCTCCTTCCCCAGCCTCCTCCCCCAGTTGCACCAGGATGCAGGCTGGGATGGCTTTGTGGCACAGGCACAGAGCTTCAGGGTTCAGTTTCCAAACCAGGGTCAGCATTCCTCTTGCTGTTGGCCTCCTGCTTGTTTAATTTATTTATTTATTGGGGTTTTTTGCAATGATATAGTTATAAATGGGGGGTCAGTAGAAGGCTGAGAAGGGGACATGTCACTGAGATGCACTGTGCTCGTTTTTCCCTTTACTAGGGGAAAAAACCAAAACCCAAACCTCTGCCCTGCAGGGAAAGCTCCAGCAGCAATACTGAGTTCCTCCTCAGAAACACCAACAAGCCCTGCCAGTCTGGTTTCCAGGGCCCTGCTCCCAGTTTAACCAATCCACTGCTTCCCCTGCACTGGTCTTTCCCATGGCAGTGGCTTCAGGGTGGCTGTTCCAACTGTACTTTCCCAGTGGATCTAGGCACTTGTGGAATCACTTGTTGGCCACTTCTGCAAGGGTGAGGAGGAGAGGGAAGGTCCATCTTTAAGCTTTGAATTTGTGCTGAGTTTGAGGTGTCAGAGAGCCAGAAGGTTTGTCCTGGAACCGGCCGCTCAGATTTAATCTCTGGGTGGTCCCTTGGGTTGGGTATGGGGCTTCCCCACCAGTGCTCCATCGCTGGCCTCTCTCTGCCTTTGGGAAGCCCACCTATGTGGCCCAGAAGTAGGTGACCCCAGGGTGCTTTCAGGCTGGGGGTTGCTGAGGTGGGCTCTGTCTGTGGCTGCTGCACAGTGAGGCTGAAATCCTGCCAAGTCCTTCCCCAAAACCATCTTTGCAGCCCGCCCAGCTGCCATCAGATGGCAGCAACCTGCAAGTACACCCAACCTGGACAACCCCCAGGAGAGGACAACCCGCACAAGAGGTCCCTGGGCTCCTTGCACTGCTGTGCCATTTTCCAGCCCCTAAAGCCTCTCCTGGCTCCTCATGGGGCTGACGCAGCCTCATGCCCCAGTTGTAGACCAGTTTCCCTGGACCCAGTAGTGGTCCGCTGGTGGCTCTGTAGCCCCACACCCCTCCAAAATAAAAATCCTAATGTTAGGTTCATTTTCAGTAACTTTTTTTTACTTCTAACATGATGCCCAAGTGCAGGAGTCATCTCCTAAAGCCTCTGCAGCCCCGAAGCCCCTCTAGGTGCAATTATTTGTGCCTTGTCAGAGTGTAATTACTTTAGAAAATATTTTTAAGTGACTGACAAGGATGAAACAACGTTTTGCTTAGATCTTACCCCTTTACACCTGGGTAAAGACAATACAGAAATTTATAAAAGGAACTTGGGTATGTGCCCAGTATTTTATCTTGCACAGACACAAGGTGAAACTAATTACACAAATGTGTGTACCTCCAGGGAATCATTTTGATCTAAGCTTTGACTTTTGGCTGGACTTTGAGTGAAACTGCGGGTGACCTTCAGGGAAGAGGTCCGCAGTGCCCGGAGTAGCGTGTGTGTTACGGGGAGGCACTAACTAGGCCGCTTTGGTCACATCTGGCATTGATTTCTTTTTAAGGCACATTTAATAAGCATGTCTTTGAAGCCCTTGCCTTTCATTTAATGCACAAAGACATGCAGAAATGCTCCGCTCTCCAAATTCTTTATTGATTGGATCAGTTTGTGAGGCGGGTACCACGGGCTCCCGCCATGCCAGAGCCAGGCCCGGCCTGGGGAAATCGCCGCTGTGCTTCCCTCAGCACACACCCCCAAACCACCTACCCCCCCGCCAAAAAAAAGAAAGAAAAAGGCAAAAAAGAAAAAAGGAGAATTAAGCAGTGATTTAATACTGATGGCGTTAACAAAAAACAAACATCCACACACAGAAAAACTGGGTGGTGTCGGGTAATCTGAAGATGGCAGCGGTTCAAAACAGAGCTGTAACGCCAGGCCTGCTCGCCTCGATTGGTGCCAGATGTCCCAAAAAATAATAAAAATAAAAAAAAAAAAGAAAAGAGCAAAGTTTGCCACATAAAATATGTTTCAATGGAAAGCCCTTTTCTGAGCAAATAGGAGCAGAGCGAGTCGTTTGAAGATGTTGTGGGGGAGGATTATTTTTTATTATAGATTTTTTTTTTTTTGCTTTCCTCCTCCTTTTCTTCCCCCTCTCCCCCTTTTTTTACTTTGTGAAATAAGGTTGTAATTATGTAAAAGGTCATAGCATGTTTTCTTAAATAAAAATTTTGTAAACACAGCCAGCGCTTGGGCCGGTGGAGGAAGTTACTGGGAAGAGCGGCTGTTATCTGGAGAGGGGCGGAGAAGGGGAAAGGGAAGAGAAAGTTCTTTGTCATTCATTCAAACTTGCCTTGGGTTTTTTTGGGTTCGTTTCAAGGCTGCTGGCCTGGGGAATTGTGGCCTTGACCTGCAGCGTGGAAGTTGGTGGGAGTTGGGCCATTGATTCCAGTGAGTGCAGGCTCTGAAGGACTTAAATAAGATGTTTTTTCCTTGCTGAGCCATTAAAGATGCAACATGTGTCAATGGGGCTTGGAATGACTTTACAGATAATAAATCCTAGCTGTACCTGGGCTGAACGGGGCTGGTTTCACCTCGCAGACTAAGCAGGCAGCTTTTATCCCCTCCTACCAAGATACTTTTGAGGTACCCTAAAAACAAATAGATTTACAGGCTGTTTGTTACTGAGTATTTGAAAAGTGTGTCATAGAACAGTCACTAAAAAAACCCAAACAAATTAAGTTCTAAGGCCCTGCCCTGGCTCTTTCAGTTTTACTGTTAAAAGTGAGCTTAATCTGCTCTACTTTCCCATCCTAAAAAAGTACTAATTACAGACCCTTTCCCCTAGCAAACATCTGCCCACCTCAGTTGTCAGGAAGCTACAGGGAAAGGGTGTGTGGGGGTGAATTATTATATATATATTTTTTAAATTTTTTTTTTCTTTATAAATCATCTGATGAAGCTTTTTCCATTGCTGGCCATCAGCTGGCAAAGTGCTTTTTCCAAGGGAGCAGGCCTGTCCGAGGAGGTGCGCGGCGGCAGACGGACAGGCTCCCTAAATGCTACCCCTCTGAATGGAAGCCCTTCATTTGTGCATATGCAATTAAGCAGCCTTAGAAGGGAGACAGCTCCAAACGGGATAAAAGGAACCTTTAATCAAGAAGCTGAACGGTCTAATTCAGGATAATGGAGGGGTCCTTACTGTTTGACACGGGAGGGGTGGGGGTGCTTTTTGTCTCTGGGAGCGTTGGCTTCATGATCTAACGACCCGGAGCAAAGGAGCAGGAATGCAGGACACTGCTACTTGACCTCCCGTGTCACATCCCGCAGGCTGGACCAGGGCTGCTCCGCGCCTCCCGGGGCTTGGAGCATCAGACATAGATACAGGAGGTTCTGTCACTGGAAATGGATATGAGGAGCAGGCATTTGGGGGTTCCAACAAGCCACTCACAGGTTTTTGGGGTGGGGTTTTTTTGATTCCTTTTTTTGGGTAGGAGTGCCACTGAGTTTCAGTTCCCGTGCTGCAGGAAGCTGGGATGGTTTCCTTTTCATCCATCCCAATGCCTAAAAAGCCTCTCCTTTTAATAGCAGTTGCTAATTTTAATGTTGGGCTTCGGCCTTGAAACAAGGAAACACATGAAAGAAAGAAGGTGGGGAGAGAGGGGAACCTTAAGAATGCTTTGCTTTGAAATTCTATTTATTTATTCTTTAAATAAGAGATTTGTCGTGCTTTCTAATTCCTTCATGGCTGAGGATACCCACTGCCAATACATAGCACTGACTCACCATAGAAGCTGTTGCCACTGCTGAGGAGCATGCACAGCCCTGCTCCCTCCATCCCAGAAGCAGCCCCAGGGATGCTTTTGTGTCGCTGAACCTGAGCAGCCCTGGGGGTTTCCTGGGCACTGGAGGAGCACCCTAGGAGGGAGAGATTGGAAATGTTGTGGTTAAAAGAACTGCCAAAGTATCCTTGGATTTACCTTTTGATTTTATATTTTTTAACTGTGTTTTTAATTCTCCTTACCACAGATACTACTTCAAAAAAGCAAGCGACGAGTTCGACTGCGGCGCGGTGTTTGAAGAGATTTGGGAAGATGAAACCATCCTGCCCATGTACGAAGGGAGGATTCTGGGGAAAGTAGAAAGGATCGATTGATGGCATCTGTGTTTTCTTAAGAAAAGTTAAGCTAGAAAAGTCTTTGGCCCCATAACAGTAGTGATGACAAGGAAAGGAAAGGAGAGGAAAAAAAAAATAACAAAACTCTGAAGGAAAGTTTTGAACCAATGAAGAAAAAAAAGTGAAGTCTGTGAAGACTTTGCTGAATTAGCCTTAGAGGAGAAAAAAAAATGGCATTTATTATTCATGAGTTGGGTACTGAGATGATAAAAACCCTGAACTATTTATTAAAAACATGACCACTGTTGGCTATTGGAGATGCAGACCGTGTTTGAGAGACTTCCATACATAATATATGATTTCCTGGGGATCTGAAATCTATGGACTAAGAGAAACTGTGTATAGCTTACCTTAACAGTAATCCTTATTGATATTTATTGAACAGTCTGTTTTCCCTAAAGTCCAGTTTTTGGATATGCTGCTTTAACAATGGAGAAGAGAGGGGCTGGGAAGTGGGGTGATGGGAGGAAGGATAATTTTATTTTTTTATATTGTTCCCACTGTCTAAAATTGAGGAGTTTGGCTGTGAGCGCATCCGTGATGGGGGAGGAGGAAAGGAGTGCCCTTGTACCCGGTAGGTCTCCTAGTGAAGAGAAAACTTTTCTAAAGAAATAATAATAACTAATAATAATAATTAATAATAATAAAACTGAAATAAAAATACTGTCCTGCCATCATCTAGAGACCGGTGCATTTTAATCTATGCTGCTCTAATTTGAAATAAAGGTCTTAAGCACTCAAGACATTAGATAAAATATAACAACTTGTTAGTTTGTCCATGGATTTCTGTGGGGTGAGGGTTTTGCTTTGCTGTTGCCAGGGGTGAAGGCACCGTGCAGGGTGTCTTGGGCCCCCCCTCACTGGAGGCAAGGCAGGGCAAAACCCCGAGCCCAGGAGAGCTGTAGGAGAAGCCATCCTGTTCCCCTTTCCGTACTTAGCACACCAAAAGGACACGTTGCAAAAGCCAGGTTATAAAAAAAAATAACACACACAATCCCCCCTGTATGTGTTCCAGGTAGCTGAGTGTTGTGTAGCTGTTGTACAACGTACATTTCAACCACTTGTAACTACCACAGGGCGTATTTTCCGCTGGGTGCGGAGCGCGTGATTTGTTGAGTGGTGGGGTTTGTTTGGGTTTGTTGTGTTTGGGGGGGGTTGTTTTGAGTAGGAGATGGAGAGGGGAAGGGGGGGGGCTTACCTTCCCAGCACCCACGTGAGCCCGTGGACGATGAAGGCACAGATTGGTGAGTGAGTGCACATGGGTGTTGGGATGGAGCTGCCCTTTTCCCCAGAGACACATTGCATTTCTACAGTTGGGTTTCGTGTTGATTAAGTTAATCTGTGCGTTCTGTTTGCCATTGCTACTTTGTGTAAGTCTGTATATATTGTAGAAAATGTATGGTGAAGATATTAATACACTATCTCTAGTGTTTTTAAAATTTAATCAGTACAGTACCTGTGCCTGCATGGTGTTACAGACCATGCGTCGCCCTATATTCAGGGTTCAAGCTTTCCCTTGTTTGTTTAAGGGGTTTATGTATAAATATATTTTATGCCTTTTATTACAAGTCCTGTACTCATGACTTTTGCCATGGCATTTTGTTCTACTTATACTGTAAATTATGCATTATAAAGAGTTTCATTTAAAAAAAAAATTACTTGGTACAATAATTATTGTAATTAAGAGATGTAGCCTTTATTAAAATTTTATATTTTTCAAATTAATATTGTCTGACTTTTTTTTCCCTTTTTTTCTTTTTTTTTTTTTCACCCCTGACACGATGGAAGGTTTCTGCTCATGTTGCAGGGGGGCTGGAAACAGCTTGGCAGGAGCTATTCTTGCTGGGAAGAGGTTGCAGCTCAAGGAGGCAGGGCAGAGGAGCTGGGGCTGCACTTGGGTGCAGTGATTAAATCCAACACAGCTCCTTCAGGGAGCTCAGCTACAAGTTTGGTGTGGGCTGACAGCACCACCAAGCCGACCCGATGGGGAGAGACTGGGCCGATCAAGGCGCAGGGGCTTTTGCTTTAGTAGAGGACGGGAATGGTTGAACTTGCTGATCTTAAAGGTCTTTTCCAACCTGTAATCCTGTAATTCTTGCTCTCTGAGTGGGCTGAGGGAGCTGACGTGTGCTGCTCCAAGGGATGTGGTGGTGCCAGTGCTCTGCAAAGCTGTGGCACATCCAAGGGCTCCAGCGTCAGCCCTTGGGTGATGGAGGAAGTGCTCTGCCTTACCCAGGTAAGCTGGGGGCTGCTCAGGGCTCCCTTAGTCCCCCCTACACACACCTGCTCGAGCGAAGCCCATGCCAAGTCCCAGCTAACGGGGCCACATCGGCCGACACAAACTGGGGGGAGATTTGATGGAAGCTGAGCAGAACCAGTGCTGGGGAGCGCCTACCCCTGTGCATCCCTCACACCCAGAGTTATGGTGCAAACACTATTTTACAGCTCAACGAACTTAATTTGTTCCTGAGGGAAGCTGCCCATTCCAGGGATGGATTTGTCTCCCAGCTGTCGCCCAGACCTTCCTCTGCTCAAGCACGTACCCCTGGGTAAGCCATTGTGGGAATGCTTTTGGTCTGGCCTGTTGGTACCCAAACCAGGCGCTGGTCCAATGGCACCGACCACTTTCCCGTCTCCCCCCGCTTCTCTCAACCCTATTTTTTTTTTTTCCCCGACGAGGTTTTAAATTATCTGGGTTATTTTGTGTGTAGGAGAAGACTTCATTTAAAACATCAGTGAAACTCCTATCAAAGGGCTCAACTTCACACCGAGTACACAGAGCACGGGACGAACCCCGCGGCTCCAGGGAGCTGCAGGCAGCTTCACACATTTAAATGGATGGCGCCTTGTTTTAACAAAAACATCTGAAGTTCACAGGGTTCATCTTAATTGATAAGCTGGACATAACGGATGGGTGTAGGGAGACTTCAACAACAGAAGGGAAGAAAGGTAATTTTTTTTCTCTTTTCCCCCTCTCTCTCCCTTTTTTTAGTCTGCCATCAAAGGTGAGGAACTTAGCACTACATCGTAGTATTATTTTTCTTCTGCTATTAAAATGAATCACACTGTGCCTAATTCTTCTTGGGAAGATGAATGTGTTTGAGGCAGCTTGAAGCCATTCAGCGCCTCACAAGCCTTTGCATCTTTCTATCAATGTTCCAAAATACTCACCTCTGTTTTTTTGGATGTCTGTAGAAACAAAATAGAAAATGGCTTCAAATACATGGCAGGCTGTTTAGTGGAGATGAAAGGGGATTTGAATAGTCTTTTAAAAATGAATGAAAAGTGAACACTCTCTTCTGTTTCAATTATAAGTGGGACATGGAGCTCGTTAGACACCACCTTAATATGTGACACTCTAGAAATGTTCACCTACCTTCACTGTTTCAGGCACATTTTGGTTTTTAGCCTGTCTTGGGATAAGGATTGTGATTCTAGGTCTGGCCTGTCAGCTCCTAAACGGAGAGGCAGCGTGGGAAAGTTCTGTTACTAAAGCTTCCTAAAGTCCAACCAATGCACATAGATTTCTTTGAGCTGGTACAGAAGAAAGGGAGGCAGCAAAACCATTGTTTAACCCTAAATGTGTGTGTGTGGGGGTGGTGTTTGTTTATCTGGTTTAACAAAAGCTGTGTAATTTCATGGTGGGAAAACAACCCCAAAACCAGTGCTCACAGGGCCACTCACAGTGTTACCTGTGGAAATGTCCTGTCTCAGGTCTGTCCAGAGGAGGAACATAACAGCAGAGCTGGCTCTGTGGGAAAAGGAAAGAGCAAACCCCATCAGGACAGAAGGAAGGACGTGTGAGTAAGATATGCTCAAACCAAGCTAATATTTAACTCTTAGAGCCATTTTTCATCTCCAAGGTGTGCCAGGAAGGGTCAGTAAAGCCCCACAATGCCCGCGGAGGGAGCTAAACCCACCTGTGTTAGTCCAGCACAGTGTGGACAGGGCAAGCAATGGCCAGGGGAGGTTCAAAGCCATGTGTCTGCTCCCCAGGCTGGGTCACAGGCCAACAAAAACACCAGCCCTGCTTACTGCACGATTAAAAATGCCTTGATGGATGTGTAATGGTCGCCAGGAGTGTTTGGGCCGTGGAGCCTGGAGGGAACACTGGGTTGGTAGTCATAGGCATGCATCACCTAGAGGGGTTTTGGGGAAAAACCCACTTCCCCCCCTATTTCCCAGCTGGGGTTTGGTGGGGGTGCATGAGCAGTGAGTGGTATTGCTAGGTCCCAAATAAAGGCTTGCAGTGGAGGGGAGCAGGGCTGGGCCGGGCAGACACACATCCCTGATGTGTGGGCCTACAAAACAAGGGTGGTAAAACCAACTCAAAACCCCCAGACCCCCGGCAGCCCCCCTGGAAGCCAGGGGTGGAGGAGGGATGATGGCTGCCTCCCACAGTGCTGACAATTGTCAGCAGTGGAGACTGGGACCAGGCAGCAATAATTTGGGGATCCTTTCTCCAGAAAACCAAGTGACCTGCCACCACCCCACAGCCCCTCCACACCTTCAGAGGGGCCCAGGCTCCCGTCCTTCACAGGACGCATCGCTCAGAGCATCCCAAGGCACATCAGGCCTGTTCACACCCTTCCAGCGCTCTCCTGCACACCCATGTCTCAAACAGTAATGCAGAGACCCTAAAGCACTGACAAAAATCCCTCCTCCCCTCATGAACACAAGGCAGGCTGGGGTGCCATTTTTAACCAAGCTGGAATCGGGGAGATAAGGTGCTTTGCATGGGTGAAGCCCCATGACATCCCCCTCCTCCTCTTCCCAGGATCAGCTAGTTCCCCCCCAGCCTCTCCCAAGCCCCCCCCCCCGCCCCCCCCCCAGGTTGTTTTCTCCCCTCCCCTGGGGAGTTCCTTCCCCTCACCCCAAGCCAGCTGTGCTGGTTGGCCTGCAGCATCTGCTGGCTCACTCAGCTTCTCTCGTATCAGCAACTTTATTCCCTTCCTCTTTCACCTTCCATTAACCTCATGTTCCTCAAACACCTTCATCCAACTACTCTGCTCCAGCAGCAACCTCAGATTAATTAAAAAGGAAAAAAGGAAAGGAACACTCAGTCTTTAAGCGAGGTTCCTATCCCATTGCTTTCAAATGCTCTCTTAATCACAGAGCCCAGAAAACACCCACACAGAGCAGGCTGGAGAATTATTTAAGGCAAATCATCTTCCTTCCCCTTCTGAAAAAAGACCAGACTAGTTCTGGATGGTGAAAGCAGCTCTGGCTCAGGTCCTTCCCATTCTTCCCAGCAACATCCCCGATTCCTGCCCGCAGCCTTGCCCAACCTCCTCACAAACCCTGCACACACAGTCCTTTCCCCCTTGCCTTCATTAGCATATTACTAATCATAATGAAGAGTCCCAAGCTGAATTTTTCTAACGTTTAAACCTTGACATGCCATATGTTTTAGCCTCTCTCTTAAATTAAATGAGTGTTGTGATGTGTTTCATCTTCAGGGAGCACTGAACCCACGTAGGGAGAGAGGAAGCTAATTTTGGACATCAGATCTAGGTGATAGCATAATTTCAGACAATTTTGGCTGACCTCCCTGGGCAATGCCCTTCATCTCTTTCATGAGAAGATCTATTTTTAGGGAAGAAAGCCCATTAAGTCTCGCCTTCCTTAATTCAGAGCTTCCCTTGATAAGATTTGTCAGGTAGATTTTTTTTTTTATTATCTTCTCTTTTTTTTTTTTTTTTTTGTTATCCTATTTTTTTTAAAAAAAGAAAACAGAGAGACCCTCTGGGAATTCTGGCTTTCAACATTTGTCTTGGGCCCTGCAGGAGTCTGGAACATCTCTGAACCCCACAGTTCGCCCTGCTTTGAAACAACCGTCTCGTCATTCCTAATGCACATCGCCAGCGCTGCCTTCTCATCTGCAGTCGCAGCACTCCTGGCTCCCTGCTCCCACCACCATGGCAGCTCTCTTTGCCTTCCCCTTCTCCTCATGTTCTGCTACGCTGGCTCAAAGCAAGCTCTCTTCCCTCCCCCCAAATCCTTTGAAAGCCAAAGGATAAATGGGGTGCATGGCTGGGATGCTCCTCCCTGGTTTCTCCCCTTTCTCCCTGCTTGCAGGGCTGCTTACAGGAGAAGTGCTGCAGCCTTGGCATCATCCCTGTGATCCCAGTTGATCCCTCAAGATCTCCTCCAGCCCTAAAATACGAACAGCAAAGAGTCCAGCAAAACCTCACCACCCCTCACAAGCATTTGCAGGTGGCTACAGCAGCCTGACAGAGCTCGGAGCAAAAGGTATGTGTCTTTTCCAAAGCTCTTGTTTCCCAAAATCTGCCCTACAAACACAGCCCCCTTCCCAAATGCTCTGCAGCAAACTGCTGAGCAAAGCATCTCCCCTCTCCAGGCGCCAGCACTAAAGCATTGCATGGCAGGTAAGGGGTCTTTGCTGTTGGAGCCCAACTGAGCAGCATCCCACCAGCCTGGGCAGGATGAAGGTGAGGGGAGGGCTTGGGGACCGGACAGATGGACAGGTGCTTTAAAACCAGCCAATACCTGAAGGTGGTTTGGGAATAACAAGGGGGCAGCTGATGGAGCATGGAGGTGGGGAAGATGGCTGGAGAGGGGTTAAATCCTGCCCTGTGTTGTTGCCATGCAAAAAATCCCAGGCAAAGCCCAGGGTTTTGCATTGAGATTCAAATGCCCAGATCAAAGCTGAGCTCCAGGAAGGAAAGGCCAATTTAGGTTGGAACCAGAGAAAACTTTCTCAGCTAACTTCTGGGAAGTGAAACAACTGGGTTTCAGAAAGCTCCCATCAAAAGGGTACCTTGAAGGGCGAGGAGTTTCCGCAGGAGCAGAGGAGGTGGCCCTTTCCCTCTCCTCCCAGCCAGGGAATTATTATTGGACACCAGATCGCAACACACCCCATCACAATACCCACCCTGCTCTTTTGAAGCTGCCACTGAAATGCCCTGGTTCTTCTGCAGCCTTCCAGAAAAGGATGAGCTCCAGTGCTGCTGACCGCAGCCCAGTGCCGGTGTCCCCGTGGCACCCAGCGCCGGTGGCATTCGCATCCCGGCGTTCCCGAGAGCCGGCACGCCGCGCTGAGCCAAACACCCAAAGCCTTCAGAGACAGCTCGTGTCCAAACTGGGCTTCATGGCCTTTTGGGATGGCCTCCGGCCCGTAATTCAACATTTGATGAAGTAGCCAAAAGACTATTTCCAACTTTTTCTCCCTTGCTGTTTATTCCAAAGCAAACAAACAAATGAGGAAAGAGAAAAAAGGGGAAAAAAAGGGAAAAAAAAGTTTGAGTTTCACTTTGCTAATTTATGACTCTGAGCTCTGTCCTTTCTCCCTGGGGATCCACTGCCCTGACCTTGGTTAAGTTGGGAAGAGGAGGGTGAGCTCCCACCTTGCCTGCGGGACAGGTTGCCAAAGCAGGGAGAAAGTGTCTACTCACTTATTCCAGTGGCATGTAGTGCCTTTGTGCCTCAAGTCTTTGTAGATTTGCAATGCCTTTAAAAACCCTTGCAACTGTCCAACATGGGGTGTTTAATTACCAGGTAAAAGAATTTTTTTTAGACTCCATTTAATTATTTGATTGCACAGTAACCAAAGAGTGTAAGAGGGCTGTAGCCAGGAGGCACTTCAAAGCGATGCCTTGATGTTCCTTAGTGGGCATTAATGGTTTCTGAAGGCAGGAGATTGTTTAAAAAAAAATATTAAAACCCTCCTCATGATCCCGCCAGCAATCTCAAAAAAATGCATAAACACTGGAATCCTCTGCCAGGGAGGAAAAAAAAGAGTTCAAAGGGATCTGAGAGTTTTCATGTAAAGTTTAGAGTTTAAGGCGTGACTGTTGGCTACGGAGCCCCACTGTTTGAACTCTTGTTTATTAAAAACAGTTTCCCAGCATTTCACAGGGTTCAGAAAGACAACAGTAAAGTGCAGCCTTTCCACAGCGCAGTGTTTAAAGGCTCCATTGATTTCTACCTACATGTTTTATCTCTTTTTTTTTCCTTTTTTTTTGATCAGATGCTGAAGTTTAGCACAGCATCCGAGGGCAGGCTGAGCAGGGTCTGCAGAGGAGAGATCTGCTCTGGAATAAGGGTTTGACTTTATGTTTCAAAATACTTTTCAGCAGTTCACTCCAGACTCTTCAGTGCCCCAGAAGGATGGATGACAGCAGCAGCGGTATTGGGAAATGACAACTTGGCTGGCCCCAAACTCTAACTGCCTTTTTGAATTTATGGCCAGCTCTCCAGCCTTTATCTGAGCCTGAGCTCTCAATCAGCGTTCAGCCAAACAATCTGCCACTGGGAAAAGAAAAGCCTGACTTTTTAATTTTATATTTTCTTTTCTTAGGGTGGGAGTTAATCCTCCAGCCCGTTTCATCTGAGCATGCATCTTATTTTTGATGAGCCCACCACCCCACCATCTCTTTCTGTGCTTATACATCTCTCTCTTCTGTGCCTTCATCCACCATCATTTGCTTGAAAAAATATCCCACATTTTAAAGTCAAGTGGGTTTATCCAGCCCTGAAGTGAAAGGGAATGAGCAGCATGTTGCAGCTTGGTCCTGCTGTCCATGGCTGGGTATGAGGTGGGCGTGCAGCGAGATGCAGGGAGAGGAGCACAGAGATGCACAGGACAATCTGTGCTGTCCTGGGAAAGGAGCTTACAGCTGAGCGTTGTAGTGAGTTCTCAGGTCTAACTGCAGAGATCTGAAGATAACAGAGCCCAAGCTCTGCCTTTAACAGCAGAGGCCATCATCCACCCGGCACAGGTCTGGAAGTGTTGCCAGAAGACATTATAAAAGGCACATTAGGAGCAAAATTAAAGTAAACATAAAACTAAACAAACAGAACCATCTGCTGAGCAGGTAGCCTGAGAATAAACTCCTTATTAAAGCTTTTCTCCAGGCTGAATCCTCAGCTCCAAGTCACCGGGGCGCTGCCAGGTGACACCGGCCGAGGTTCTGACGCAGGAGGGAAGGAGCTAATAATAGCGTCATGTCAGAGCCTGGCTTTGCCTTGCACAAACACAGCAGAGGGAAGGGAAAATAGGATGTGCGGGAAACAAACAGGGTTTTCTTTGAGTCTCCAGGCTCAGTCCTGCCAGATTCCTCTGCAAACGTGGCTGGGAGCTAACGAGAGACCATTGATGCACTGGAGAACAACTCCACGCTCAGAGGGCTGCAGTCTGGATGGGGGAGGATGGAGAGGGGATTATGAGTGCTCCCACAAGGGAAATGGGTGCATGTGATGAAGTAAGGTGAGTTGAGCTGAGATCAGACCCTGGGCATTTAAATTATGCTCAAGATTGTGCACTAGAGGAGCTGCATTCAAGCCGGAGGACCAGTAACACCACCCTCTTGAAAGAGGAGATGCTTGCTGAGAGGGACTGCTCATGAGAACATCTCACATGCTTTATAGTTTCGGGGACAGACTCAGAGTTTAAATGCAGCAGGGAAAGAAATCGAAGGGAAAAAAAAAACCACAAAAGTCTAAACCAGCAAGAAAGACAGAGCACCAACTTCCCTGCTCTAAGCAGCTGATGGCAGAGTGCTCCTCCCAAGATGCTCCTGCCTTGCTGCGACCAACTGCCAGGCCCAGTGATGCAGCCGGGCTGAGGTTATTCTCCTGTCATCCCCACTCCCAGCAAAAATCGCCTCCTTCCAAACTCCAAGGATTGATGGAAAATATGAACTTAATTTTGGGTTCTGTTTTCCTTAAATAGGCACAGTTCCAGTAAAATCAGATTAAAATACCTCCAGTTCCTGATGTTTGGGGATATTTAAAGTCAGATCAAAGCACTTTTAACCAGTCCTTTTTGGTAGCACGTTTGATGAGAAACACAGGTGCACTAATATATGAAGCTAGCAGCCTGGCTGATTTAAATGCTGCCTTGCAATTCTGCTTCTGATCCCCTTAAATATCAGCTGGGGGCGGGGGGAGGAATGGATGGATGTTTTAATAGAAGACTACTTTTTTTTTTTTTTTTCCCTCCCCTGGATGCAATTTGAGCTGCTTCACTTTCTGCATGAAAACGTTAACATGCCTTTCTTTCTCTCTTTCTTTCGTTCTTTCTTTTTCTGTCTTTATTTATTTATTTTTCTTTCTTACTTTTTCTTTCTTTTTCTTTCTTTTTCTCTTTCTTTCATTCTTTTTTCTTTCTCTTTCTTTCTTTTCCTTTCTTTTTTCTTTCTTTTTCTTTTATCTTTTTCTTTTTTCCTTTTTTCTTTTTCTTTCTCTTTTTCTTTTTCTTTCTCTTTTTCTTTCTTTTCTTTCTTTTTCTTTCTTTTTTCCCCTTCCTTTTTTCTTTCTTTACTTTCTCTTTTTCTTTTTTCTGTCTTTTTTCCCCTTCCTTTTTTCTTTCTTTACTTTCTCTTTTTCTTTTTTCTTTCTTTTTTCTTTTTCTTTCTTTTTCTTTTCTTCCTTTTTTCTTTTTCTTTTTTCTTTTTCCTTCTTTTTTCTTTCTTTTTCTTCCTTTTTTCTTCCTTTTTCCTTTTCCTTTTTCCTTTTTAATTTTCCTTTTCCTTTTTCCTTGTCTTTCTTCCTTCTTCCTTGTCTTTCTTCCTTCTTCCTTGTCTTTCTTCCTTTTTCCTTGTCTTTCTTCCTTTTTCCTTGTCTTTCTTCCTTCTTCCTTGTCTTTCTTCCTTCTTCCTTGTCTTTCCTCCTTTTTCCTTGTCTTTCCTCCTTTTTCCTTGTCTTTCCTCCTTTTTCCTTGTCTTTCCTCCTTTTTCCTTGTCTTTCTTCCTTTTTCCTTGTCTTTTTTTCCTTGTCTTTCTTCCTTTTTCCTTGTCTTTCCTCCTTTTTCCTTGTCTTTCCTCCTTTTTCCTTGTCTTTCCTCCTTTTTCCTTGTCTTTTTTCCTTGTCTTTTTTTCCTTGTCTTTCTTCCTTTTTCCTTGTCTTTCTTCCTTTTTCCTTGTCTTTCTTCCTTGTCTTTTTTTCCTTGTCTTTCTTCCTTTTTCCTTGTCTTTCTTCCTTTTTCCTTGTCTTTCTTCCTTTTTCCTTGTCTTTCTTCCTTTTTCCTTGTCTTTCTTCCTTTTTCCTTGTCTTTCTTCCTTGTCTTTTTTTCCTTGTCTTTCTTCCTTTTTCCTTGTCTTTCTTCCTTTTTCCTTGTCTTTCTTCCTTTTTCCTTGTCTTTCTTCCTTTTTCCTTGTCTTTCTTCCTTTTTCCTTGTCTTTCTTCCTTTTTCCTTGTCTTTCCTCCTTGTCTTTCCTCCTTTTTCCTTGTCTTTCCTCCTTGTCTTTCCTCCTTTTTCCTTGTCTTTCCTCCTTTTTCCTTGTCTTTCCTCCTTTTTCCTTGTCTTTCCTCCTTTTTCCTTGTCTTTCCTCCTTTTTCCTTGTCTTTCCTCCTTCTTCCTTGTCTTTCCTCCTTCTTCCTTGTCTTTCCTCCTTCTTCCTTGTCTTTCCTCCTTCTTCCTTGTCTTTCCTCCTTCTTCCTTGTCTTTCCTCCTTCTTCCTTGTCTTTCCTCCTTCTTCCTTGTCTTTCCTCCTTCTTCCTTGTCTTTCCTCCTTCTTCCTTGTCTTTCCTCCTTCTTCCTTGTCTTTCCTCCTTCTTCCTTGTCTTTCCTCCTTCTTCCTTGTCTTTCCTCCTTCTTCCTTGTCTTTCCTCCTTCTTCCTTGTCTTTCCTCCTTCTTCCTTGTCTTTCCTCCTTCTTCCTTGTCTTTCCTCCTTCTTCCTTGTCTTTCCTCCTTCTTCCTTGTCTTTCCTCCTTCTTCCTTGTCTTTCCTCCTTCTTCCTTGTCTTTCCTCCTTCTTCCTTGTCTTTCCTCCTTCTTCCTTGTCTTTCCTCCTTCTTCCTTGTCTTTCCTCCTTCTTCCTTGTCTTTCCTCCTTCTTCCTTGTCTTTCCTCCTTCTTCCTTGTCTTTCCTCCTTCTTCCTTGTCTTTCCTCCTTCTTCCTTGTCTTTCCTCCTTCTTCCTTGTCTTTCCTCCTTCTTCCTTGTCTTTCCTCCTTCTTCCTTGTCTTTCCTCCTTCTTCCTTGTCTTTCCTCCTTTTTCCTTGTCTTTCCTCCTTGTCTTTCCTCCTTTTCTTTCATTCTTTTTTCTTTCTTTTTCTTTCTCTTTTTCTTTCTCTCTTTCCCTCTCTTTTTTTTTCTTTTTTTTCTCTCTCTCCTTCTCTCTCTCTCTCTTTCTTTTTAATAATTACTAGGAGAAAGAGCCTGTAAGACAACAGCGAGCTGTAGAAAGGTGGAGGGTAAAGTGATTTACAGGCTATAATCGTTCAAGCACAAGATGCTGGCCTGTGTTTGCATGGAACCAAGCACAAGCTCCACGTCCCAGACACCTGAAGGTTTCACCCTGACTTGCAGACTGATTGTTTAGGGTGTTCATGCACACACACATGAATTCAACACTTGGGGTAACATATTTCACCCAAGGTTTAGTGCTTTGGGGGGGTCGGACTCGATGATCTCTTGAGGTCCCTCCCAACCCCTACACTTCTGTGATGCTGTGGTTCTGTACTCTCAGAGCTTTCCATTCCTACCTCAAATCAATACCAGCTCCACTCCAAACACCTTGCTACCCTAAAATGAAGGTGGGTTAAATTTAACCATCTGACAACGCCAATTAAAAGTTGTTCCTCTTATTCTTCAGGAAAATCAGCACGTTTCTTACAAAGGGCTCAGCCCTGTGTGTTGACAAACGATGTGACCCCAGCAATTCATCCCCCATGGGACAGGATGGGAAGTGCTATAGGATTTTCTCTGCTGGGAGCTTTCAAGTTTTATTGTGTGCAATTAAAATGCAGATGAATAACACAGTAAAATAATAAAATGCTCCTCATAAAAGTTCCCCAGTGAAACAAAACTGTCAAAACACAAGAGGGGGGAAAAGAAAACCCTCAATGAAAGAGCAAACAGTACTTCCTCCCCCAAAATCCTGGAAGTTTAAACAGGCTCATTGTTACCAGGAGATAGCAAAAGCAGTGGTTTAGTTACAGCTTTCCACCTGCTCACCCACAGCTCCTCGGGCTCACATCACCGTGTACCCCATAGCCCTACAAATGAGGGGCTGCCAGGTCCCCAGCCACACACTGCCCGCAGCTCAGCTTTGTTCTGGGACATCTCAACCCCAGCCTCAGCCCAGCCACACACCACTGACCCACCGCTGACCCACCACTGTCCCCACCACCTTGCGCTGGAGAGAAAGCACGGAGATGCCATCCTGCCCCGAATCGAGAGCCTGCTTGGACCAGTTTCTTTTCCTGGCTAGAAATGGCCCCTAAGATTCAGATTTGTGACCTTTCTTGTCCTTTTTGCAACAAAAAGTCTTGAAAAATGCAACCAAACCCTCACTGGCGCTGCACACTTGGGGAATCATTGCATTCGTGTAAGATAAATTGTTTTAACTGAGCTACTGTCAGGGTATTTAATGAGAGACATAAGAAAAGCCAGGCTCAGGCTGTGACCTCGAGTGCTGGGGAGTCAGATGACAACAGATTCAAGCTGACCATGTGCAGGGAGGGGAGTAAAGGCAGCGTGCTGGCTGTGGTACAGCCCAGGCTGGACATGGCCATGAGCTGGGTGGTACGATGCCTGGCATGTGATGAGGGCATGTTCCTGCCAGCATCACTGACCAGCCCCCTCCCCAGAACATCCTGCCCTGTGCATCCATCCATCGCTCCCCCGCGCTCCAGCTGGACCTTCACATGAACAAGTGTCACTACATGGTCGAAAGCACTGTCAAAGCCTAATAATAATAACAATAATTATAATTAGAAGAGCAATGTCTCATGATGTGTTATGGGACTGGACAGCAAACAAGGTCAGTAACAGAGAAGCAAAATAAACAAGCAGCACAGCCCAGCCATCAAGGAGGGAATCGGATGTTAACGCCAAGTAGATGCAGTTGCTTTGCAGCACTGTCCTGGTGGCTGCTCCAAGAAACCCAGGCACAATCTGGATGATGTACCTGTGCTTTGTATTCAAGGATCCAGCAGTAAAGTAAAGAAAAATAATGAGCTGAGAGCGCTTGGAGGTCTCACCACTGCCACCAGCCATTCCCAAACCCCAGAGGCAGCTCCCCTCCCCTCATTGACACCACTTGAGAACTTGTTCCACCTGCAGCATCTCAGAGCAGCTCCCATCTTCCTCAGTGGCTCCTGCACTTACAGTTGTGATTTTTCCCCTTTCATACAGCCATTGAACTTCTGTTATCTCCCTGAATTAATATTAATGGCTTCCTTTAAGCTTCTCCTTTAGCTCTCCCTCCTCCCAACAACTTTTTGAAGATTTTGATTCCCCTAGACTCCTTTCTTCCCCCATCCTCATGCTGCTTGTCTGCCTCTAATCTGCAGCATTGCCCTGAGATAGCATCAGTGGCAATTGCTGCAGGCATGACCCCTTTGGGCTGTGTGCAGGGGACACGCAGCATGGCAGGTTTGGGTGATGCCCTCAGGACTGGGGTGGGATGAGGGGTTGGGAACGATGTAGGGACAGCACCAGGGGCCATGTCAGGGCACTCATTGCAGGTGCAAGAGGCAGACCTGAAACCAACTTGTCCAAGTCACACCTGCCCAGGCTTTGGCCCTACGCAGCTAAACAGAGGGATATTACATTGCCTGACAGATAATCAGACTCCAGGATTGTTTTTAACATGGAGGATGTGCTGCTTCACTTTAAATTGCAAGAGAAAGTCTGTTATCTGCATTTCCTAATACTCAAGACAAGTGCAATAAGCCGAATGCAGCTCATCCCATTCTGAACCTGAGTTTGAACCTGAGAACCCCACAAAAGAAAGGTCAGGAGGATCTGCTGATGACAAGCTCAGCTTCCCCCTGAGACCTTCCCCCCCGTCCCATCCTCATCTTACTGTTTCTACCACAATCTCTGGGTTCGAAGGCAAGGAGGCCACTCACAGGCACCTTTTCATGGCAGCTTTTCTAGACTTCCAGCAAGTGAAGATAAACCTGGGTATGTGATTCTCTGGGGTGATGCTGCTACTTTTGCACAGCACAGGGGTCAGGAGATGCTGCCACAGGAGGAGATGCCAGGTGATGGAGATTGCTCCCTTTCCCTGTGTCCCTCCCAAGTACTGCGAAAATATGATGGGGAAATAATTTTAAGCAGGTTTTTCTGCCCTATAATTAAGTCTGTAGATGCTTTTCCAATTACCAGAGGTCTCTGTGTTTCACTTGACCCTGCCTGCATTTCTCAGCAGCCCCAGAGGTACATGAAGACAGATGCTGTGGTGGGGTCTGACCTGCTCCTGAATTCAGTGTTTCCCATCTCCCCCAGACTGTGCTTATCCCATGGACCACTTCCACAGCACCTTGCAGAGAGCAGCTGGTACCCAAATCCCACAGGGCAACCAGTTTGGGAATGCCCGTGGTCTCCCTCACCACTGGAAATACAGCTCACGTCAGGCAGCACAGAGCTGGGCTCTGAATTTTGTCCAAGATGATGCAGAAACAACTTATTTTTACTTCTTTGTAGCACTGAGTGATACCCAGGCATGTGCAAATCAGGACTTCTGCCTCGTGCCAACTCTGAGTTGGAAACCAAGGACACTGACAGGTTTGGTCCCAATTTACTGGGCTTAGCAGCGTTTTTAACCCTCCAGCCCTGCCCGAGCTGCAGCCTGCTCAGCCTTTTGCCCTGCCTCCTGCAGACGCTGCTGCACAAAGATGTCAAACCAGGGGCCACATGAACTGGCTCCAGGGAGGTTTTTCTCCTTCCACAGCACGAGAGGGATGAGGCGATGCCCATCCAAGTTACTGCATTAGTCTAAATCCATCCTTTCACCACTCTAAAGCGTTTGCTTAAGGCAGAGCCTTCTCTAGGGTCCAGGATCTCTTTCTTGCATTTTATGAGTTTTTTTCCTAATTATGGAATCTCTTTCAATCTAGAGCTCCTTTGATCACTGCTGGCCCCAGAGAGAAGTCGTCTTGTCTGGATCGACTGCAGAAAGAAAGAGATGATAGGCAGAAGTGACCTGCCTGGGATGACTAAGAAAATACACAGCAAAGCAAAGATTTGAGCACAAGCTTTGCACTGCCACGGCTTTAGAGAGGCTGCAGGACAAACCTTCCTCCCTGCTTGTGATCAATCACCGCATCCTTCCAGGTAAACCACATCTCAAATGGGAACTAGAGTTGAGCAATCAGTTAGCACTTTCCACAGCTATTTTGCTCTCCCAGTACGAGCAGGATGAGAACAGACCCTTTCTGGTGCAATTTGAGCATCCAAAGGGAATTTCTGAGCCAGGGCATATTACTGGGACAGGAGAAAGCCAGTTAACCAGTGACGAGGAGACCCTGCTCTGATCCAGCTGAGGGATCACAAAGGGCTTCCCATAAAACCTGGCTAAATGAGATCTCTTCAGAAAAAAAAGTCTATTTTCAGTGCCACTCTGATTATTTGCCCTCTGTTGTCTTCCATAAAGGATACTGTGAAGTTAATGATCCAGCCGTGGAATTTTAAATAGCTGCTTCATGACTAACAACATGTGCTCCGGATCAGCTCGAGCCTGTATTTACATATTTCCCATGATAAGTCAACATATGGTTCTTGTTTGTAACATGGAGTTGCTCTCTTCATATTATTGCCATTCCTCCCCTGCTTTTCACAATTACAGGGGAAAAAATAAACCCTTTTCTTATAATTATCATTAGGAAAAGCACTGTACAAATAAGAAGCTATCAGGGCAACTAGCAGCCTGCTAATTCCTTTGTTTTGATTCCCACTCGATGCTGAGCCGTGCAGGGGCTCAGGGCTGCATCCCTGAGCGCTGTTGGATGCACGAGGTCAACTCTCTCCTCATCAAGCCACAGGACAGGGTTTCACAACCCCTCTCACAGCTTGGCAGCGGAGCTCTTTGGGAAACTCGCGCTAATGGTTTGAATTTCTTCCCTTTTGAATTTGCAGTTTTAAGTACATAGATAATTTGTACAATTGTTGTTTGGGGTTTTTCCCCTCCCCCCCTTCCTCCCCCTTCTGTTTCCCTCCCCACATCAAAGCATCAGTTAATGGCTGGATATAAACATCCCAACTGCTCTCATGGCACGGCTGGGATCGCAGGAACCAGCGTTTTCCAAACTCCTGCCTCGTTTTCCCCAGTGCTCTGCTCCCCTGACTCCCCTCTAACGATTCAAGTCCTGAGGCTTCAGCTATTTCCTTTGGGAGATTATTCCACATGGAAATGGGCTCTAACCATGAAGAATTTTTTTTTTCCTCCAACCCAGTCACAAAGATTATTTCCTTTATTTAATCTTATTACTCCCACTTGAACCAGGCTAAATAATTCCCATCCTCCCCGGGTATTTACACCCCTCTCATGCTTGCAGACAGATACCATATCCCACCCTTAGTCATCATTTTGCCAAGCTAAACATATGTAACTCTTTTAATCCTTCCTCATAAATCAGTCCAGCCCTTTCATCGTTTTTATTGCTCTTCTCTGAATCCCATCCAATTTGTTGACATTGTTCTGCTCTTTAGGTGCTCAGAGGATGGATATTCCAGGTGAAATTTCACCGGTCACACATTACAAGGTTAATTAACACAGCCTTCCTCTCTCATTACCAGCACTCAGCCTGCAGGACTGAGGCTTGATGCTGCAACCTCTACTGATGGGAAAAAGGACCCTCTGATATCACTTGGGCTGATGGACAAGCAATCCCGGGATCAAGCACCTGTAAACCTGAGGTCCAGACATGGTATACAGGTGGACTAGGCAGGGTCAGGCTGTGGTTGGGCTCAATGATCTTGAAGGTCTCTTCCAACCCAGGTGGTTCTATGATTCTATCTCACCCAATAGTGCTGCCATGGAGCTGGCACGTGCAAACATGCTTTGGTGTCACAGCTTACGGCTGAGAGTGGGGCACTGAGAAGTAACCAGTGTTCCCATAAAAACACACTGTAAACTCCATGCAACTAAGCAAAGCATATGCTAAAACTCCTGTGTCATGTCCTGAGCACCCAGGAGCCCATCTGCCTAAATTGGGGAGCTGCTGCAGCATTTCAGGGCCAAGCAAATGGAGTGACAAGTCCTGCGTGGCTTCAGCATGGAACAGGGGGATGCTGGGCTGACACATGGGTCGTGCCAGATTCACACTGGTTTAACTGGTGCTTAGTAATTAGTCTGTTCAAAGCACAAGTTTCCTCTGGAAGAAACTATTGGAGCAATGTGAACCCCTCCTGTGCTGAAAGGTGAGGGTGCCTCTGTGTCAAACCAGGCAATAGGGGAACATCAGTTCACAGCCAGCAGCTCAGAGAGACTGTTTTAGGCTTTCTTAGAAGAGTCCATGGTGTGATTGGCACCAAAACCTCATTTGCTGATTACAGCCTTGCATGAGGCTCAGGCAGATGTGCATCATTGGGGACATCCATCACTCTGACATGCCCTTGGGAGGTGCAACCCTGCCTGGTTTATGGTCCCATCACCTTTCACCCCCCTGATGAGAGCCCACATCCAAGGCCCTTCATGCCACAAAGCCCCAAGGCTTTCTTCTGTAAAGCTAGCTGCCTTCAGCACAAAGCTAATTCTCTTTGGTTCTCAGTGATGCCACCATTCATAACAAATAGTCCACAATAATAAACACATTGTTGAGATCAAAACATCCTTAAACAGCCTTAATAAAAAAAAAACAAATTTAAAAAAATCAGGAAAGTGCAATTTGGTCCTGTTCTCCACTGTGTTCCCTCTCCAGGCTTTGCAGGAGATGATGGCTATGCAACTTTTACATTTCAAAGATCCCCAGCTCATTGTATGTAGAGAGGCAGGCTGAGTGCTTTGTGTTTTCCTTAGTTTTGTCCAGCGGTTGTCCCACTAACCAGCCTCCTGCCAAGGAAAAGGGATTTCTCCCTTCACCTGCTGACAGCGTTTTCGCTTTGAAAGCGAGAGTTGACTGCTTCTTAATTAGTGCTGTCACGAGCCGGTCACTAAGGGCTGGGAGTCTCATGAAGGAGCTCAGCCATTCACTGCAGCTTGTGGCTGGTGCGTCCTGGGGACGCGAATCCAGCTCAGCCTCGGCTGCTATTGCCAGGAGCTCCTGGGGATTCTCCTAATGGCCCGATTTAAACCATGAAACACGCCTCAGAAGCCTTGCAAATAAACGCAGTGCACTGTGTGAATAGCGCCGAGCTCGGTACGTTCTGAAAGGAGAGTTCCCTTTCAGACCCCAGGTATCCCGAGGTGCTTTACAGAATAATGGCAGGGGCCTGCCGGCTCGGGCTCCGCCGTTGCGATTCCACTCACGACGCCGCTTGCCCAAACGCGGCTCAACCACGCTAAAAGGATGGCTACACTCTGAAGAATGCCTTCCTCCTGTTAGCAGAGGAACACTTGAGGTTGTTGCTACAGCCCATGTTTGTGTTTATCCCAAAAGCACCTTAAAGAGAGTCCTGGGCCGGGTGATCCACTGCGACGCAAACGATGGGACCTTAAAGTGACAGCAGTGTCACCTCCAGCACTGTCCCCATCACCACCCAATTTCACCCATACAGCACAATAAAAGCAATTCCACCAGCCAGCACATCTCTCACAACCAGAGCAGTGGCTGCACCCAACACTGAATAAAATTCCTCTTCTTTCCCAAACAATATTTTATCTTGAAGGTAGGAGCAGCAAGGAAAGATGGAGACTTTTTGACCAGACTGTGGTGCAGTCCACATCCCTCCCATAGTGCAGACTCCCAGCTGATTGCTGGGCTTAGAAACTTGCATATTTTCCTTTGTGCCTTGATTTGAATCCACACAAAATGCAGGATAAACCTCCTTTGAAGAAAGTGGGAAAGCAGTATGGCAACAAGCCTGGGTAGGTATTGAGTTACTTTCTGTGATTCATATTTTCTCTAATGAGAGGCTTGCAGGAAAGATATTCCTCTGGTCGCTCTTCAGGTCAGACAGGTATAACAACCCACACACCAGACAGGTACATGCAGTCTAGAGATGGCTTTGAACCAGCTCCCAGGGTACGAGCACTCCTGAACTCTAAAGGTATTTTAGATCCAAATCCAGACCTGTGCTTTGTGGTTGACCATTTATCCCACTCCCCCACCACATTATGTGTGTATATTTATTTATTTATTTATGTATTTGCAGCAATGACCCAGATCAAAACAGGAGACGTTAACAACTGCTGACTTCAAGGCCATTGTTGACATCTCAGTTTTCTGACTTACATTTGGAAAAATGAGAGGACTTTTAGACAAATGTGCCCAGCAGATGACTTGCAGCTTTTTCCTGAAAATATTGTTCCATTTTGAAGATCAGCCCAGCTCAAAACAGTCAGAAAATAAAATAAAATACAGGAATACAGCAGGGAACACATGTAGTAGATGCAATGGCTTGTGTAATCCCTGTGCCAGAGCACTTTATCAAATCTTTCTCTTTTTTTTCTGCTGGGTTCAGCTCAGCAACTTCCTTGTGCTTGAAACAACCTCCAGCACAAACTGGGGGAGATCAGAGAAGGATCCTGAACAAATACAGGATTCCCTGGCATTAGCTTGAGACCTTCCAAGGAAAAAAATCAGGATTTCAATGAATTTATCAAGAGGTTTCTCAGGCCAGAGGAAAGGGTAATGAAGGTCCAGAGCTCAGGCCAAAGCAGCTCCCCAAATGCAGATCTCAGATGAGAACGATTGTTTTAATCTTTTAATGGCATTTCAAATTTATTACCCTCCAGAGTGACTGCAGATATCTGGGAAGGTTCTGCCTGTGCACTATGCTGGCCACGTCATGGGGCTCTGCTCCCTGGCTGAATAAACTTGCAAATATCCTGCCCTGAACATTTCTACGAATTAAAACAATTAGTTCCCATGAATTCACCGGGGATGCAACTTTGAAGTCTTCCTTTTGTGAGCATCAGGGTCATTAGGGAGTCATTTGTTGCAGTGAGGGCAGGGAAGGAGCCTGGATTGGGAGGGGGTAAGGCCAGCCAAGGAGTCAAGGTGTAATTTGTAAACCTGATAATCAGCTCGGAAGAAAGTGTTCCAGGGGATTTCATGGCATCGCTTGCGCTGCCTTCACAGTGGGTATGTGTTACAAGAGAGGACAATGGGATCGCTCAAACCTTTTAGGGCTTTTATCTCTACAATTACATTTTCAATAGGCTTTAAAAATACAAGACCTTTCATTAATTTTTCTCTCTCAATGGGAGAAGCGCCCGTGAAACTACAAGCTAAATTTGGCCCCTGAGCTAAATTCGGTGGCTCTCAACCTGGAAAGCTGTGGCTGTGCTAACAGGGGGGAAAGAAACATCTTGGAAGAGGAACTTTGCCTTCTTTTGAAGTCAGAATGGATTTGCAAGGGTCTTATGTGACGAGGGGACAGTTTTAAGTAGAGGGGATATGTGTATAATTTTAACCATGTAAATAGTCCTTTGCAGCCTGGGAATCTTCAGACTTTCTGAGGCTTTAAGAAGTTGGCACTGCATACTTGTTAAAATCAGTTTAACCACTTGCCAAGAGGTTTAAAGAAAGACGACACCTATTTTGCATGAATAGTAATATTGCTCTGATGAATTTAGTTATACTAATGGGAGAGCTTAAAGAATACGCTCCTGCCCATGATGGATTTTTTTTTTTTAAAGGCAAATAATAAGGTTCTGGAGGGTGTAACCTAAAATAGACATTTCATAAAAGATTCATCCTTGAACAAAAATGTCATGAAAGCATGAAATGAAAAATAGACGACAATCAGAATCCCTCTTGAAGTGCTTTGTAGTAATTATTTTAAAAAATCCTCACAAAAGACTCTTTTCAATTGCAGAATAGCAAGTGAGGTCTGTGTGGTTCAAGGCCAAATAATTTCTGCAATGGAAAAAACAGCTTCAGTTCTTCAGTTCTGATGGAAGGTATTTTAAATGGGCATGAGCTTCAATTATTGCTTTCTTTTCCCCAGCTTCTGTGGGACATGAATTGCCCACAGATAAACCCCCTGCTCTGCCAAGTGATGACCAACGTCATTTGCAGCTCTAATGCTCCCACTTCCTCAGTGACACTGAGTACCACAGCATTCGGATAAGGGTCAGGGGGGCTTGTGGCACCACATGTAGGGCTGGAGACCCCTCTTTGCCAGCCCCTAGCTGGTCCAGTCATGCTGGTGGATGGACCCTGCTCCTGGGTGACTTAAAGTAGACCAGATTGGACTCTCTCCTCTCTCCTGCCTCCTTTGTGTCCTGCTTGTACCCCACAGACTCCACAGCTGGCTCTTGGCTCTTCCAGCACATTGCTGGAGGGTGAGAGGTGGCCACAGAGCAGGGAAAGTGCTGCACTTCCAGTCCCTGTTCTCCTCATTGCTGCAAGAAGGAGGCCATGAAAGAGGCCATGAAAGCAGCATCTCCCCAGCTCTGGACACTGGTGTCACGGAGAGGAAGATGGGACCAGCCAAGCACAGATGGCCAGACACCATGATGGTATCTAACAGCTGTGACCAGATGAGCATCTAATGACAGTGCTATTGATACCATCTTTAGACATATCACCTTAAATGAACCACGCTAGCACAGCAGACCACCACTGTTGTCACAGATCTGCTCTAGATTAAGATATTTACGACAATGGAGCTGTACTTTCAGGTCATTTGGATTGTAAATGTTCTCTAGCACCTGGAGAATCAGCCAGGATTTACCCCATCTCAAAGAAATACTGCTGTTCCATACCACCATGAGGCAGGGTCACTAACAGCATCTTTCTACCTTAATGGTGGCCCAAGTGGAAGCTGGTAGGAGTGACACGTATATGAGATAACACTCAAGCAGTTCTGAAAGCCCAGCTGCCAGCCCAGCCTACTGCACTTCCCCTCCAAAACAGGCCCATTCCTGCCCATTTGGGGTTTCTGTAGTGATGCCCAAGCAGCACAAACAGGTGAGAATCAGTCAGTAGCCCGCTGGCATGTTGGCGAGTGCTCACCAGCGCCTTGACATGCAGGGCCCTGCTCAGCAGGGAATGACGGTAAGAGTAAGGGCAGAGTAAGCCAGGCTCAGCTGCCAAACATCTCCCACCCATCCTGCCCTATCACCCAGGGCTATTTCATTCTGCCTGAGCTCACCACGCTTTCATCTCTTTATTTTCCTGTCTCGTGCAGGAAAAGGTATTTCCCAAACTGCCAAAGCCCAACCTCGCTCCACCAGCGGGTGCTGGAGAAGACCTCTGCACCCCAGGCACCCAGCACAGACCTCAGGCGCAGCCACAACCTCCCAGCTCCTCAAAAGGGAAGAGCTGCTGGTGCACCTAGGGCGCAACCAGCTCCCATCCTGGAGCGTACCCATGCCTCTGCTGAGCACTGGGACCTGGCAGCCACTGATATGTTGCTGTTCCCCTCCAGTTTTGAGGGGGGATCACTCAGAGGTGCAGGATCAGTCCCTGGGGAGACAAGGCGCGGGCAGGACAAGACAAAGGGTTGAGGTTGCTTGTTGTATGCACAGACCTCGGTGTGTTTTAATGCACACAGCTTCGCTCCAAGGCTACACTGTCCCTGCCTTGCCTGGAGGAACCAGGCTCACCCCCCAGCATCACCGAAACATGGGTGACAGGGGTATCATTCTTCCCTTCAACAATAGCGACTTGTTCACTGCTCGATACCAGGCTGGTAAAACTCTGAGTCTTCAAGTGTGTTTGACTTGGGGCTTAGCTAAACAAAACTCGTTTTCTAAGGCAGTCCGAGGGATTCTCACAAGCCACATGCTTCCCCAGCCCCAGCTCAGCCCAGCTCCCCACCGTCCTTTCCCCTCTCTCTTCTCACTTATGCTACTTGCCCCTTTGGCAATTCTAATTTTGCCCTGAAAATCCTCCTGGTCCTTCTTAAACCTGGAGCTGACCCGCATTTAAGACCAGGGTGTTTGAAGCCGAACCTATTCCCCACCAGAAGATTTTAATTTTAAGCTAACTGCTGAGCTTTGTTTCCAAACGCTTTATTTCAAATTGCTTCAATGTGTAGCTTTCCAAAAAAATTATTTTCCCTTTTCTGAGGCTTTCCTGGCTTTGGATTTTTCCCTCCCAATTTTTAGGGCTTCTCTTTCTCTTTTTTTTTTTTTTTTTTTCTCCTGGGGAAATACTACCCCTCCAACCAGATCTCCTGCAAACTGCCTCTGGACTTTCCTGCAGATGCATAACCTCTCCGTGCCTCAGTTTACATAGGTGTAAAAACCCAGGGAACAGAATTTCCCTGCCTCAAAGAAGCGCAGTGAAACTTAATTAAACTAAGTTATGCCTACAAAGTGATCCCGTATCCTCAGGTGGACAATCTATATGGAAAACACACTTCTAAGAGAGCGCTATAAGCACTTCAAGATGAAGATATAACAAGAGGAGATCACAGGGACTTGGCTGCGCTCCTCCTCCTCCAGCAACAGCACAGCCTGTGCATCTGTTTCCCCCGAGGGACTTGCTCCGAGCCTGCGGAGGGAGAGCACCGAGGGGAGCCAGGTGCCCGCTCTCACCCTCTGGGATGCTCTGGCAGGGCACGTGGGACCCAGCAGTGGTAGCAACTCCTTGGTGCAACGTTTGCACTGTATTTCAGTGGAGTTCCCGGGCTGGTGCTGGAGGGCACGAACAGCTTGCACAGCAGCTGGGTCTTCCCTTCTTCCAAAGCCCCTTCAAAGACCTTGGAAGGGAATGAAACGCAACGCTTGTGCGATGCGACGGCACGAGGAGCAGCACTTACACCAGGGAGGAGCAAGAGCTGGAGCAAGCAGCAAGGTGCTCAGCCTGGGCTTAACACAGCTCCCAACCCATGGCAGAGAGGGAACCTGCAAGACAGCCCGAATCCTGGATGGGGACTGGGGGTCATGCTGGAGGCTGAACCCCACGATCCGCTGGGAAGGAAAAGCTGACCCAACCTACCCCTGGGCAGGGCCACACTGTGCTGTACCAGCTGTGTGGTACCCATACCCCAGCACACAACAACACCATCCCTGGGCCCCGGGACAGAGCAGCACCCACACCTGAGTCCACACTGAGCATCACGGCGGGGGATGTGCTGAGTGAGCTGGGGGTGCAACATGGGGCTGTGCACACATATGCTGCTGGGTTTGAAGGGTTTGCTCCTTCCTTTGCAATGGGTTTTTGGAGCAGCCTGGCTCTGCAGTGCTCTGATCTGTCAGGTATCGCTGCCCTCCTCCTGCTCCTGAAGCACCAAGTAACTCTTCCCAGGGGAAGTTCACTACGTTAATATGTATGAACACAGCCCAAAAGCAAAGAGAAAAGTTCCATTTTCTGAGAGACAGCAGCATACCTGCCATGCTTTCTAGGCAAAGCTACGCTGCCTACGTGATAAACACAGGCCCCTGACGCTTTGCAAGTACAAGTAAATACATATTTCATTACGACATTCCAGCCACCTACGACAAAAATAATTAATGACTGCTTAACGGCCCCAGTGGGTTGTTTTGTTTTCAGTTCAGGGTTTAAAGCATATGAATAGATTAAACTTTATTCCCAGTGAAAAGGAAAAGCTATAGATCATTTTGAGCTGGAACAAATGGATATTGTGTTATTCACTGTTATGTGTTTATCTAAGTCAGTAATTTCTCAATGACCAAAATAACCTTAACAATCATTGTATTTTCCCCTCACTGTTTCCAGAAATGATGTTTTACATTCTTCAGGCAGAAGAAAACACCTTTTTTGTTTGTTTTGGTTTGTTTTAGAACAGTTTAATGAGATGCCAGCGGAAAAGGAAGCTGAAACAACCCCAGGTGACAGGAGATGTCTGCAGCCATCGCCATCCAGCTTCTATCAGCATCCACCAGTTCCGCCAGTAACCCCATTCCTGAACAGCTGGATCTGTGGCAAGAGTGGTTGGGATGCCACAGGGTTCAGAGCTTTGTTATAGATGCAAAACTTCATGTTTAGGGTTAGATGGGAACATTGCACATGCTGCAGGTACCATCACATCCCTCTCTCAAAGGAGATCACAGCTGAGAATAGCAACTGTGGCAGAGCCTAAGTCCTTGGATGTGAGGGCAAATTTTGACACCATTCAGCTGGCAGGGTTCATTCCACCTGTGGCCAGAGCTCACCAGCAAGCCTGGGACTCCGCTGAAGAACACATTCCAGCTAGATGCACATCCTGAGCCACCTGATTGCAACCTCATAGAATCCCAGACTGGTTTGGGTGGGAGGGAACCTCAAAGCCACTCTGTACCATGAGCAGGGACACCCCCTATCAGCCCAGGGTGCCCCAAGCCCCATCCAACCCATCCTTGAACCCTGCCAGGGGTCCAGGTGCATCCCCAGCTTCTCTAGGCACCCTGTGCCAGTGTCCTGCCACCCACCCAGGATAGGATTTCTGCCCAATCTCATCTAAATCTTCCCTCCTTCAGCTGAAGGCCATTCCCCCTTGTCCTGTCCCTTCATAGCAGAGGTGCTCCGTGTCCTTCTTGTCCTGGGGTCCCCTGAGCTGGATGCAGCATTGCAGGGGGGTTTCCCTAGAGTAGAGCATCAACAAGAATCTTTTCAACATCCCTTGGACACTAGTGTTTTCAGCACATGGTAACAGACACCGCTAGCAGCCCCATGCACATCAGCTTGCAAAGCTGCCAGCCATACAGGAGAGCTCAGGAAAGCCCTGTGTCTCTGTGCCAGGTGAAGACATCCCTGGTGCTTGGGGATCAGAGGTAATTAGAAGTATCTGAGGCGCTCTAGTCATTGTTCCGTGCTGCAGGTCTATTGCTGAGCGTCACTACAATGTTTATGCAGGGGTTTGCATGCCTGTGCTAGACTGACACGTTCTGAGAAGCCATAAACAAATCATCTTTTCAAGCAGAGTTTAAAGCTGTTTTGCAGTGCTGTGTTCCCTAACAGCCCCATCACTTTTAAGGCAGAAACATGCAAAGTTCAAGTTCTGTGAGCACATTTACTAGTCCGTTACTACCTTTAGCAGCAGTGTTACACAGCTGGAGGATAGGTCTCTAGGTCCCATCTCACCATCAATACCATAACCACTCAGCCATTGCTCAAGCTCTGGTTTTAAACTGGGCTGTATTTCTCCTGGCTGGCTCTGTGCAGAAGGACCTCACTTCCCTGAACGCCACCAGCACATCCTACACTTCATCCCACACTTCAAAAAGGAATTTGTGCATTTTCCTGACTGATTCCTGGAGAATTTCACAGCAAAGGGAGCCAGCAGTGTACGAGTGCCTGGGATGAGCTGTGGTCTCAGTACATCCTTATCCTCTCCCTATCGATTCTCAGGCCACCTGTTCTTTTAATGGGCATTTTCCTCAGTTTACTGCTCTGCTCCCAACTCTGCTCTTCCCTTCAGTTCCTGCCAAGCAGGATGGAGACCTGGTGGCCCTTTGCCAATTTTCAGCCAGGTCCAAAACTGGACATAAAAAACCACATGCATGGGTTCAAGAGCCATTGAGCAATCTCAGAACTTGGCTCCAAATCCAAGATGAGACTCACCCCAAAGTTAAAGTTAGCAAGAACCTCTTAAAAAGCATTTAAAAACTAAAATGCCATTTTCCATCAGTCACCATGGAGATAAATTTTTCAAGTGACAGTTTAAGCTGTCAAACATTAACATTTGATACTATTTATTGCATTCCTTTGGCTACCTTCAGCACATCACCCATCACACTAATGGTCATCCCGCTATGAAACATTGATCTCATGGTCATTAACTTGAGTTCAGCAAGTCACAGATGACTTTATTAGGCATAATTTTGATAATCACCACTTTAATTGCACAAGCTGTCCTTTATGCCCACCCTGAAGCAAACCAGTTTTAAGCTGAAGCACCATTTTCCTTTCTCTTGGGTAGCTCAATGTACCATCACCAGGCACTTTGTCAGCAAAGGAAAAACAACAAATAGATTTGGGGTGAGAGCTTACCCCTTTCTGGGCTGCTTTGAGGTACGAGCCACATCTGATAAGCAACTCAGCAGAACTGGGACCACAAGAACCACAGTCTGCTCAAGATTGTAATGGGAAGAGTAACGGGGAAAGGAGGGGAGATGGAGTTCAGTCAACAGCCTGGATCAGGTTAATGGCCACCAAGCCCAACAGCGGGTCAACAATGGAGAACAAACCTGTCTGCTTCAAAACAAACTCAGCACAAAATGCCTTTTACAAGCAGTTGTATAACAAGTGGCTGTTCCTACTCTGCCCAGGTAATGTGAGCAGGTCACACCAGAACCCAACCTCATGTTAGCACTGCTGAAACATAAACTGTCCTCCAAGCTCCCCTCTCCTTATACCACTAACAGACTCCCAGGGCTTTGTGTCCAAGATGGACAAATCACCCTTCTCAGCTGGATCTGACAGGAGAGAAGTGCTTCTCCCTCTACCGATGAAGAAAGGGATGAAAACTAAAACTGAAGCAAGGTCAGTGTTAGTCATGCACTTGGCCACCAGCTTTGGAGCTGACCTATGCCTCCAGTGCAAAGTATCACCTCCCTGTGTGTTATCACCATTAATAGAGCACGGCTGTTCTTATCACTCAGCCTGTGGGGTAGGAGGTGTGTCCCCCACCACCCTCTCAACTCTTCACACACTGACCTTACAGATCTGGATTTCCATGTGAATAGGCATCCTGGTAGGGAAAGACATCCCTCCAGCACTCTGCCCTCATTCTTTGTCTGCAGAGGAGATGGTCCAACTTGGTTTGGATATCAAAGTTAAAAAACAAATAAAAACCACCCCCAAACCCAGCATTTAGATAAACCAACCAAACAAAACATCCCCCCAAACAAAACAGGAAAAAAGTAAGAGTTCTCGAAGTTCATATTTTTCTTACTGCACTGTGACCAACACAGAATATGATTTCTGTGAAACTTCAAATTTTAAAGTGTAAGAAGTGGATAAATATCCACCAAACTGGATTCCATACCAAGCTAGGCTCTATGACCGGCACGGACAAATTAATTCCTGCACGAACGGCGTTAAAGCACATTCCCATCCTCAGGGCATGCAAATGCCAGGTTACCACGCTGCAGCTGACACAAGCCCCCATATAATCCCCAGCTCTCCAAAGCAAAATAAAAAAAATAAGTCTCCCAACAACTAAAGCCCAGCCTTCCCAGGTCAACAGATCTTTCCACAGGAAGTCTTCATGGCTGGGCTACAGGACCACAGCCTTACATCTCCCCTTCAATCACAGATGCATCACTTATATAGACCCTTCCTGATAACCTTTATAGCACAGTTCAGAAACATAACACATCATGTGATGAATAATTGTGTTAGCTCCACATACATGAATGGTTTAACTCACAGCTTATACTTTTTAATGAACGTCAGGGTATGTGTTAATAAAAGATTAAATGGCTGTAGTGTGGTTGCAGGATACTACTTTTGTAACCTAATGCTGTTTTCATGCCATGCAAACTGTAACATACAGTAGCAAGGAACAGGCATTCCTATTCCCTTTGGATTGTACAGATGTTTTGTGCTCCCAGAAAATACTCTAAAGAGAGACGTACGTTCTTAGCATGTATCTATTATAACATTATTAGCCACACTCCTAATTAATCCTTAGGAATTCCAGGCATTTTTCATTTAGTTCTTAGCAAAGGAAAGAGGAGGGGGGGAGGAAAGAAGGTGCCTTAACAACTCTTTGCATCGTAGAGTTCATAAATGAGCCCATCACCCTATACCAGAACTGCTATAATTTTATCGGAATGAAAACCATTCTCTTTGATCTCCTCCAGTTCTTAAATCCAGCAGTTGTGTATTCAAACATCAATGGAAATGTGGTTTCAAGCTTCCTCTTTCATTATCTTTCTCAAAGATAAAAAAGAGCAAAAGGGGAAAAAAAAAAAAAAGAAGAAGTTCTGAGCTGTAGAGATGAGGCAATATTTTTACAGTAATTTCTTTATCTGATTTCATCCTGTTTACAGAAGCTGATGTTTGGAAGAGTCCTTCCCCCCCTCCCCCTCCACCCCCATTTTTGAGATGGCCTTTCTTTAAATAAACGTATATTAAAAAATAGAACAGACAACAGAGTCAGCTTCCTGCTCCCTCTTTATTGTAAAGGAGATAAGGCTGCTAAACGCTCTGCTATCTGCCTTCGGTGCAGTGCGTGACCTACATGGATCAAGATGGAGATTTAATGATTAAACTTAACTCCTTTATCTTCAGCAAAGGGGGGCTGGGGGGAGGAAAGAGTACCCAAACAAACTACTTGTGTTCTGGCATGATAGAATTACAGTTCAACACAATAATTAACCAGCCGACACATCCCTGTGAGGCTGCAGATGTCACTAATGGCTCCGAAAGGCCCCTTCTCTCTTGTCATAACCCAGAGCTCTGCCCAGCAGCCAAACCAGCTCGTGTTCCAAAGAGGATCATGGGTGGAAAAAGGCATTTCACCCCTTCTCAGCTGATTCATACAGACTACAGGTGTGTTTCATGGCTCACATACCACTGATAGACAAGTTTAGGAGCAAAATCGATTAAAATAAAACAGGACCTTGATCTACTGAACCCACAAAAGCATTTTAATCTCTTCCATTCGAAGCCTTGGACTCCAACCTTCCTGCCAGCTCCTTTACAGCTCCTGAAACATATCTGGATCTCTCACACCCAGGTAACAGGGTCCATTTCACTGACTGTTACACCTCCAGCACCTCTCAGCAAACCACAAGAAGACACAGCCTTCTAGATCATTCCCTGGCTGCTCCTCCTGCCCTTTATTGAGCCCATCACAACTAGATCCTGAAAATCTCAATGTGCTAAATATAAGCCTCAAAGAGTCCAGCACTTGAATTATGATGGATTGTAAACACCACGCATACTTACATGTGCAACCCTTGTGCAACACATCTCAACACACCAAGCAAACCCAAAGTCCAACCTGGGCTCACCTCAGGCCTCCTGAGCTCTGCAAGCATGCAGAGCAAGCTGTGCACACCAGCAGTGGTTTACACTTTCACAGGAAAGCCACATGCCACACAGCAAGTCTAATGAAGTTTGTTCTTAGCCTTATTTCAAACCTCCTGGGCTACTGTCACCCACATTGGGCAAACCAGGATTTATCTGCATCAACTCCTGCTGGAAAGAAACAGCAGCAGGCATCAGCCCCAGCTTCCACCACATCCAGTGAAGCAACAAGCTCCCTGTTCCTCCCATACCAAAAAGACAAGGATTGTATCAAAAGCAGAACTCACTCCAACTCAGGGCACCACAGTTCATTAAAGGAAAGAAGACATTTCAGCTCTTACCTTTCAAAAACCTCTGCAGAGCTGCAAGACCAGCTATTTTGCATGCTAGGGGAGCTGCCCTGCCAGGCATCCCATGGCAGCCCCAGCAGCACTCCCACCTGCCCATCTGTGAGCATTTATCTTAATTAAGGAACCCAAATGGAGCTGAGCGAAGCACTTCTGCCCCTTCCAGGTGTTAGAATGAAAACCTGGCTGCCCCAGTCTTTGGGGGTTGAGGGATTCTGAGGTTCATGGGAAAACTGGTTTTGTCCCATCACCTTCTCTGTGCTGGAGTGGGGTGGGAAGAGTGCTTGTCCCTGTGCTGCTGGGTGGCTCTTCTGTGGTCTCATAAGCAGCTTTAACAAAGACACAAGACAATTTTATTGCTTCCCAGAGCCCATTTTCCTCCCATCTTTCATGGCCTTCCTGTGTTCCTCACCTGCCTTCAAGCATGTAATGCTATAACATCCCAATAGCTTGACTAGGAAACCTAATGCCACCTTAATCCTGCAGATTGTTCCTGGTTAGAAGTATTGGAAGGAAGCAGCCTGCCACCACAATGCTTGTCTCTTGTCAGGGGAGAGGAATTTCATCCCAGAACACTAGAATGCTGTTGGAGCCAGAAACCAAGCTGCCTCCAGAAGATGTTCTTTAGTATGAGATGCTGCAGTGGCCACATTACGTTGGCCTCTGCATCGCCCAGTATTAGATCATTGTCTTTCTTGTTAGCACTGGAAAGTTTGCAGCTTTAGATTCCTACAGCCACCCATCACAGCTTGAAGGAATCAATTAGCTGGTGATGGGAAACCAGGCTTTGGTATTAAAAAAAAGAGAAAAAAAGAGGGGGCAGCACTCCCTGATTGGCAGTGTTGCTCCCACGTCTTTCCAAAGAAGTGTGGGAATAGTGGAATTAGGGGGATATCCTGGATGGAGAGGTACTGTAATGAGCTAAAGCTGTCTTGGACTGAGGGATGGGAAGTTAGAAGAATGCCCAATCAAACTTCAGGGATTAATTTCAGAGTCATATATGGAGTAGCTAACACGAACTAGCCTGGTATTTGGGGACATCTGGTTTTGAAGCTGATTCAGTTTCTAGACTTTGTTATATAGCTTCTTAAAAACTGAAGCATGAGGCACTTGGCAGAGGAGAGACAGTAGATGGTAGATTTTTCCAGCCTCGTGGAAAGAAAATCAGGAATACTTCCACGCTGCCACATGAGCCGTGCTGCTTGTCACAGTGATAGATTGGGGACGTTGCATGAAACAAAATAGAAAACAATTAAATGGCACGTGACTCTGGGAGGGGGTAGGTTGACTTTGCAAGGCTTGCATCAACATTTTCTTTGGCTTTGGTCCAGGTGGCTCAGCACCCCTTCGAGTCACTTAAACAAACCCAACTCTGAAAGCAAAACTCTGCCAGAACTCCCGAGTCTCACCCAGCTCCGTGTTCGCTCCAGGGGAATGGCAAATGGCACGCGAGGTGGTCGCAAGGGCCATGAATCTTCTCTGAAGGTCTCCGCTCCTTCCACACACATGAAAAGATTCGTAGCAGCCTTCATGTGGCTTTTAAGCTTTGTGGTGAAGATCCAGCACAGCCCCGTGCAATCTAAGGCCAGGCTTTCTGGACAGGGTTGTGATAGAGCAATAAAGCTCAGCTCCATCTCCAATTCTTTGCTGAGTTTAAAGGGGATGGTTAGAGCAGGGGTTTCATTCAGCACACTCTAGAAGAAGGATGTCAGGGGACCCAGCGTTGGGTCCAGATGTGCCCCCCTCACCCTGATGCTGAGCAGCCAGTGGATGATGTAGGGCTTGACTTCACACTCACCGGTGACAGAAGTTTCAGTGCACAGATAACAAGCAACCTGGTGCCCATTAAAAACCAGCTCTAGGTTTGTTCCAGCAGATAGTTATGGTTTGTCTATTTTATGGCAAGGCTTGCAAGAGCAGAGCAAACTTCTTTTAGTGCTGTAAAGCTCAGAGCTGGCTCACACTAATAACAATGTTGTGATTATTTTATTTAGGGCTTTTTTGCAATTAACCTCAGCCCTAAAACTCTCTCTGTTTTGATGAGGTTATTTTCATATGGTGCAAGTTGAAAGGGGGCCGAGGCAGCTATGCATATGTATTATAATCATATTTGAGCCATTTTTGTTCTTCATCTGTTTAATGTCATCTGTGCTGCCAAAGTAGCTAAGCTCCTTCAGGGCGAAGCTGCGTAATGGGAACTGACGTCCCTGATTTACTGTCTCTGTGCAGCTATGTGAGGCTGGGCTGCTCCGAGCTCTGCTGCCCAGCTGCTCACTTACCATTACCTTTACAACTCAGTGTTAACCTTGAGACAGCCATTACTTGTTGTCAGTTGATGTGTGTGTACAACAGTGTCGAGCTGGAACTCAATTGGAGTTTGGTTCTGAATTAAAACCCAGATTTACCCAGCACTTCAGAAGAGCCTTGAGGTCACAAGTAAGGAGGTTTAACCTGGTAAGGAAGAATGGGCGTGGAGGCAGGTCTTTCCTCACTGCTGGACTCAAAGCCTTTCCCAGGACACAGAGACAGGCACTGTTCTCATTCTGCTGCTGCTCCAGCCCCAAGTTCTCAAGTCTGGCTCCTTCTCACACATATGTGATCAAGCTGTGAATGCAGAGTGAGCTCCGGCCTCCTGCAAAAGATGTGTGGAGGGGTGTGTGGAGGGGGAATCTGCATCATGTGTTCTGCTTTAGACTTTTTTGCTGGTCAATTAATAAAAAATATAAAGACCTCTCTCCAGATTGCCTACACCCCGAAGTCACAGGTGATGGACAAGAGGCTGGCCTGACAGGATGGGTCTCTTCTTTCTGACTTGCTTCCAGAAGCTATCCAGAAGTTTGTTTTGTCCTGAAGCTGTCTTGGGGGGGACAAAGTTCTGGAGTGGGAGGAGGGAAAGTTCAATTCTGTGCCCTGACCTGTGTGACAGACCTGCATCCATCCCACTGGCACAGCTGAGCTCCTTTCTCATCACCTCCACATTCTCCTCTGCCTCCTCTGCCACTGAGGGAGCACTGGCAATATGCTGTTATACTTCAAAATCACATCACCAACATGTTTCCCTTCATGTTCCCCAAGTACATACAGACATTTTATGACCTAGAACTATAATTGAAGCAATTACTTCAACACTGAGGCAAACACAGGTCCTAGCACCCTCCCAGAGAGGCTCTTGGTGCATTTGCTTAATGCTTTTAATTACACTTGTTAGTATGACAGAGAGATAAGATGTTTGCTCCTGTTTAAGTTGGGATGTTCTGGTACTCAGCAAATGCTCTGGAGATGTTTGGAAGGAGTAGCCTGCTCAGCAATCAGTATTACTGAGTCAAAAACATATCCCAGGGCATTGTGTCAAATTAAAATAATTTTTATTTTTTCTCTCTTTTCAGTAGGGAGTTTTTCCTCCTTCACCTCCCAGCGTGAATGTGGATGTATGAGCAATGACCAGCAATGGGAAAGGAAATGCAGAGAAACCACACAACGATTTACTGGGGCTTTAGCAAAATATTATCATTCTTAATGTTTGTCGGCATGTGGCAATTTTCTTTGAACCAGGGATAGTTTAAATTCCTTCTTGCTTTGAAGACTTAATTTTCTCCCATAAAGATTATGGAGACTGTCTTGGATCATTTTAGGACATAGGCACACTATTTGCTGAGCTCAGGCGTGTTTTGCACGATGTATATTTTACTTGCCACCTGCTAGCTAGTGTCCACAGCTTCCCAAAGTCTAGAGGTCACGGATAAATCCCAAGCAAACCCATTCACTGCAGCCCACACCCTGCGCTGGACACGCACATCCTGAGCACTCGACACGCACAGAGACACCGCTCAGCACTGCTTCTTAAAGAACACTTCCAGGCACAGTGAGAGTCCCAGCCTTGCACACCATGATGCTTGTGAGTAACTTTTCAGAGGGCCACACGCCCGGCACACGTGTGCCTGGTGAGGCAAAAGTCCTCCAAACCCAGCAAATCAGGGTGGGCAATGAAAGGAGGTGTGGACCTGAAGAAACGCCTCGCTTACTCTGAACACAGCTGGGCCAGGACTTCGCCCACTCTCTGGTTTGGCCGATGCAGAGCGGACAAGGAACCTTTGGAGGTGACATGAGAAATGGCCATGCCCCAGCCCTGGGGACTGAGTAGAAGCTGGGGATGGGCCGCGAAGAAAGAAAGTCAGTGTAAAATACACGTCGCTCTGGTCAGAAGGGGAACACACTGAAAAGGACTAATAGATGAAACCCGAGGCAGTGAAATTAAAAATAAAGCCTGTAGACATAGCAGTCATTGTAGAGTGTTTCTGAATGACTGTTGTGCCTATGTTTGTGTCTGCAGACGGTTAAGTAGAAAGAGATTGTTGTCTTTACTCACACACATTCCCTTGCCCTGAGTTAACTTCCTTGGGCAGATGAGTGCCCAGAAATAAACTGTCATAACCACCGAGTTCAACTGCCAAGGGCTGGTGAAGTGTCCAGCTTCAATGTCTTCAATCAAGACTGGTTTCCTTCTTTGAAGATACGCTGTTGCCAAGCACATGTTGTACCTCAGTCAGACACCGCTTATTGGACCTGATACGGAGGAAATAAATAAATAAATAAAGGTCAGCAGAAAGAAAGGTGATGGGGTGGTTTCTTCTGGCGTCAAGGATGTGAAACTGCAAAAGGCTGGCAACTCCTACCCACAGTCATGGTGGTTTTCATAGTACCCTTTGATAACAGAATTAAGAAGTACCAATATTAGTTCAAGAAAAGCTGTTGAAAACTCTCTGACATTTGGTCATTACCAGCCTGCATTCACTATTGATTGGTGTCCCACCAGAGCCGGTAATCCAGCGCAGGGAGGGATCCACAGCCGCTGTAGATACGTTGACGATCAATACAGAGGCTGGCTGAAGGGATGCTGCTTGGCACTGCTCTCTCTAGTGCTCGTGATGGGAGCCCGGTGCTTCCTGTGGGGTATTTTAATGAGAAGCAAGTCCTGGTTTGTTTTTGTTTTGTTTTTAGCAGATTACTCTGCCACGCAGTTTGGCTCCATTCTTGTTTCTCCAACCAGTGGAATCGCCATTTTGCTGCTCCTGAAGCATTTACTCTCGGAAGCGACCGCCCTGCATGGAGCATCGCTCCTGAAGCATGAATATTTCATGGAACTGGTTTGGGGGGGATTACTTATGGTTGAGTTTTCATGGCCCATAACTAGATTTTTGTGACTATCAGCACTTCTTTAGTAATTTAAAACTTACTTGAAAAGAAAAAGAAGCAAACTGAGGCTGTATGGGTACAACCAAGGTCTTGGGCCCTTACAAATACCATGATAAAAGTATACTGGTTCATAAGAATACTTTGAAATATTTAAGAGAGCATCAGCAGGAAATATATACACATGTATATGTATAAAACCAGCATTTCATGAAGTGTGTGGGAAGGAGAACGTTTGGGAGTCAGCACATTTTTTACCAACTGCATTAAGTGCACCCAAGGGTGAATTTTTTATTTATTTGGATTTTTCTTTAGAACAACCCCCTATGGTGCTTTGGATTTCTGGACATGAAAAATAACAAACATGCTTTACAAATACACTGGTGTATTATTATTGATGGTGGTTACTAAACCACCATCAATGTGAAGAAGGCGCTGAGCCCGCCCATCCCCTGCTTGCAAGGCTGCTGCAGCCCTGCCAGCCCCTTCCTCTGGACACAGCAGGAAGGAGGGTCCCATAGAGGTGAGATCTCTCCTCAAATCAGTCAGACCCGGCGGTTGCGGTGGTTGGAGGCTTCTTCTGCTGCTTCCATGACACATCCCACCATATCTCACACAGTTCACCCTCATATTGGTGTCTGAGTTTCAAGTGAGAGTTCATGAAGCATCATCTTTGTGTGAACATTAGTTCGGATCATCCCTGGGCTTGGATGGAGCAGAAAGCTTTGACAAAATATTTGAACTGTGTTTAGTTCTTTGCATGTATCTGTCTTGCCAGAAAAATAATGATTTTGATAAAGTTCTTATTTGGAGAAACTTCTCAGGTCCCTTTTTGCTAGACCGCAAACAATTCCTAAGCCAGGCGTAGGGAAGCCTGCACTGGCATCCCAAACAAGCACTCTCCCTTCCATGAAAGGGTAGCTTCTCTCACTCTCTCCTGTTCAGATTAGTCCACTTCCCAATATTCTCAAATAGGTGGGATTTTTTTTCAGGGACTGTGATTAGGCCTGGCCTGGGAGGGCAATCAAGGAATCTTGGACAAAACAAGGGGAAAAGGTCTGCAGGTTGGACAGTCAGGCCACTATTTTCCCTCTTTTTCATGAATGGTGCCAGTGGAGCTTCTCCTGGTGGCCATGGCTGAGAAGTGTCAGAGAACCAGCCTGTCTGGCGTCAGCCTTGCCTCGGCAGCAAGCCAAGCTCAAGCTGCTATTTTTTCCCTTCTGTCTCTCACTTCCAGGGCATTTTGCCTTCACATTAACTAGTCAACGACCTGGTCCGATCGTGGCAGCGACGTGCCTCCCCTTCCTTGCATCACACTCGGGATGGGAGCACCTGCCTCTTGCATCACAGCCCACCGAAGGCTTGCAGGAGTGACCCTGAGATCTTCCTGACCCTCCCTACGTTTGCTCATTTCCTTCCCAGCTCTGTTTCTATTGCTTTTCAAATTAAGGTGCGCAGGAAACCAGAGCGGTTTCTGATCTCTCCTCCACCTAAAAAATTAGAACATCAAAACCAGTTTTACCAGCAATAAACGAAGCTACTTTGAAAAGTGAGGCAAAGGGATCTATCTGGAGTCAGTAAGACATTGTTAGGATCTCTTTGATCGGGAGCCTTAAATGAAAATTATCAAATGGCGCTTTAAAACATACACCCTTTTGTTTGATTAGCCTGCTGCAGATAACCTTTATTAAACCTGATCTAAAATTACAGCCATGCACTGGTGGTTCTTTGATGCCTTGGCTGTTTCATTTCCTGTTTATACTATGATACACGTTGCACTAGGAGATAAAGCACTTCTGAAGGATATTAAGACATGAAAGTCCCTTGGCTATTTGCTGGCACTGTTTTGATGTTTTCTTGCTCTCTAGAAATTAGCATATCCTTTTCAAAGACTGCCTCTGATGAGAGTAATCCTTTGCCATGATGTATTTGCTAAAAGTCATAAATGATAGTATATTGTGTAAAGAAATGACACATAAAAGGGACGATGCTAGATTATTGATAATGAGGCAACTTGTGCAACTCTGCTTTTGGCTTTTATAAAACACATTTTTGACACCATAAATACATTGAGCTTATATTAATGAGGATTTAATACTTCTGAGATTTTAGAAACTTGCTTAGAACAACTTTTCAAAAGGAGGGTGGGGTTTGGGTTTTTTTGGAGAAGTTTAATGTTTTCACTAATTTTGATAAGATAGTCTGTTAAGGACGTTTTGCTGCCTTCATAATGAGGAATGATGGAAAGGATTGTAGCATGGCTTCCCCAGAATTAAACTGTGCAGGAGTATTTATTTTATTAATTTGTATAGTGTCTGTTGCCATAGAAACTAGGTGCCTTAATTAGAGAAATTTGCAACAAAATGTTACCTTTCAGAAAAAAAAAAGGCCTTAGACACACATAAAAGCAAAACATAAGGATCTGATATCTGAAGGTGTAAATAAGTATTGCTCCATCGAAGCTTTGAAGTGACATTGATTTACATCACCAAAAGATCTGTCTCCTGTTGTCACTGACAAATGACCTGAGCATTTTCACAGAAGAGAAAGCCCTGCCTGGATGACCTAGAAAGTAAGGACGAGGGTGTTGGGATGATGGTATGAGGAAGAGCAACAAGGGCTTGGGGATCTTAACCAGTTTCTTTTCAAAGGCACTTTCCCAGGACTTTTCAAAGTGCTTTGGATGACATGGTCTAAGTTGGACCACAAAATTCCTGTAAGAAAATCATCCCACTATTTCCACAAACACTCCCATCACTTTCACTGACCAGACACGTGGCCAGTGAAGGTCAAAAGAAGGTCTGAACTCTGATGGAGGTGGTGTGGGTCAGGTATGGTGGCATTGCTGGCTCCATGCTGTGCAGTGACATAGATGGAGAGTGACAAAGATTCACACCTCGCCTGACATCAAGCCTTTGTGTAGACAGGGGCAGGGAGCTGGATGTTGTGTTTTTCAAACCGTGCCCAACCAGGCTGTGTGTAACGCACCCTGGGACGAGGAGTTTGGGACCTCAGTTAGTAAACAGAATTTGCAGGGACTCTGAATACCTGAACTCGCCCTCTAAAAATCCAGTCCCTTGTGTATACACCTTTATGTGGAGCTGAGCCCTCACCTTAGATAGCCTGGGTTGATAATCTTGCCCTCAGGGACCAAAGATCTCATCTGGTATCCACTGAAATCAATGGAACAATTGACAGTGGGTGGTTCTCCAAGGAGCCCTGAAGGGAATAAAGGTCAGAGCCAGCATTGCAGCTCTGCTGTCACCAGGATCTCTCCAGCAGGCACCAACACAGACCATTTAGAGCAGGAACCGTGCTCATCAGCACAGGGCACTGTCCTTCATCTCTGTGCATCTCAGTGGCTTGGGGCAGGAGCTGGGATTTTATTAGTTGAGGTAGACAGCAGGGTGGGGGGAGATGAGAGAGAGGGAGGGAGGGAGGGAGGAAGGAGCAATTGGAAAGGCAATGACAAATCATACCTCCAGTGATGAAAGCCACCTTGACTGCAGTGAGGCTAAGGCATTGCCAAGATGATTGCCAGTTAAGCATGTATTAAGCAAATATCTCTCCTTCCTTTCAGCTAGGCCTCCAGTGGAACTGCCTCCTCCTGCAATTCACAGAACTGAAAGTGCACAGAGTGACAAAATTACTTTTTTAACGGCTGCAAAAAATCACAGTTGACAATTCAAGAGAAAAAGACTTTTAAAAAATTGATAGTGTTTTTTTTCTGTATCCTTGTCAGAAAGTCTTTCAACTTCCCTCTTGGAAAGCAAACACATGAAGAAGGTGCTGGGAAAAGAATTTCTGCACGGGCACCTGCTGTTATTCCTGCCAGCAGTGTCAGGGAGCAAAGCCATTTAGAATTAGTCCCTAAGAAATGATGATTAGCAAGACTTCTCTCTGCAGGACCTTTGCTCACCGGCCTGCCTGGAAACAGGGCATCATGACTCCAGTCAGCTGCTTGGAGAACACATCTCATTCCAGCCCTTTATGGTATGTCTTACAGTATTCACGGCAATGAGCATGACTCATACCATCAGCTCACACCTATACAAGGTTTGCAGGAAGCTTTGGGCTGATTTTACTAAAAATAATACACACAAGGCTCATGCTGAGCTCATAGTCCAACCCACAAGAAAAGGGGCAAAGAAAGGCAACAAGCAGAAAGCGTGAGAGCTCCCCAAACCAAGGGACTTGGTCTCTCTTGGAGGTTCTTGGCAGGCTCCTGTGGTTGTCCTCTGAGCCATCCACAGGTCTCCACGGGTCCGAGCCAGAGGAACCAGGCGCTGCGCTGGAATCCGTCCCTGCCCTGTACATCCCGAAAGGCAGCTGGGAGCGCGGCCGGACACTCCCTGCAGTAACGGCTCCTTCCAAGGGCCTCTCGGCCCCGCCAGCACGCGAGAGGCGGCCAAGTGCTCTCTCCTGCCAGGATGTCACAAGACTGGTGAGTCACGGGAGGATCACAAAGTGCTGTTCTTGTAATGGAGCTTAATAACAGCCGGTGTCAAGGTGAAAGCACCTGTAAATGAGATGGCATGTAACTTTCCAGCCTTGCAATAACACTGCTGGGCAGCTCAAGCTCGCAGGTCTCTGCACTCGCTGCATCCGTGTTTGGTCTTGGTCTCTGCAGTGAAGGACAGGCTCTTTGTAGGACAATGCTACCTGGACTCTCATATCCAGGTAAGATAACACACTCCCTCCTCTCCTTGAAGTTCATGGTGAGGCCTGTGCATGAGAGAAAACATTGTCAGTGAGGTAACAGAGCTTTTCTGCCCAGAACATCATCAGGAAAACTGCTGTGACTCAGGCTGCTGCAGAGCAATGTGTCCACAGGATCTGCCTGGCACAGCAGTGACCTGTCTGAACTTCACGTGGGGATAAGATGTGTGACAGACCATGGCTGGCAGCGCTGGATAGAGACTGCTTAGCACTGATGGCTGCAGGAAGGACACCTCACTGCACACTGGCTCGGTGGGGAGTGGGCAGGGTGTCTCCTTGCCAGCTGCACTTCTACATGGCAAAACCTCTCCTTCCTTCCTTTGCTGCATGCTGCATCCCAGGCATCCCAACACTGTCCATGAGATTCGGTCCTTGCAGCTCCTCCAAACACACACCCAACATGCACCCTTCTCCCTTTCTCTGTCTCCTGAGCATTATTACCATCCGATAATGATCTCGGAGGTGCTAAGCTGATAATCATCTACCTCAGCTACTCCACACACTTTGTCAGGCAGGTTGGTAATGAAAACATAAAGTGTAAAGATATCCCCTTCCCAAGGTAATGGAAAACCTGAGTGGAGATTGACGTTAGAAACAAGATAGGAGGACAGAGAAGCCAAGTAAAAAGGAGAAACATCTGGTTCCATTTTTCTTTGTGAAATTATCTCACACTGACCAAGCAGTACCTTCTCTGAAGTATATAAACGTTGAAGACACACACACATGGTTGTTATCAAATGGTATTGTGCAAAATTAAATTGGCTACTTTATGGTGAAATGGAGAAGGAAAGCAGGCATTTCAAACACATGCGTGTCTCTCAGCGAGGTCTGGAAGCGATCACGATGCAAGGATGGCTACTTTAAAATATCTACAAATAGTTAGGGCCATTCTGTGAGATGAATAAGCTGGGGCTGAATTTAATAAAGTTATCAAGGCCATAATAACACAGGGGCCAGTGCCTGAAACTAATAAGCGATTTGGTGAGCATGAGATAGTTCATATGTGCAAAGCATTCCTCCAGCCCTGACTTGCAAAGGTAAAACACCATGCCAAATTCCTCTAACTTCACCAAGATGTGCTGAATGTCTGCCCTTTGGCCAGGCTTAGCCAGCCCCACTTGAGGGGGCATTCAGCACATTTTTGTCTAAGGGGCAGTCACAAGCTTGGCGTGTCCTTCCCTGAATGCAGCTGGTAGGTCACCCACAGCAGGCACGTGCTTGTCCATAGCATGTCTGCTCTCCATGCCACTCAGTAGCACGTTTGCGGTTTGAGAAGAGAATCCAAAAATATCTCCATCAGAAATAATCTGCTACATCAAATTTTTATCTAATTTTTTTTCAGCAGCAGGTTCAGAGTGGGTTCCTCAGGGCTTCAGCCTCACCACCCATCCCCAGCCGGGGCCAGGGGACCTCACTGGTCCTTGGAGCCAGGCAGGACAGAGGGACACCGCATCAGCAGGGCGTGGGGGGAATGTTCTCCTTTGCATCCTACAAAACCAAAATTTTCCATTTGTGGAAAATTCCACATCTCTGATTTTATTTTATTTTTTTCCTAATTCAGGGGAATATTTTAGATATGAGAAATTTTCTCTGGACTGGAAATTCCCGTTGCCGCACATGTCGAGAGGAAAGTGTTCAATTTTTCCAGCAAACCGGTGGCAGAGCAGGAAAGAGGGCTTGGTTTCCCTGAATTCCACTCCAGAACTCTGTTCATCAAGCCACACAGCCTCTGCGAGACTTGTGCTTGGGGAAACCAACGTTTCCCACTGAGCTGCAAACCTGGGCGAAGGGTGAACCAACAACCCTCCCCTATTTTGTTTATTTATTTGTTAGATTTCAGATTCAGAAGCACAGACCCAAGGGGCTGGGCCTGGCTTTGGGGAATGTAATCCTCATTCCTTTGAAAACACTAGTTCTGCAGGTTGGGAGTTCTGTTCAGCCCTTCCCTTCCCTTCCCTTCCCTTCCCTTCCCTTCCCTTCCCTTCCCTTCCCTTCCCTTCCCTTCCCTTCCCTTCCCTTCCCTTCCCTTCCCTTCCCTTCCCTTCCCTTCCCTTCCCTTCCCTTCCCTTCCCTTCCCTTCCCTTCCCTTCCTGTTGGCATTGCAGGGATGAACTTTCTCAAGACTGTTGACTGTGGGGAAAGAAGAGAAAAGAAGGGACAGATTTCATCTACCTTGGATTTACCTGGGGAGTGATTTTATTCCAGAGATCCTAATCTGAAACCGCTTCTTCCCGCTCCCCTCTGTAGGAGTTTACAGTCTCTGACGTACACAGGGGCGGGCTGTGAATCCCTTAGCACCAATGGGGCTGGCCAAGTGATGGGGGAGGAGAGGGATTGGCACTTTGGCTCAGGATATTAAGAATCAGGTTTATTACTTGGCCTCAGCACTGCGTGGGGCATAGCTCTCTGCCCTGAATATCATGGCATTCACGTAAAAACCAGCTCAAGCAGAATTTACCTATCTATCACTAATTTTTCCAGGGTATTTAAGTCTAGATGAGTTTCTAGACATCTGATGGGGCTGGTTCTCTTGCAATTAGCTTTAAAACTAGTTTACTAGTAGCTAGTAGGTACTAGTACTGCAGTACTGTAGTAGTAGCTAGCATTACAGCTCCCTGAAAAGGTAGGACAGGCAGCTCCAGAAGCATCCTTTGGAGGGAACAGCTACAGAGACGACTTTCAGATTGCCTTGGGAAACAGCTCTGAGCCCCAAGTTTCAATGGAAACGCAGAAAAGGAAACCTCAAAAAGCAAGCTACAAGCTCCTCTCCCAGACTCCCTTTCCCTTTCATGGAGCAAATTAGAGAATACAAACTTAGTGGAATTGCAGGCATCTAAGAATAGCTTTGATTTTCCTAAACATTTACAATTCTGTTTTATGTACATCGTCAGAAAACGAGCAAGGAAATACAAAATGTAAATCTTTAAATGAACCTGAATACCGAGGCGACTTTACATATCTGCTTGCAACAAATGGGATGTTGCAGCTCAATCTCAAACAGGGGAATCAGAGAGTTTCAATAGCCGTGGATGCATGGAGTGTAATCAGACATGGGATGTCTTGTGTAGGGTCCGTCTTCCCCTCCCTCCCCTCTCCTCCCTCGCAGGTTACAAAAACAGTTGGGATTTGCTGTAGATTTTGCTGCCCACCATTCGGTTTGGTTTCCCAGCTCCCCAGAGCCAGAATCCCATCTCCATTTCAGAGAGCAACAACAACCTGCTAAGATGGATGTCAAAATCCTGCCAGGCAAAGGGGATGGGGGTGGGGATCGCCCTCCCTCATCTGCAATGTGCAGTGAGTAGTGTCCTGTTAAGCAAGTAGCATGCAAGGTCTAACGAACCCAGGAGCTGCCTCCTGATCTGAAGCCACCTCCAAACACAGAAGATTTGCAGGAATTCTGGAAAGCCTGTTGGGCATCTTTGATAAAAAGTCACATTTACAACAGGGATATTGTTCTCGGCTGTACCGCAATGCTGAGAGAAACGTTGAGCTTGGGAGAAGATATTAGCCCTTTCCTCAGCAGGACAGCCCCGAAAGGGCAGAAGGCATTAAGAAAGCAATTTAAAAACCATAATGCTCAGGAAACACCTAATTTTACTACCAGCTGGGTGTTAAATTAATTGTGTGCCAGCCGAACGTGGCACAAGATGGAAAAGCCAGGCTTTAAAGCGTGCCTGGCTTTACTAGGAGCAATTCTGCTTCTTGGTTGACAGCAAGGAGTGTATCTCATGGAAAGCATCAGGTGATCAGCAGCATGATATCATGATGGATTAACCCAGCGCATGCTTGCCTGGAAATGCTCAGAGGTCAGGAGCAGGTTATAACTCTCTCCAACACTGAGTTATGAGCATGTGTTACCATCGGTCTGCGAGGAGGGGTTGCTTTTCGGAGCGGGAAGGAGGCTGCCTGTGATGGGGAGAGCGATGATTCACTTGTCTCAGCAGACCAAGGAAACACGTATGAGGGAAATCTTGGATACCACAGAGGCTGATAAGTGTTACCACTCCCATTTTCTCACTAGGTAAACTGAGGTCAGAGATGCTTTCTGGCTTGCCCAAGGTCATGCATAAATTAGTGGTAGAGCCAGAAACAAGCCCTAAAAGACCCCGTTTCCTTTCATGGCCACAGCGATTCCAATTGCAGATGCAGAAATGTTACAGGCCTGTTGTTCAAAAGGAGCCCATTACCCATCTGTATCAACCTCAAGAGAGATCAAATAGCCCCGTGGTGAAAAGGCATCCAAGAACAGCTGTCTGCCTGCTAACTGCTGCTTAGGCTGTGATTCCTGCAGTAGCATCGCTCCCGGTTCCCACTGAACACCCTCAGTGTAGATTGATGGAGCCATTCTGCAAAGTGAGAAACTTTCACTTAAAGATCTGCAACTTCCATGCTTGTTCAAATCAGACAGAAATGTTATTTATACCAAATTTACAGCTCAAAGTAACAGCTGTTAAAGCCGGTCCCTGCTTGCTCCTTCCATCTCTCTTACTTTTCTCTTCTTTTTTTTCCCTGCTCAGGATCTTGTTTTGGAAATACCCCAGACTGTAATAGTTTTACTTGTACTGTATTACTTGGCTTTGTTCATCCACTGATGAAGTGCCAGCCCTGAAGCACTGCCAGATGAATGTAGGCATCTTATAGCACTAATGGAAACTTTCCCAAGATTATTTATTAGTCAGGTCACCACACAAGTGTTCAGAATGAACAGCAGGTCTCTGCCCCAAAGCACTTACAGTGGGAAGGTCTGATGTGTGGCATCTATCAAAACCCAGGGAGGAGGCTGCAACCTCAGCTGGACCTGCCCTGGCCATGGGTATGGCCAAACAGCAAAGTTTCAAGGGAATCTGGGCACTTCCCTGCCCATGGCTCAGGTTTGGGGTGATTTGGGTTCTCAAGAAAGCCTGTCCACCATGTGAACTGGCAGCACGCTCTGGGAACGGGGCAGATCCAGCCACCATCTACTCAGCACTTTCTCCCACTCCAGACATCGCTTGCCTCACGGCTAATTTGAAGCCCAAACCAGGGTTAGTTCAATCCTGGGGCTCAGTCTCACTACAAAGATCGGAGCCTCGATGAGCCTTGATGAACATTTTAACTAACTTGGCCCAGATTCCCAGCTCATAACAGAACACGAATCCAGGCGCTTTCATGTGGTCTGAGGTTTTGTAAAGAAAGGTTCCTTTGGCTCTCGAGTTGACTTTGGGTTTGGCTGTGTCTCCTGGGTCACTCCAGCCTGAGAAGGCTGATGTGGGCTGGCTCAAGCCCTGCTGTCACTGTCACAGCTGGGTAGGGACCAGCTTTTGTTGCTGCAAATTCTAGAGAAGCAAGAAAATAGTGGGCTACTGATGGGATTAACTCTTCACAGGCTGCATGGCAATCTGCTACAAGTCCTGTGGTTGCCTTCTACAAACAAGCCACACCTCTACAACAAGAGACTTTAAACAAGCAGGTCACCTCACATGCTTTTCTCAATTTTCAACTGATTTTAACAGTTTAACTTGCAATTCGGTAAGACTAAAACCTACTGAATTAATACCAGAAAAATCTAAATGCCATCGGTTTCTCTTGTTATTTTCCCCTACCCAGATTCCAAGGTGTAGGTGGGATATCTCAGCAAAGGAGGATGATTTTTTTTCCTGGGTAAATATGATGGACAGCAAGTGAAGGTGAGCTCCTGGAGAGGGAAGTCTTTCGGGCACTTGTGCATGTCACTGTCATGGCAAGCCAGCTTGCTGACCAATAATTAGCTTGGTTGAAGCCTGGCTCAGCAGATCAAACTACAAAGACATGCATTTTTGAGGGCCTTCTTTCTTGCAAAAAATATGTAAGAAGCCTTTCTAGGAGCAAATGCTTAAGTCCCTCCTGTGATCTCACACAGTGGACCTAAAAAGTAGATTAAGAAAAGTAATAAGCTAAAGGAAAAAACACAGCGCTTTGCTCATTTATTTTATATATTAAGGGGAACACTGACCCTTGAGATCTCTTCTTTCTCTGGTATTCATGGTGATGAATAGAATGTATTCTGACTTTAAATGAAACAGAGTCCTTTGAAAAGACAGAAAATTAGCAACATATGGGCCAAAGGACCCAAAGAGATGAGAAAAAAGGAGAGGGAAGAAAATGACTGAAAGGAAGTTTGGGACGTGGCTCTGATCGTGCAGCAGAATATTTTAGTTACCATTATTTGGGGAGGTCAGGGCCCAGTTGGACACCTCACACATGCAGAGCCCTTGCTGTCTGCAATGCTGAGCACAAGTTACCCTTCTGGCACTGCAGGAGCTCCTTGCCCAAGCCCAATGGTGGATACCATGGAGGAAAAGGACAGCAGGATTTTATAACCAAGGTTATTCTTCTCCTCAATATCCCCTCACTGCTGTGAACCAGAGATGCTCTACAACATACGATGCGACCTTCCCTGCCACACACCCAGACAGCCTAGGACCACTTGATTTCAGTGCTTACCCTGAGGCTCACCTCTGGGGAGGACTCAGAGGTGGGGCAGCATGCAGGGCATACTGGGCATCCCTGGACCTCTGCACAGGCAAACCAGCCCACCACAAGCTTCCCCAACGAGAAGCCATATCGGATCACACCCCAAAGTGCAGCCCCAGTCCCGTGAGCTGCCCACTGCCACTGCTCATGGTTACTTTTCCACACCCAACATCTCCTCGTGTGCTTTACCCTGTCCACGACACACCAATCCACCTGCAACTGGCACCAGGGACAGGGTTATCTCTGCACTCACCATTGCACTGACACCAGCATATTCCTATTTTTATGAAATAAAATCAATAACAACAAAAAATGCCATATTGCCATTTGTGTTCCTACCTTAAATTTTCCTTGGGGGTTTTTTGGGGGGTGGAATTTCCTTGATTTTCTCTAAATTATATGTGAAATGTTCCATTTTTAAAGGAAAAGAGAATGCCCCCATTAAGGGGTGGGTGACTGAAAATAGTTTGTACCACACTAATTACCTGAACTTCTTTGATGGCTGGGAATCTTCATCAAATTGGGAATTAGCTAATGCAGGAGTCAAGGTATAGAACTGTTCACAGCTGACTTTGTGTAACCATTTAAGTGTCTTAAGTGCATTGATTCAATATTCTTAATTAAATTCCCAAATACTTCCATTTTAATTAAGGTCTGATGCAAGCTAACCAGAACAGGAAAACTTGTAGTGGGGGCTTTCAGCTTCACCTGTATCTATCTTAGAGAGGCCACGTGCTGATATGAGCAGTAATTAGAGCAAACAAAGCCGACCTGGCCGTCGATGTCAATTCTGTGGTGATGTTGGGAAGTGCCACTTTTATACATTACACAGACAGCTCTGAGAGACAAAGTGTTGGGTTTTTTTTTTCCCAAGTGTAACCAAATCTGGGTAAAATTAACATTCTATCCTGCTCATATATTTAGTCCAGATCCAAGCCTGCTTATTCTTTCCATTCTCCATCATTTTAGCTCATTCATCTCTCAGCTGAAAAAAGAATGGGGGGGGGTGGGTGGTGGGAAGTTCTCTGCATGAAAACTGTTCTGTGCTCCCCACAATGCCCATATCACTGCACATATACTGCAGGGAGTGCAGAGGATATTACATGACCACACTTATGTATCTGCACAGACCTGCTAGCACTTTTGCTTTTTGCCCCCCCATGTTTTGGATCGCCCAGTTAAAAATTACTTTGGGGCTTTGCTTCTCCTCTCAGCCATTGATAGGCTTTGCTTTTGCATAGGGCACATCAATATTTCTCAAAAAAGCTTTTTTATTCTGTAAAGGCTGCTGCTTCCTTCCAGAGCAGCGTAAATCAGCAAGAGTCTTAAAAGCAATGAAGTAAATCAGGAGCTCACAACTGAAATACCCCATCCTACAGCCCTGGCAGTAATAGCATAAACTCCTTTTGGCATTAGCTGTGGCCCAGTTTGAGGAGGGACAGGAGAGAAATTAAGCCCCTGTGGGCTTTGGCTTCTCTGCTTGGTCTGGCTGCAGAGGTGCCCCTTTGTATGAGGCTGTTCGCGGCTCGTGGGTTATGGAAATCCTTCAGCAAAGGGGCTCGCTGAGCAGCCCCGCGTCTCGGGCATCTTTCAAAAAGAGAGCCAGAGTCCTGGGATGGGGTTTGAAATTATGGGTGCCAGGGCCAGCCAGACCCAAACTCCTCCCCTTGCAGAGCTCAAACTTGTTTCTTAGTGTTTTACCTGGTCTGAACTACAGCAGCTCCACCTGCTTCCTGGGGCATGGAAAGAAAGCCCACCTCAGCTTGTTAACCAAACTCTCCCAGATGTTCATGCATGGGACAAAAAAAGCGAGGGAAACAGCACCCAAATGTCATGTTTTGCCCTCAAATCAGTATCATCCAGGATGAAGGCTCAGAGCTCCAGGTTCCAGCTGGTCTCAGCAGGGAGGACACTTGCAGACCAAGGACATTGGACCATAAACCTGACCACAAAATGGCATCCTGAGCCCTGTGCTATCCTCTCCACCTGTCTCAGCAACGCCAACCCACAAGCCTCTCCCAGGCTGCCGTTAGATGACTCGTTTGCAGGCAGCCTGAGATGTTAATGAGCCAGCAACTCTTCCCACAGTCTGGCTCACATAACCTTGTGCAGCAGATCTGCAGGTCATGGTCATAATTTTCTTCCCAGGTCCATATATAGAACCAGAGCACTGCTAGTTGGGCTCTACCCACTCTCCACCAGTTTCTCCTCCCTGTGTTGGGTCTTGCCTTGTGGGTCAGAAGGACTTTAGGAGAGCGAGAGCCCAAGACCAACAGTGTCCCCGTCTGGCTGAGGCTCCTGTGCGATAAACATCCACTCCAAGTACTCATCCTCATCTTCATCTCCAGGCAACACCAGGAACAACAGACACAAACCCCAGCTCATTTGGGATGTGGTTATGCATCAGGTCTGAGATAAGCTGGCCCCATGGGAGCCTTTCTCCACCCGTGTTGCTGGCTACTTTCCCAGCTCCCCTCCTGGTCTCTCCACTCCATGCTGTGCAGCACATAGGGCATGTAGTCCTAAGAGCAAAGTCCTCAGGTAATGATTTTTAGGGTCAGACAAACCCTGCCCTCTGCTTCCCCAACTGGCACCACAAGGAGACCCACCACCAATGGTGGGGGATGACGGGCAGCGTGTGCCAGCCAGCATCTGCCAGCCGTAGATGTGGGGTGACATCATGAGTTCGTGGGGTGTGTTTTCCCAAATGGATCTTTGAAAACTCGCACTTGTGGTTCCTTCCACCGGTTTTGCTTGAAGAGATAAGACTGTTCTTTGGCACGCGGCCAGCTAAATTGTTGACGGAGCCACACAGTTCAGCTCCAAGCTGCAGGACTCTTCCTCTAGAATAAAGGGTCCTTTTCAGTTTCTAGACACAAATACAGGAATAAAGGCATATTTCATGCGTGATGTCCGAGTATATCAATCAGATAACTGGAACTGGCGTGCGTGGGGAGAAATTTCTGACGTAATACAACTTGTACAAAGAAGAAAGGCGCTTTCATTAATCTGGTGCTTGGAATGTCACTTGTACACCAACAAGTGATTCAGTAAGAACTTGGAAAAACAAATGAAGCCATCGTTTTCAAATATGCAGGAGCCTCCCAAATTACAAGAGCAAGCAAGCATTCAGGATTCGTAAATAGAAAGAGACTCCCAGTTCCCAGAAAGGTCTGGAGAAGTAAATGGGAAATGCAGAGCAGGTATGCATGGATTATGCTGATGTGTCCGACCAAGGAAATAATACTGGTTCACACTGCTGGAGGAAGTCACTGTGGTTCTGCAGAAAAGATCCTGAGGACTGAGGTTTGCAACAATCCTCATGCAAATCGTTCTTTGTCTTATGTGTAGAGCAGGGACTTGCTGACTCCTGCCAAGATTAAGAACCTCCTACATTCAGATCCTGTGTCCTGCTGAGACTGCCAACTCATCTGTAACATGAAGACGGACTCTTCCACCCTGTCCTTGTAGCCCCAAGAACATGCAATAACTGAAATGCATTGTAGTGTCCTCAAAAATACCAGGGAGGGGAGGATTCACCCTGCAAAAATCAGTTCTGGATATAGGTTTAAATGCCCCGAAGTCTGGTAAGGTTGGATTTACTAAAAAGCACTACATTAAAATTAAATGAAAGATTTTATTTGAACCAAAGAAAGGAAATTAAATTTAGGTGGAAATTCCATCATCAAAAAATCCCTGCACTGTTTCTCAGTGTTTTGGCACCTACAGAATGGTAAATCCAGTTCTGTGCTCTTTGGACATCTCCACTGCATCTTTTTTTGTAGGCACACGGTGAGGGGTTAATAATATTATTTCATCTTTAACTGACAAACATTTTCTTGTCTTTGAAAATGAAAGACAAGCTCTTACGATTACTTCCATGTCAATTTTTCTCATTTATCACAGGTATTTATAAGGTGCCTATCAGATGGGTATCCAAGTGCCAGGTTTTTTTCTTGAGGTAAGTTATTTGATTTTTTTTTTTAAAGGTAATTTCATACCAAGAAAATGAAGTTTTCATTTTAAAAACTATTAAAAGGATTGTTATAAAAAAGGAGGAAACATCTCTCCACGGATAATATGAAAACTGTATCTGCTTTACAGCTGTTATGGCCCATTCCAGCAGTTCCCTGAATGGTCTTGCACCATTGATGGACCATGGTTTATTTTTTGGAGCTCCACAAAGGTCTTGGCCCTCTTCCTTGCTTTCAGCTCCTAAACTGTATAAAGAGACAGCTTAAAACTATACATTATTTTTTCCCAGTGTAGCTTTTCCACACCGACAGCTGCTGTCCGTGGCAGGGGGAAGTCTGTCTGTCCTGGTGGGACAGAAAAGCTCCAGCCACCAAAAGCATCCTTGATGCTCTTAGTGCTGGATCACACCTGTGATGAAATACGCAGTAGCAGCAAGGGATATATGTAAACACCAAGATAAAAGAGGGCAGTTAGTAAAGGGTTAATTTCCCAAACATCAACATAAAAGATAATAGTAGCACGTTAATGACTGTGCTATGAGAGCAGCCAATAACAGTGAGGACGCCAGTGATCAAAAAGATGTGCCGATGCTTTGGGGCGAATAAACTGATTTTAGTGACTGCATCTCACGTGTTGATAATGTTTTGGTGACTTTTATGCCATTGAGAGGGGAGATGAGGAGGGTGGAGTTTGCATCTTTGCTGTGGCTCTTTTTGCAGGGAAGATAAAGAGATCTCAGTCTGGCCTTGGCCAGATCCAGAACTCACCAGCACCAGGTGCCTGTGGGCACAGGGTTGGGTAGCGATGGAGGAGCAGCTTTGGGGCCATCCAACCTCACATCTCTGGTTTTGATCAACTCTGCTGCTGCAAAAAAATGGTGTTTCCAGCCAAGAACATCACACATACAGATTGAGCTGAAATCCCGTATGGTATTTATAAACACCTTGAAGTATGCAGTCCTGGAACCAGGCTCTCACAGTGACAGAGCTCTGACGGCTGGGTGCCACGGCACTGCTGTCACTTGGGTCATCTCCATCTAGGCAGGGGTGTTTTCTAGCTGCCCTTTGGGTTTTGCACCGGCGCTGGCTGCAGGGTCTGCAATTGTGACCCCACAGATACGTCCAAGAGCCTCCAGGACCAGCCCAGCATTCCCCACACAAACGGCATCCTGGCCGTACCATGTCATCTGCCTCCGCCGAGCAGACCAGCGCCATCAGAAAGGACTCTTCCCACTTCAAAGGGAAGTGTTAGCAATTATGCCGAGCTAATTGTATCCCGATAAGAACACCAGCTTCATTATCCCATCCCTGGTTCACATTTTCATATCTAAGTTCTGTTTATTTAAAGTAAACACCCTCAAATTATGCTTTCTTAAAAATACAAGATACCAACAATTTTATTTCCAGGGATACATGTTCATTAGAGATAAGGTGATTAAAAAAATTAAAAAAGCGTTTTATACTGCTAATTGTAAGCAGAAAACAATAAGCTCCCCACGAAAAGTGCACAAATAATGCTCCACGCAGGCCTCTACCGCTGGAAGTTCAATAATTGCTTTTTTGATAAAATGTTTTCAACTCCCTAATTTTATTTGTATAGCTAGAAATCTAGCTTTCAGACAATGGGCTGGGAACCCGCATTCCCAGCGTGTTTGAGACAAATAACACACTCTCTCCATTGAAAGCAATGGAAGAATTGCTCCTGCCTTGTGGGTATTATATTTTTTAATCTACCAATAAGTTTGGGGTTTCTTTTTTTTCCTTTCTTTCTTTCTTTCTTTCTTTTTTTCCCCCTTTAGTTTTACATCAAGTAATTCCAAACTGTAAGCCACAACTGACCTAAGTGCTTATTAAAAATGCTAATATGCTTTTTTGCTTTGATGTCTGGTGAACAATAAAAGGGAGAGAGTTACTCTGGGACACTGTAATCCTTTATTTGTCACTAAGTTATGACACCCAGCAGAGCTGTGTGACAGTCCAAATCAATCATCCCCCGTGCACTGCAGGCCTTCGCTGCCTCCTGCAGAGTCTATGCAGTTTAATTAGCTTTTTTTCACACTAGCATAATGTACATCTGCAGCTTCAGCAAGAAAAAGAAATGGAGGATAGTTCACTGGGATACGGTGCCTTAAAAAAAAAGTTCATATTAAAAAAAAAAGTCTGAAAGAAGAAACATCACAACCCTTTGTAGTTTACTTCAGAGGAGTTTGCGGTAGAAATCTACAGGACTGGGTACTCTATATTGTTAAATGTAGATTTTTTTTTTTAACCTAATAAAGGCCTTTACAGCTAAAAATCTCAGATGGCATTTAAAGCCTTGTTCTTTTCTAATGGTCTATATCTTTTATACTTTCTTCTTGCGGTTGATCATGCAGTAGCTCATTATCTGCTCTTCCCCTCCTCACGGTAGGTTGGTACAATGGAGTCTTCAAACCCATATTTGCTGGCTAGAAATCACCGTCCCCCATCCCCAGCAGTGCCCTGGGCTGATGTAGGTAAAGCTGAGCTCCCTTCCACTGTCACAGAGCACGTTTGGAGCAGTGGGTCTGCGGTAAATAAACCCCCCCGCAGTTACCCCAAGAGAAGCCTGCAGGAGTGTGGACTGAGAGGAGTGGGCACTGGCCAAGCCCACCTGGCATCCCCTGGGCTGCCATTGAGAAGTCATGGGACAGGAGGTCTTCAGGCAAAGGGGGTTGTGGCACCCTAAGAAAATATTCCTGGCCTTATTAGGTTAGTGGCTGGGTCTGATGATGTGTTCAAGGAACTGAAAATGACTCAGGCACTGCCTCGTTTGAGAAAGGGCAGCATCCTCTCCCAGCCATTCCGGCTGATGCGATAGAGCTTGTTAACTCGATGGTGCAAGCTAATGCTGCTTGGCTTTTATTTATCTTTTCTCCCCTTTGTGTACCACGATGGAGTTTAAAGGCATGCGTGATCATTCCTTCTGCTACTCCTCCGAGCGTGACCACAAAGGAGTCACCTGCAGAACACAGCAGCTCCTTTATTCAAATGATAGATTGCATTACTAGAGGCTTGTCAGTCTTAATAACCTTCCAACAGAGAAACACATCTGAGGAGATGATGGGTTGGGTTCAAACAGGAACATTCAGTGAGAGCCAGCACTTCCCACTCCCTGGTGTCGAGGAGATGCGCCGCAGTGGAAGCACCTTACAAAGGCTGTGGCTGCAGATGGACGAGGTCCAGTGGGTCACAGCAGTGGAGACTCACAAACTCTGGGCCGCACTCAAAGACATTTATCAGCCCCTTGGTTTTTAAGCAGAACTCCACCTTCAAATGACCTAGCAATTTGCTTAAGACCTGGTAGGACTATTTACATTCACCTTCATCATCCCTGCTCACAAAATGCAAACCTGATGCACTGATTCCAGGCGCTAATGAAAGTGCAGGAGCAGCAACCAGACCTCCTGTCAAAATCCCTTCTAGAGCTGTACCTTAAATTGTCTTTTAAACAGCACCTCTCCAATCCTTCAGCACAAAAATACTTTATCCTCTTGTGGGAATTATACATATTTCCCAGTTCAAAGAGGTATAAAATATAAATGTACTTCTGTACAATTCAGCATTAATAAGAGTAAATAGTTAGTGTACTGTGCCTTTTCATCTTTAGATTTCAAGTTGCTTAAGCGTTTAGAGACTACATTTGGCATTTCTTGCTGTGCTGCTTCTTGGTCTAATGCTATTATAGAAAACACTTTTATCCTGGGCCTTGGCTGGGGTAATTCCTTTGAAAAAAAATCTTATTCCACAATTACACTAGCAATTCTTCACTGTTTCCTCCTTTTAAAACAGATAATTCATTAAGACCATAATGCGCTGTTTTATCACGCTTCCAGCTTCATGTTTAATGGAGGGTTCCAGTTCTGGGTCTGGTGGACATAAGCAGTGAACTTCTTGTGCAGAACTGAAACACTTTAAAATGATCAAAATAATCTGAGCAAGCACAGGGCTGAGCTTCCCTCTGAAGACCAAAAAGCCATGAGACACCCCAAGAGGGACCCCTTCTCCTGGGCATTTCAGTGCAAGGATCCATTTCCCTCCCAAAGATAGGAAGACTAGATCTTCAAGGACTTGGAGAAAGGCAAGCAGATGGGAAATGTCTTTCTTATCAGCTATGCTCTCAGGAAGACAGACCACATTGGTCTCCTCAAGAATGCAACCAGAAAGCGATGTGCAGACTCCTCTGCCAGCTCCCCAAGGGAGTGGTGGGCAGGGGGAAGGAGGGGAAGTGGAGGTGCAATAACATCTCCAACCACCCCAGCAAGATTTGCTAGAATTCACCTGCCAGACCCCTTAGTCAGGTAGAAAAAGGTCAGTCAGATCCATCCGCGTGGTTGGGTGGTAGCCTCCAGCAAACCCAAGACCTGCTGTTCCAGTGAGGGTGCATCAGAGGGATCCCACCCCTCTCCTGATTTTGTAGCTTCCAGTTTGCTGACACTGGAAAGGCATCAGAGAAGATAGAAGGATACTTATGCAAAGACTTCTATCAATGGGGAGGCCCATCTTCAAAGCTTTGATTTTACCAGGTGCTGGCATCCCTTCTGAGAGCTGTTCTTGCTTGGGGGGATTCCATCTCAAAAGTCTTCACATCACAGGAAGGGGAGCCCTGCTTTGAAGAGTCTCACCAGCAATGGGCCAAACCTCCCATTTGCATTTCATTTTTGGCTGCATGAAGCTTGCTCATTGCCACTAACCAAGCGTTTTGCAATCTTTTTAAAGCAACAAGGTGCAGGGTTTGCTGACACAGCTCAACACCGGGACGTGTACATGTGCATCCAACTGAGAAAGTCACCAGGAGTTTAGGCAGGTGTGGATGGGTAAATTAGAGTTAGAACAAAGCAGTGGTGCATTTGGAGTATGCCTATCAAGTTGCAACAAGCAAAAGTTAACATTAAATTAAGGGACCTGCTTCCAGTGTTTGAACTTGGCAGCTGGTTTAATTCCTAAAAGTGAAACCACGGAGAGAATTTAAGGTCGAACTTTATTTTCAGGCTAACCTTGCTTAAGCTGGTTTGCTGGCAGTCCTGGGAATCTGTGTCACGTTGGACTCCAGCAGAAATTCTGCTGGGTCCTCAGCACCAGGTACAGGGCTGCCTGGCCAGGGAGCAGCATCTTGCAATACTGCGGAAGCACAAAAGGCATCGCTGAAGGCCACTCAGCTTTGGTTTTAACTTCAGCTTTGTCCAACTCAGTTTCTTTAATTTCCTAAAGGTTCTTAGAATATAGGGCAGTGCTGAGACAATCAAAGCAGCTGAGTCTCCCAGCTCAGGCACTGTCTTTGACCTTTCAGTGGCTCGTTTTCCTGCCGTTCCTTACTTTTCAGTGGAATTGCAGAGCTTCACCCTCTAGTGTCTGAGGAGGAGTTAGGAAGGCATTTAAGAAATGAAGGTCATTAGACATTACCTTTCCTGTTGCAAGCCCTTGCATGATGCACAGAGGATTATTATGCCATTGCCCTTTGGTGTAAACAAGCCTTAGAGATGTACTTTGCAATGCCTGTAACCAGAACAAAGCCCTCTGCATTGTTAAACCTCTAATATGAGAAACTCAAGGAAAGCCTATTTACCATGCATAACACCAGAAAAGTTCCTGAATAATCCGAGACAAAAGGTCTTATGCTGGGAAAGTACAGAGGTAGGACTGCTGGTTTCCTTTTTATGAGGATCCCCAGGTTCCCCAGTTCTCCATTTGGCTGGCACAAAGAACCCGGAGCTGCCAGTCCTCCCTGCTCTGTGTCCATAGAGAACTTCAAGAAGATGCAACAAATTTTATGTAAATTCAGGCCAACCTCGTGCAGTGGGTGATCTCTTAGTGCCTAGGGACAGGTGGATGGAAAAGGAGGTTCCCAGGGAGGTAGAGCTTTACACTGAACCCTTAACACACAGAGAAACCGCTTTGAACTGTGCACAACTTGAGTTCTGCTGTGGAACAGATCTCTTTAGTGAGGCTGAGATTGAAGCCAAGGACATACTTCAGGTCAGCATACCCATTGAGGGGGCACAAGCCAGCTCAGGCTTCCCATGGAGCAGCCCTGGGGCCAATGCTGGAACACAGCTGTCGTGCCAGCAGGATTTTAGCAGCTTTCTAGCCCTGTTGGGCACTCCTGTGTCCACCTCACAACCCCCTTCACACACGCTGACGTTGTAAGCAGTGAAGAGGGACAAGGCAGCCCTTCCACCCTGCTTCCCATTTCCCAACCTTCAACCTCCGAGCACTGCTCTGCTGCCTGAGCCCTCTCCTGCCCCTTGAGGACAGGTAGGAGAGCAGGGGATGCGGCACACAGGTAGTTTGTAGAGCACACTGCTTCGCCCATCACACACGTGGCAATCAAAGCCCCGCACACAAAGCCCCAGTGCTCGGCTGAGGGTTCACCCCGCGGGTCTGAAAGGGCAGGTCTCCTGCTTCTTTGTTTAAATGCTGGCCCATTTGTTGACTCGGAGGCACCCACTCCTTAGAGGCGGCGGCAGCAGCAGTGAAATCATATATCACTCTAATGAGCGTCCCTTCAATAACCATTGCCCTGATTTTTGATACCTGGAGAGAAGATGCACCAGCTAGGGAAGAATTTATCAAAAACACGCCACTGACTAGACATCAGAGGGAACCTCAAAGGGACAGTGAACTAGAACAAAGAACAAAAACATTTACAGAAGTGCTACGCCGAAAAAAAGGGAAAGGAAAAACTGTACTAACAACAGTAACAAGGTCAGCTATAAAACCAGAATTAAAAGGCACTGCTGGGGAAAAGACGACGACTCAAAAAAGCACCAAGAACTAAGAACACAGCTTGCCAATCAGATCTATACAGATTCCCCTTGATATCTTCCCACTAACAGGCTTTCCTGCAGGACAAGTAAAAAGTTTAAGCGACTGGCTCGGGGAAGGTGGGCTGGAAGCAGGAGAGCAGCATTTGCAGCTTTTAACACAGATCTTCAGGTTCAGCATCAATGGGACTGCTCAAAGGCACAGGGCCTCGGCGAGCGGAGCCGCGGAGCAGCCGGGAGCGGGAGCAGCCCTCCAGCAAGGTGCTGCAGAAAAGCCCCATTTAGGCCCGTTTCATGATTTGAATAATTATTAATGGAGGTCGGCACCAGAACAGACTGGCCGGTGCCTGGAGCACACGCTGCCTCTGCTGCTCCTGTCACTCCCAGCTGGGGAGAGGCAGGGGTTTAAGCCAGCTCAAATAAAGGTTCGGCACGGAGCTTCACCAAGGTGGTGATAAAACTGGGATAGGTTGAAGCCTGACTGCAAAGCATTTCCTGCAGAAATGGAAGTTTTCTGCTCCGCAACAAAAGGAGGATTTAACTTTTTTGTTGAAGGTTTCAACCAGCTTGGGGGAACATGAGAGTTTTCAGCATTCCACCACAATACCCGAGGGCTCTCCTGCACACCTCAGAGCCTGGCAGCCCTCTTCGCCTCCTGCGCCTTCACTCCACCTTCCGTGCAGCCATTCAAAGGGAGAGAACTTTCCACCAGCCTCGGCAGTGACACCCACACAACAGATAAGCTGTTCCCCTATGGCCCTCAGATGTATGGAACACTGGTGGAGGAAGATCAGGCTGATATCTTAACCCTGAGCTTTCCTGTTCTCTCGTTGCCGTAGGTGATTTGTAGCAAATTGTGAATATTCTGGGCACAGACAGGATAGAAACTTTCAGAGCCAACACAGCTTCACAGCCTGGCCCTGTACTCTGGGCTCCTAATTTCTGCCTATGGAAACTTCAAGAATACCAGAACTTCCCCCAGAAGCAAGAGGTCTTCTCTCTTCCAAGCCCTGATGCAACCCCATCTCACCCCAGCAGCATATTGCATCTGGGGTGGAGATGTGCTTAAACACAAGTGTGTTGATGGAGTTTTTAGGTGCCCCAGGGCACCTCCCTCCCCACCCTGCACACGTCCACCATTGGCTGATGTACCCACCAGCCCGCACAGATCTCCTACAAGATGCCTACACGTAGGTCACCAAACCGCTCCTGAGATACCACAGAGCTTAAAATACCTTCCACAGCAACACACATTCTGCATAAGCCAGTGAGCTCGTTACCTTGGCTCATCAGCAGAGGAGGACACGTACCTCCAGAGGAGGAGCTGACCTTCACTGCTCTGACCTGCTCCCAGCAGAGCCCCTCTCTCACTGAGAGCAACTCAGAGAGCTCCCAACACAGAGACCAAGCATCAGACAGCATGAACACCCTGTAATCACCCACCTCCCACCAATATCTCTCTAAAATCAGGCCAGCTTCTATGAGGTAATACTGCAGAACCGGGCACTAATATTTCATTTTCTGAGCAGGTCCTGCTTGCTTTTTTCCCCTGGTCCTTTCCCTGAGAAGCTGTGCTTGTTAGCGAAAGTGAAGAGACTTTTGATTTCCAAAGCCAATGTTCGAATGAGCATTTCCCCGTGAGAGCACCTGGTTCTCATGTTTAATGAGTAAACACGAGGAAACAGAGGCTTGAAGAATGATTGTTCCCAACATCATTACTTCTGAACCCAACATTAAAGCGAAGTAAAAGACAACAGCACAGCAGTTCTTTGTTTTTCCACCACTCTTCCTAAAAAATACCTCTAATGAGACGCATTTGAAGTCTAACACGGGGCCGTTCTCCTAGATTATAATTGATAAATCTTCCAAAGTGGTATGGGGAAAGGATTGTGTAATAATTACTTGTTTCTTTTGAGGAAATGAATAAAATATGAAAAATGTAATTACTAACTGGCAAAATGCAGCGAGCGGGTTTCCCACCGCTCCACAGACCGGCGTGTGCAGGGAGCCAGGATTTCAGAAGCCTCTCTGAGTGGAATGTGACACACAACGATGCTGCTGCTGCTCGTGTTTTGTTTTCCAAGTGCCAACTTTTCCAGTCGGAGTCACTGGTTCGTTTGAAGTCCTCACATTCACTCCTTTGCCACAATTAATTTGTCTTTAGAGAGGAACAAATTGCTCTCCTTGTTGGGTGGGCGGTGCAGGAGTTGATTGCCTTCAGAGCAGCAGGGAAGGCTTCTTTCTCCCAGCTCATGGAGGAGGACAGGGCCAGTGTGCCTGGGTTCTTTGGGCAGGTGGGGGTGATTGGGACCCGTTCCTCCCCCAGCACGATGAAGGTGTGATGCTCATTGTGTGTGTTCAGCAGAGCTATGGCTTTCCCTGTATCCCAGCTCCTCCGTGCTCACCTCTCCACGCTCCCATGGGCAGTCATTTCCAAATTTGCTGATAAAACCATGCCATAGTTCTAGCTAATGCACAGCTCAGCCAGGTTTTTGGGGTAACAGCCCAGATCCTGCCCTGGGAGGATCCCCCTTAGGCACATGTACCCCCAAGGCCTGTAACAGCAGCCCATAACAGTTATCAGGTCCTTTGCATCTCCATAACGCACATCCCTAGCCTTGGACCCAGCAGATCTACCACCTTCTGCTTTCTCTGTAGTGTAATTCTCTCAGGCTGTTTGACATAGAGGCAAAACTTACAGAAAAGTGGCTAAAGACACCCAGACTGAGAAACTTGCACTTTCTGATAGGACAGATAGCTTTTCCCTGAACTTTTAGCACCCAGTTCCACTGAGCAGCCCTACCCCTGGCTCAGCTGCCTCCAGTAACCATTGGGAAAGGACATTGATGCTCCACCTTAGTCATTAATTGCTCAGAAATTCTCAACCTGACCTACAGACAAAACTTCTGTTCAGCCTTAAAATAGTTCAAGTACCAGGCTTCTCATTCTCAGATAAAGCTGTCAAATATATATTCAAATATATATATTCATGCCTTCTAGACCTTTTCCTTTTTGTGCTTTTTTAACCATTGCTTTGAACAACAGCATGCAAATTTAATGGATTTAGGAGACTTCAAGCCAATTCTCCCCTTCCTAATTTTGTAAAATGTTATCATAAATGTTTTATGGTGTTTAAAAAAACCCCAAACTTTCCTTAAAGTAACAATTTAAATTTTTCATGCCCAACAAAGACCTTTATCTTATTCACAGTTGTCATTTTCTGTTTAGCATCACAACACAATACTAAAAAAAATGCAATTGGATTGCCTTAAGCAGTTTTGCTGATTTTAATGTATGGTACAGCTTTGTTCGTGTTATTCCCTTCTATAGAGCATCCTTAGATCTTTATTCTCCAAGAACATCATTTATTGGTTTTTAAAAAGGGCAGGTTACCTATAGAGGATGCCTTCCCTGCAAGAAAAGGGTGACTTTTTGATTCAAATAGTGTGGTAAAAGTCTAGTAAAGGCAACTACTAGCAGCTTTCTGAATGATAATCATCCAATTTGGTCCTGGCTCTCTAACGTCCAGTCTGATTAATACCAGAGAGCAATTTTCAACCAAGTAGGAAGCATTTCACCACAAACCCAAAGACTGATCACCCTGACACACTGTCAGCAATGAAAACCTCTCTCAGGTGAGGTTCCTCCTCATCCATTGGTTGAGAAGAGCATTTCTCAATGAATGAGGTTCAAACACCCTGAGAAAACTTCCACTCAACCTAAGCTTCAGATGAATTAATCCTGGGGTGACCTAGACACAGGCCTGGGCACAGTGAAGGTGGCATGCTTGGGCACGGTCTCAGTGACAGCAAATCCCCCAGGACCACAGCTGCTCCCTATGGCAACAAGGAGAAGGAATGGATCTGTTGGGCCTCCCCCTTGATTTGCAGTTTTCCCAACTCCAGGCTCAAAAGTGCATCTCTTTCAAGTTCCCAGGCAGTAGATTTACACTCCATCTTTTGCTTTTGAGAATTCTAGGAGCATCTTCCATTAAATACAAAGATGTTTAGCCTTTTAACCCTCTAAACGTGATACCACAGGCTCCAGTGATCTATTGTCAGTTAAATTCACCCTCTACACTCTCTACTACAGCATCTCTTGTATTTTCCTCCCTGCTGTGTGCACTTATCCTTGCATTGAAAATATGCTTTTAGACTAATACACACCATTCGTTATTTTTAGGTATCAAAGACAGTTTTCTCAAGATCTTTCTTCATTAATTCACTAATTCACTTTTTTGTCTTGATCCCATTTGCCCCATGTTCTTTATTGTCTCTTAACCCTGATGCTCAAAAGGTGTCAGCACAGATTAACAGGGAGTCTGATAGCTTCTGGAGAGTAGTATTTCATGTTCTCCTGCATCCTTTTAATCAGGTTTAAACTCTTGTGGCCTTCTGCTTCAGCTGAGTTTGAAAATAGCCAGCAAGCCTCAAATGAAAGACCAAATAAACCAAATCAGCATCCTTATTTTCCCCCCCTATTTTCACACACATTCAAAATATGCTGCTACACAACAGGAGGCAGGAAAGAACATTTTAAACAGGAAAGTTTTGCCACTTCTATTAATTCCTTAAATCATATTACTGGGGTTGATCAATAAGGGAAGAATCATCACAACACAGCAGAGGAAACTTTCCTGCCTGGTGAAGTATTTCACTTCAGAGCAAGAGATAAGTGCTGCTGAAGATGTGCTGTAGACGTCTGCCATGGACATCTCTGGAAATCCAGAGTAATAGAACCCAAACTTCACACTCCGCTTCTCCGCTCTGGGGTTTTCAGTATTCAATCCCAGCAGCGCCTCCGAGTTTGCAGCTTGAGTCCATTTCAAATCACAAACCCAGTCCTAAATAATACATTATTGTAAAAACTGTAACTCTATCCCCTATAGACTGCCTGCCCCAGTAATAGCTGCTTATTCCCAATTGCTTTTCCCATGCCAGAACGAGCAAAGGCTGAGCTAGCAGTTAAAGTGAGGGATTGTGAGCTGGGGGTCTGGGGGGCTAATCCCAGCTCAGCTCCTCATATATTTTGGGAAAACACTTCACTTCTCTGACCTGAAAAATAAGGTGGCACTTTTTTATACTGAGACTTGGCTTGCCAATGGCTTTGAAGTCCCTAACTGAAAAGTACCGTAAAAGGTCAGAGTATAATTATAAAATAGCTAATAACCTCTCTTTTTTACTATTGCTGGCCTTAGTTGGAGAAAAATAAATTAGACCAAAACCTCGGGAATCTCAGAAGACTCATCTGAAACTTGAAGTCTTTCCCATATGGATATCCCAGCATTGATTTGGGCAGGAATAGCCCTGAAATTGTTACCCCCTTTGAGAATTTCAGGCTGTTTCTCAAGTCGGAGAGACCAAGAAGCTAAAGTGGTGCAAAGTCGCTTTGCCTTTCAGAAACAGGCTTCACAGCCCTGAGAAGACAAGGTGAATTCAAAGGATGCTTCTGCTGTTATATCATGGTTTGAGCAAAGCCCTGGCCTTCAAGTAGCTGTAGGGATGGTGATGGACCTAACCACAAAGCCCAGAGCAGCTCAGCACCAGGTAAGAGACACTTGGGTAAGCCCCCATCCATGCATCTGGCACACAGGACACACAGGTGCCACAGGGAAAGCCCATCCTCAGAAAGCTCCAGTGGCTTTCTGGAGAGGTGGACACCAGAAAACTTCCTCATTGCTCAAGCCTAAGGGTGAGTGCTTTGGGGAGGCCAAGCTAACATGGGGCAAGTGAAGCAAAGAACTGATGCAGCCCTGTCATCCTCCACCGCGCTCCTGTTTTCAAGTGCCCACATTGTGTTTTCTCTTGGTATCCAAAAACAGAGAAGAAAAAGTCAGTTTATGCTAAGCAGCACATCCTTGTCACCCCACCTCTGCCAATCACCAGATAAAAGGAGTCATTATTTTAAGACCCCTGCAGATGTCTGTCTGTCTTTTGTAATGAACTCAGAGGCAGCAGCGATCGGTGTGGCACTGCTAATTGGAGCACCCACCGTGCCGGCTTCCGAACGGCCGTTGTTTGTGTCACACAAGTGTTTCTTCTTCAGCAGGTTTGGTTTACAGACAGAAACACACAGCAGCACGTATTTGGATCCAGGTGGCTCCAGAAAGCCCAGCCAGGCTCCTTTGGAAAATTTCTCAGCAAAATATCTTCTGGAAACTCACTCTGCATCTCCTCCCAGGGCTGCAGGGAGGTGGCTGGGCTTGACAAGGTGTCCCATTAGCCTTATGGAAATCAGTGAGACTGGCCACCCAAGCACTTTACCTTCTGACTAGCTTCCACCTGCAGTAATAAGCTCAATCAGGTAATTAATACCAGCCTTTTCTACCTGCACTGCTAGAACTGCTATGGAGAAGATGGGTTTGTTATTTTTTATGAAGCTTTCATGTGGTTACCAGGGCTTATGGAAAAAAAACCTCCTCACCTCCCAGTAGCCAACTGTACAGCTTGCTTTGTGTTTTCCTCCTCCCCCTACCCCCTTCCATGACTTTTGGGCTTTCAAGTCATGTAATGTTTTGACATGGCACTGGGAGAACAAGGGAAGAACAGAATCATCACAAAGATGTTTGAAAACCCAACAAAACACCCCAGCAGCAGGGCTGGGTTAGTTAGCAGCTTTGTTTAGCTTGATTTCATCTTGAAATTTATTTACTAGTGCAAACTTGGCTCCAAGCATCAACTTTTTTGATTTTTTTGTTTGTTTTTTTCACCCCAAGAAGCAAGGAACAGAAGGAAGCCCAAACCTGTGGCTCTCCAGAGGGAGCTCAGCATGACCCCTGGCCCAAGTGACTTGTCTAGTCAGTGTCCAAGCCTGAATTAGAAACACCAACACGTTTCTCCTTTCCTATCCCCACTTCATCCCAACCACTGGGCCACCCCATGCTCTGCTTGGCATGCACCAAGGCCAAAATCCAAAGGGGTTAGTTCTAGTTCAAGCCACTTGCTCTGGTATTGCCTATCAGCCCACTTGAGACCCTCAGAGGTGTCCATTTAGCAGGTAACCAGTAGCTCAGTAGCTTAGGTAACCTTCAAAGAGCTAAGCTGGACTCAAAACTGCCTACATGGAAGATCAGCTCTGGGCCACCAGTACCCCTGAACTTCAAACTTGGGCTTAAAGAAGCTTTCCTGGCAGAAATACTTAGGCAAATGCAGAAATCATAGAGGCACTTCAGCCCAGGTCACACACAATTCCAATCAACTACCACAATGTCCTCTCCATCTTCTAGTTTGACGGTGAGGACACGATGCTGACTCCTGGGATGAAGTTTGGAGCTGGGGAGAAAGGCTTGACCTTTTGGTTGGAAGCCTGAGGTGGATTTATCACATGTGGTCTGTGGGCTCCTGCACTGGTAGCAGCAAGCTCCTTGCAGATGGGAATCAGCAGGCTTTGGGTTCCAAGTGGGACACCGAGTTTAACCCATTAGTAATGGGATCCTACAGGTAGTCAGCAGTGTTTAATAAAAGCTCAGGTACAGGTAACCTGTGCTGTGTTGGGTTATTAATTTCTCACAAGAGTTCTTGTACTTTGCCCCATAACTTGTTGATTGTCTTGAATTCAAGTTTGAGAGATAATCAGTCATTCTTTAAAGGCTTGAAGTGATAGAAAAATCTACTGTACATCTGAAAATGACATTGTGATGATTAATTATGCTCTGTACAAAAGCTTCTTGACTTATTTCTGCTTTGACCTTTGGTAGCTCCAGCTCACTGGATCTTGCCACTCTTTTGTCTGCAAGTTTAAAGGACCCTCCAACTAGAATTGATTACTGTGAATAAAGGGACCTTCTGCCATCTTCACTACTTCAAAACGAGAACAAGGTGATTTCTCAGCAGTAGAATCAAGGGGAACCAGATGTGACTAGCTGCCATCTTGCAAAAGGAGCACAGCTGGATCCAAACACACACACCTGCTGATATAGCACAGCGTTCAGGACAGGCATGAAAACCACAAGCAGAGGAGAGGAGCTGCATTTAGCCGCTGCATTTCATTTTATTCTGTCTGAATTTCATGCAGGTTTGTCAGGTTGCCAGTGATTTATCCCCACCCCCCCATCCAGCTTTCAAGAAAGGAGCAGCATTTCCAAGAGCAGCCCACAAGTGCAGTGAGCAGAGCAGCCCCTCTCCAGCCCTGGGGATGGCAGGAGTTCAGAAGGAGATTGGAAATCAGTGCGACAGCTCCAAAGTGATCAGACAGCCACAAATTACAACTCACCAAGGCATGTCTGGACCTGAGCACATGAGGGGGTTTGTTTGGGGTTTTTGTTGCTCATTTGGGATTTTTTTTATGAGCTTGCAGGAAGCTGCCTCCTTCTAAGCCAGGCTTAGCAGTCAAAGGACATGATGGAAGCTGGAAGTCAAGGCTAACAGTGCCTTTTCCTAGCATTTTGGGAACAGACATATGTAGAACCTGTACAGTGAATAGAAGGGCTAATCTAGCCCTGCACATCCCAAAGGAAAATGGAACTCTGAGAATGTTGCCTTCCTGCTCACCATAGAGGGAAGGTACCGTCCAATACAAGGTGGGAAGCTGCAGTTGAGACCAGGGCGAGGAAGAAAGTGTCACCCAAAAGAAGCATCAGGAAAGGCTCCATTTCCAATTATTCTGAATAACACACTCATTTTGAAATAAAAGTTTGTTATTTTCTGGGGGTCACGTTAAGATCAAACATATTAAATGTCTGCCAGCCAAACCTGACCTTAATTTGAGAGAACATTCAGGCACACATTCTTCTGAAGTGTTTAGACAAATACATGAGACATCAGATTTCCCAACTGTCAGCCTTATCTAAACTACATCCCATTTATTTCAGTGGAACTGCAGAACCTTTCTGTAAATCCCACAAGGCTTCTTCTGGTTGTTTAGGCACACAAATACCTTCCTTAAACGCCTGCCTGCAGCTAGGATCCATCTTGCCCCATGCAAGTCAGGTGTATGGTCTTAGCCAGACACGTAGGCAACTCCTATAATCTGTGGGGATAGTGGACATCAGCACAGGGCATCTCCTCAAACCTCCCTTGGACATCAATCTAAAGGCTGAAGGGCTCTCCCTTTGGGGCAGTAACTCTGCCCATTTATTGCAACCAACATGTCTAATTTCAGCTGCTTAAAAGTCTGGTTCCAAGTGAAATGAGACAGATCCCACCTTACGCAACTGCATCGCAGAGACGAGTAAGTCGTGCTGGAAATGTACCACAAGGCTTTTGTGTATTCTCAAACAGGAATGTGCGATAGCACACAAGGTGCTTTGGGCTGGCGTGCTGCAGGAATGCTCAGAGTTTACTAGCAGGCAGGCTCTCCAGTAATGGAGCTTGAAGTTTAAACCCTTGAACGTTACCCAAAAGCAAATTTTAGATCAAGTATTTTAAGTATTTTGTTAGTCAATCATCTAAGTCATTCAAGAGGAAAGAGAAACGATACCACATGACAGAGCTAATTTGCCAGCATTGATGGAACAATGAAGTTTAACTCTTTCAGAATAACCAGAGAGAAGAAATGAAGTACAAAGACACACGCAAACAGCCCGGAACAAAAGATAGAGGGGATATTCTCTATAACTGGTCATCTGGAGCCTATACCGCCTCCACTGAGTCATTTTGCTAAACTCTGCTTCAAGAAAAGAGTTCAGCTTCTTTTCTTTAGACATCAGCATTGAAAACATTGGCTGCAGCCTCAGAGCAACCAGTTTGACTGGGAAGTGAAAGCAGTGGGGAATTGTGGCTCGCTCTGAAGCAACGGAGCAGCAGAGGATCACCTCAAGGAACATGCCAGCAAGTTAGCAACGCTCCCCAGAAAAGGCCACTCTAACAACACAACATCATCCATCACACCCTCCTGAGGACAGCTTTATAGCTGTTAGGAACCAGACTGGTAATTACAACACAGAAATATAGCACGCAGGGTATTCGGAGACCAAATGGCCTGGGGAGCCAGCAGCCTGTGGGCAGGCATCTGCATTTCCATCTTCGATATGAGCAGGGGCTGGTTCTGCTCTGGCACCAGCAGAACTCTAGAGTTTCTCAGCTGAACGCAGCTACGCTTACTACCAGGAGCAAGAGATGCGGGCTCAGGAAGCCTGCCCACCAAGCACAACGACACTTCCCTGTGACTCACTGGGAACAGCTCCCCGACAGCTGTTTGGGAGCAAACCATCACACCAGGGGCAGCAGGATTTGATGGGGACTGGGGGACCCCTCACCCTGCAATGCTGAGCCTGCACCAGGCCAGAAAAAACAAATGGAAATGCTCTGCTTTCAGCTCTGCTGCTGGCCACACTTGTCTGCATCCAATGCACTGCTCGGAGCAGTGGCTTTAAATCAAGTCCTGGCCCCAGGAGGCTGCCCTGGGATCTGTCTCCATGCACAGGGACCTGCAGAGTCTGGGAAAGCCAGTGCCTGTGACACTACTTACATCTTGAATTGGAAGATCCCCATTAATTACAACTTTGCAGGAAGGTTGCCAATGGGAAAGAATTTCACAGATGCAAGAGCTGTTATCTTACTCCATCCCCTCCTTTTATGCATCAAAGCCTCGCCAAATGATCTGGTGGCATATGAAGCTATCAGCTTCTAATTACTCCCCAAACCCTTGGCTCCTTCCACATAAAGGGCCAGAGTTCCATTCTCCCTGGAAAGGTACCAGAGCCTGGATCCCAACATGAAGATAGCCAAGCACGCAGGATGCTTGCAAGCTGTGAGATGGGCTGGGACCCTGCAAATCAATTTTTAGAAGTCTGTCCAAAATCCCAAGTTCTAAACTTAGCTCTAACCAGAGCACACACAGATCCAGATCTGTTTTGTCTCTGGCAAAAATACATGTTCTGCAAATTTATTTATTCATCTCATCCTAGGCCCAGGGTGGGAATGGCTTTCAGGTAGGATGCTGAGTAGCTGTAATTAGTCTTTTATTACAGAAAAAGTGTTCTGCAAACATAAGGTTTGGAAAGGTGACATGGAGGCTTCCCAAGGCACCACTGGCATTCAGCACAGTGGGAGCCAACACTAACTGCAGCTTCAATACTCATGACTTGCCCCTTTCAGCAAGATTGTGGCTTATCCCAAGGGCTCAATCCCTGCAAGGATCTGCCTGGCATCCTGATGGCTTCCAGGGCAGTTGGGAAGCACAGCAAGCCTTATTAAATACCAGCTGAGGTATTCTATTCCCAGTTCTCTGTTTTTTCCAGTACTGTAATCAAGAACACTTTGACGCCTTGGACCAGAGTGTGAATTCAACAGAGGTCTGCAAAGCCTTCCAAAGAGAAACAGGTCTGTTCAAAAGGCTTGTTGGAGAAGTGGACAGGACTAGCACTAAATGTTGGTGGTAGCTTTCCCAGGTCTGTTAGGACCTGCCCCAGGCTGAGCAGGTACACAGCTCAGGATGCATGGGAATTACAGCAGCAACTACCCCAGGCAGAGCAAAACCTAAAGCAGATGAGGAAAAGTAATCTGGGATCTGTCTGGCCAAGAAAAGAAATGGAGATCCCAGGACACAGATTTAGCTCAGACACTTAAGAAAAGCCCACACTGTCTGGCAGCCTGACACAGCAGAAAGAGGTCAAGAGCATTGGCTGCAGCATGGAGCACACAGAGCACCTCCCTCTTCCCAACCTGGCACCAGTGCCTATGGGGCTCCACAGCCAGTCAGCTCTCGCTCTGCTCCCAACAGAACGGCTGGCAGCTCGTCCTTTCCCAGGCCTTTGGTACAAGTGGAGCAACCACTTCATTTTATTTTATTGTTCCCATAATATCACTCCTTAATTGTAACCAGCAAAATTCCTCTTGCTGTGCCTCTGAGGGCTGGAGCCAGCCCGGGGGCAGCAAGCACGCTCGTCTCTCGTGGCTCCACGTTCACTGCCAACGTGCCTTCAAAACTACTTGTGTTTCCAAACTTCTGTGCTCAGGCAAACTGCCTTTTTTTATTTTGTAGCACTGAGATCGGTTGACAGACACCCTGGGCCCAAGGCAGAGAGGGCAAGGAAGTCTTGGTGTGGTCAGGGGGAAAAGCCAAAAAGCAGTGTTCAGCGTGCTCAAAGCCACCCAAAGGCAAGCTGAGGAGGGACAGGCAGAAGTGTCGACACACATCTATGGTAGGCATAAGCTTGCATGCCACTTGACATTCATGAGGTCTGCTCAGCAGTCACACATTTGCCAAGAATAAAAGATGGCCATTTGAAGACTTGGATTCCATCTCCATCACCCAGGGGACAAAATAAGAGGCACTGGTTGAAGTGGGTGCCTTGTCACCGTGGAGAGCTCACCCAGCTCACACTTCAGACCCCAGCTGTGCAAGAGGCAACAGCTAAAAATGACAGTAGAAGGTCACTGTATTAATATTTGTAACTCCTTTGAGAGCCTCAGATCACAAGTACCACTAGAGGAGGGCAAAGCATTATATTAGCAAGAGCCAGATGTCATCCTCCTCCTCTCAAAAATCTCCCACAGTCAGGCTGCCCCGGGTTTCTCTTTCACATTTCCCCTAACTGGAAATGGGAGGATGGAAAAACCAAATGCCTGCTCTCAGAAGGATCCACTTCCTTGCTAAGCAGAGGCAGCCTAGATCTGTCCCCATCTCTCCTCGCTTATCAGCAAACTGAGCCTACTTTAATATAGGCACAAGAAAGGGAAGAGGCTTGAGCTGGAACATGGGTTCAGTCCAACACTTAGATCCTGAGAATGGAAAACTCTCCGTCCCTGAAGCGGGGAGAGGCTGGGTTGTGGTTTCTAGAGGGAGAAATTTAATACAAGCTCCTAGAGTAAATAAACTGCAATCTCCTCGCTACGTCTAGAGCGTGAGAATCTACAGTCCCAGGGATGAGAGAGAAATCCTGCCTTTAAGGGGTGCTGGAGCGAGGAGCAGAGTGATGCCGGGTGCGAGGTGGGGTTAGTGGACCAGGCGGGCACAGCGTGCCAGCATCCCAGCGTGCCAGCATCCCACACGTGTTGCTGCTCCCTTACAAGGACTCGCGTGAGGCCGTGGCTGGTCCACACCGATAACCACAGGCAGCTGCTGCCTGGGGAACAGGGATGTGTCTCCTGCATCATCCCCCTCCAAGCCAGCAGGACCCAGCATTGCTGCTCCCTTGCTCGCAGTGGGTGGGGTAGGAGGCAGCTCGGAGAGTCAGGGACAGGAAATTTCCCTAAATCCTCTTTAATCCCTAAGGAAACTCATGTGTCACAGAACGAGAATCAGCCTGCAGAGCATCATTGTTAGCTTAAAAAATACCCACCGCAAACTTCCCCCGCTAGAGAAGCTGAGCCGAAGCCATCCCAGAAGGGCAGCGCTTTAAGTCGGTGGCCAACTCCACAAACTGCTGGTCCTGGCTTTTAAATTTCCCCAAAGAGTCTCATTTCTCCCCCTTGCAAAAGGGAGCTGGAAAAACCCTCTTTCTCTCCTCGCAGCTGCTCTTTGAGTAAGGTCGTACCTCACGATTATTCAGGGAAACATTATGTTGACATTACTGTTTAGAAAATTAAAAAAAAAGAGGTTTTAAAGCTAGAGTAACATCATGACCATATAGCACTAGTGAATGATTAAAAATTTAGATGACTGCCTTTGAAACAATAAAAAGCTTTCGAGGCTTCTTAATGAGCAGCTATCAGAAATAAAGCATTTAAAACTTCAGAAAGTGCCTCTGTGGAAATTTCATTGTCTTTGATGCTGTAAAATAACTGCAGGGTGGATTCATTTCAAGTTCTTTTTAGCATACTGGTCGTTTGGAAATATTGGGAGATATCTTTCTTAGCAATATGTGGGGAAAACAATGTCTTGGTCGCTTTCATTTATCTGCAATTTGACAGGAGTGCAGTTTATTAACTTGAAAAGAGACAGATACATTATCTGAAACACAGAGAGTATAGTGGGTATTGCCTCCTTTTTATACCAGTGGGAGTCCATGACACTTTGAACTTGCTCACCATTAAACGCCTTCCTGAGTTGTTGAAGAGGCCTTTAAAAAGGGAGCCTGTGCATTTATGATGTAAATTCGTTATTTTGACAGTCTTTGAAATCTGTCATATTCACGTCCAATTTAATGCACCGCAAAAATTCTTTTCTTTTAAAATACTTTTCTTTTAAGATTTCAAAGCCATTTTCATGTAGAAAACTATTGTTATACCTAATATATCCTGAAAGTGTTTTAGCAAAGGAACTTATATGATTCTGTTTTAAGTCATGTCAGGTTTTAAAACATGTCATTTCTTCAAACAAGCTTTGACCACGCTATCTCCCTCTCTCTCTTTTTTTTTCATTAGTTAAAGTGCACTCGATTTCCATGGATACAATTAGTCAGAATATATGCTATAGTATCATCACCGGATCAAATGGGGTCCTTTCAGGCTGTATTCAGCAGAGCAATTGCCCACATATCTGAGATCAATACAGACCAGCACGCAGGTAGACCGATGCCAAGAGACGAGGGCTGGTTGGGAAAGTCAAGCATTGTACTGAAGCACAGAGCATTTAACTGGAACCTGGACCGGTGGGGAAATTAAACCACTCCTTTCAAAAGCAGGAGCTCCCAAGTGTTTACTCCAAATGTGGAGTGGGGTGAGGAGGAGGAGGACGGGAGGGGGGCCACGCAGCTTCTGATGAAATCCAAGTTCAGTTTAATTCTGGCCAAATCCGAGCCTCATACATTTCAACTCAATCTTCAATCCAAACAAACCTCCTTAGGCTCGCTAATCCTTATTACACAGTGGATTTTAGCTGTACCTGCACTTCTTTATCAGTTTGCAAGATATTTTCAGCTGGTACAGAGGTCTTCATGCAGCTCTGCTTCAAAGCAGTGCACAGAGGAGGTTTGGTGCAGAGTTTCAGAGGGTGTTTACAGATGCCTTATCACTTTGGGAGAGGAGGCTGGTGGGCAAGGAGAACACATTTCTCCAAAGCAACGCAGAATCATCCTAATCTAGGGAAACGATCAAATAAGAGTTTCAAAGATCTCCTGCTACAAAGGCAGGCATTAAGTTCACTCTTTGCCTGCCCAGACTCCAGGGCTGTTTTGGAATACATGGAAATGTGTCTGTTAGATGAGGGAACCTTCCACTGATGGTTTAAGCACCATCTCACGTGTCCCCAGTGGCCGGGTTTAAAATGCAGTGTATCATGAGGGAGATAAACCAGGAGAATCATTACTTCAGTGGCATTTAACCCTATAATTGGGTGGTTTTTTTCAGTACTGATTTTATAAGGTCACCCTGTTATTTCCTTTGCTGGCTGGCTTGTGATGGTGCTCTCACATGTTATTACTCTTCCATCACAAGGAATGATATTTCGGGACTGAAAGGGCGAAAGATCTGTAAGGACTGTCCTTTCCCACACTGTGATTGTCTGAAAGCTTCAAATAGTCAAAGGCTGAGTGCAAAGGTGTTTTAGATGGTGTCTCTGGGGCAGAAATCCCACCTGGTCTGGTGCTGGGGAAGAACTATGAGGATGTGATCATTTTATAGTTAAATCACCTCGCCCCTCCACAAAGGTAGGATACGCTTTCCTGATAGAGCTTGTATCAGATATTAAACCAATACTACACTTGATCTCAGCAAAAAGGCCATTAAACCTCACAACTTGAAAAAGGCAGCTTGCTCCTTGAAGCAGGGAATCCTGCAGCGCTCGCTGCCTGCTAACCCCACGGCCTGGCTGTGCTGGCTCACAGGATTCGTCTCTGCTATCATTCCCGAGTTTCTGGTTTCGTTGGCACGAGCAGAACCTTGGGCTGCATGAGAAAAGACTTTGAAATGGTGCCTAATTGACTTGGGCCTGGTTCAGAATATAGTATGCCACATAAACCACCATAACATCAATCAGAGGGAGAAAGGATGTCCCCACGTTTGGCTGAAGCTACAGGGTATTTCCTTTGCCGAAAGCATTTTAATCACACTTAAGTGTAGGTTTGTTGCAGCAAAAAAAGACCAAACCCTTTCCAGTCACTGTTTTTTTTTTACCACAGAAGGAAACTTCTGCAAGGCAGCCCATCCAGCCAGGCGTCCCAGGGTTCGCTGCACCAACTCCACTGACTTCACCAGCCTTATCGTATCTCTCCCCTGTTTTCCCTTTGCACTCCCACAGTAAGAGGCATGTTTCCATGGTCTGTGAGAGTATTATTTCCATCCAAGTTTGATGGTATTAAGCTTTGCCTCTGGGATCTACACTCCCCCCAACTCCTTTTCCTGGGTTTTATGCCCTTTCCCCTTGCCTCTCCCTCTCCAATTAGTGCTAGTTAGCTCTGATAGTGCCTCCCTGGTAGAGAGGAAACAGGAGCCAATTGTTATGAATATTTAAAAACCAAATGTTATTTCAAGGAGACTGCTGAAGACAAACAAGCCCCCTGATTCTCTTGAGCATCCCTACCCTGCATAACAGAGCCCATCTGCACCCAAAGATCCAGCATCCTTGTGCCTCAACACTCTCATAGATGAGCTAACCATTTTCTCAAGGACTATCCTTGTCAAGCACAACCTCAGGCTTTGGATGTCTCAAGTTTTGGTCACATGGAAGTCAGACACTCATGTTTTCATGGTGTTTTGAGTAACCTCTGTGAAAACCAGGGTCTCAGAGCAAAGCAACCAGAGCCACATCTGGATGTGCACACCAACACCTACTGCTAAAAACTCACCCAGGGCCTGATCCTGCTATTATATCAATGGCTCAGTGACAGCAACACCCGGTTTTGGGCTGATTTTAGAAAAAGTGAAGTTGTGGACTAAGCTGTCAGTGTACAGTGTTGCCATAGCTGGAGTTGCTACAAAATCAGAGTCACTGCCTGGGTGCACAAAGAGGATCAGTGACAGCTGTTTAAGTCGTCACCATTGCACAGGGCAAACAAGGACCACACACTTTATCATCTTTCTCTGCCTGTGAAACAGTAGTGATTTGCTAACAAATACCAACAAGAGAGAAAGGAGAAAAGGAGGAAGAAGCACGTCAGGCCACCCTAATAAATCAGAGAGAGGATGAAGACTGAAATGAATGAAAGGATCATTCCCTGAGAAAGCCTTAGGAAAACTTGCCAGCTGTACGAGAACTCAGCCGTCCTATGACATGTCACAGACCAGTCCCACACACTCATGTGCACACAGCAGCACAAACACTTGAGTAACAGTTGTCCCAGCTGATGCCAGCCTTAGTTTGTAACTTCTTGAGATACCACCTCTGGGAATAGTCATCAAACCAGAGTTCTGCTGGAATGAGGTTTCCATAACTCCAGCTGGACAAAGCTAGTTAATGAATCATGTACACATCAGGAAGGATGGAAGGAGCCTTCCCCGCACAGCTTTAGCCATCATTCTCCTGTCCTGCATGAGAGGGGCTGTTAGCTCATGAGTATCATCTGGTGGCAGCCACCACATCATCCACAACACCAGTAGCTGCCCTGTATGTGCCCAGGTCCAACCTGGCTTGAGTTGAAGTCTTAAATGCACCGTCTTTATCTCACATGAGAGCTGATGGCAAGCGCAGGGCTCTGAAGAGCAATGCATTTTGGCAAGAGACCCCACTTACCAGGCAGGCTACTGACTCCTGCACTCCCTGCAATTTCTAAACTGCTTCCAGGCATAGCCAATATCCTGCCCCAAAGGGAAAACCAGCTGCTTCCAGGGAAAAACAAGAGGAACAAATGTTGTCCTGTAGCCCCCACGTCCCAGACTTGCAGCCGTGCGTCTGGATCGGAAGTCCTGTGCTTCACATGGGCACTCCTGGGACTGGAAGGAACAACGACCCACGCTCAGTTAGGAACGAACTGTTCATCTTAATGCAAATGTTGCCCAATTATGTGAAAGGGCTCAGTGCCTCAGACACATGGATGCAATTCATGAAAGAATCCAGACAAGGCGAGATCAAGGAATCCTGATCTGTTGTGCAATGTCAGACAAAGAACAAATATAAAGAGTCACTAAGGAACATCATGGCATCGGGAGGTGCACCAAGGCACCCTGATACAGCAGCTTAACCATGCCTAAGGGCAGCTGTGGAGGAACACTGTGGCATAGAGCTGTCCCAAACACATCACACAGCTTCATGTCCCTTGCTTACTTACCCTCTCCCCCTGCCACCTGCATGTGCCCAGCCACCCATAGAGATGGTTTCAGTTTGGCTGAGGTCCCCAACACGTTTTTTTCTAATATCCACTCAATATTTCTGCTATTTATCATCTGATTATTTTTTTCCCTGTCTCCTGAAGCAGACTGCAAACGCAGACCCTGCTGCTGGGATTATTGAAAACAATAAAAATTAATAATTAAAAAATATCATGAGGAAAACAAAGCTGAGAGGAGACTAAATATCTCCCAGACGAAAAGGGAAAGAGTAAAACTGCAACAGTGGGTTGCAAAAGCAAAAATCCATTGAACTTCGCAATCCTAGCAACACATCCCTTTGTTTATGAACCATCTGAAGCAAGTTTTATACTGCAAACTCCGTGGGGATCCTTGATTTCTCTACCCAAATTAACTAATTCTCCTAAGTCACACCAAACCCTGGTCATTTGATGTGTCACTCAAAGCCTGTCCTCCACGCAAATAAAAACACCCCCTAGGTTTAGCTCCTCGGAAGCCTGTAAGAAGAATGACAGCACCCTGAGAATGCAGGGGTTTTGGGGTGCACCTTCTCCACCAGCACACCTCTGTGCCATGCTTTCTATCCAGGAGGAGTATGAGGAGCTCACCTTTTGCAGGTAAGACCTTGAAAACAGCTGAGAGGGAAACCTATTTTTAGATCTGCTATGGAGGTAGGATGGATTAAATTCTTATACAATATAAAGAGCCAGATGGATCTACCAGGAGAGGGCTGGACTCCTTAGAGCAGCATGGCACAGAGCAGGGAACACGCCATCATGTGTGGCACAGACAACAGCACAGTTTAGGGATGCTGCCCCCAGCTCCAGCCAGCTGCACAGGGAGAGCACAGCAAACAGCTGGGGAAACAGGTGATTTTGAGGACCAGAAGTTTCTCACTGATGGAAAACCAACACTGTTGACCTATTTATCCCACCTCATCTTAACATAGGTAAAATAATGTTGTCTCCCACTTCCAGTGCTGCCCCAACGAGCCCCTCCCTCTCCAAAAGGCACACCCACTCCTCCCTTTGGGCAGGGACAATGAAGTGTTGTAGCAGGTAAGCAGCAAAAGAAAGCAAAGAAAAGAGAAAAGGAGGAGACAGCTGAGCACATTCCCCTCTCCAGGAAGCTCTGCCTCCCACCCTGCCTTCTCCAGCAGCAGTGGAAGAATGTAGTGGTGCTCAGCCTCCGAGATTTTCTAGGGGGAGGACGGGAAGCATTTGTTTCCCAGTTCCAGATTTTCTGCTGTGCTGACATGTTTGTCCATGGAAAAAAAAGAAGTAGTAAGAAAAAAAAAGTCCTCTATTGTAGAAGTTGTCAAACTAGACCACCCAAGTGGGTGAAGAGAGGGAACTGGGAAGGAGGAAGAAATGCCTTGAAAACCATTTTCTTTTTGATGGTTTAGAAAGGGAATCGAGTGTTATTGTCTCACTTTAAAGGTTCTTTAGGAGGAGGTCATGTAGCAGGCACATCGTTTTCTAATTACAACCACACAGATAACATGGAAACAAAATACATGGAGCTTTTCCAAAACAGAGGATGCACTTTCAAACAACGTGCTGTACAGTTCATCTTCCAAGCCCCAAAAATAAAGCAAAGGGCTTTACTCAGAAGGAACTAGATATATTTGTAAGCTGTTAATCGCTTCCTTTTACCCACTGTTTTATTATCAAAGGGAAACCTAAACTCAGGCACTGGATAACAACTGGGAAGTGTTGTCTGGGCTTTGGCAGAGGATGTGCTGATGCTGCCCATGGAAACAGCCTTGCTAAGCCCTCTGACAGGACAGGAGGAACACCACCAAGACCTGGAGACTTTTCCCAGCAAAACCTGTTCACTGCACATGGTTTGTGAAGGGACTCACACCATCAAACCCCATGGGACAGGCAGGAAATGAGGTTTAAGTGAAAACTAGTGTTCATTTTTAAACCTCTCAGTCAGTGCTGGGGAGAAAGAGGAGGACCTGAGGTTTTGTTTCCCACACACAGTGAGGTGTCCTGCCCTATCCCTGCACCCCTGGGGTCACATCAGCAGGCTGTCCAGCAGGCTTAGGTGTGCTCCAGGTTGGGCCCAGTAGCATGTGGGACCATTGCAATACCAGTCTCTGCTCAGAGATGGAACGCAGCAAGAAAGGGATGGGAACATGTCCCTGGGATACCCATCTCGGTCTGTCCCACCTGCTGAGGTGGAAGATGAGGATGCATCTGGGTACAAAGTGGAGTCACAAATTATCTCTGCAGTTTTGTGCCTCCCCAGGTTTATCTTTACCAGGAAAATTGAAGCGCCCTGTGAGCTCCTGCACTGACTCCATGTTGTACAAAGCTTCACCTCTGGCATAACTGGGGAGAGTCTCATTTCAAGGCACATCAGGAGGTCCTGGTGAGCACCAGGATGGAACAGGACAACTACCAACCAGTCTGGGATTTCCTCAGCAGGAAAAGCCTTCTCCCCACAAGATGGCACGATGACTTTGTCTGTTTGCTCACATGCCCTCCAACACATGTCTTTCCCAGCAGACAAAACCCTTCATGTGCCACTCTGGCTCCATCCAGCTGGATTTGACCATAATAAGTGACAAGGGGTTTCAAAAAGGGATTACTTAAATGTGTTTATACTGCCACTACTCCCCAGCCCCCCCCTTTTTGTTCCTTGTCTCTGCAGCAGAGGACAGCCTGATTTGGGGGAACCCTGTGATGCCTCTCTCAGGTTTCTTTACTCACAACCCTCCCTATGGAGAAGGCAAACCCACCCTTCTCCATCACATCTGTTCCTGATCCTTAGGACTGCAAACTCAATACACACAACAGCTTCAGTAGCTGGGAGCTCCCAACTGAGTACAAAACAACCCAATAACAACCCCTGAAACAGCCAATCTGCCTGGTGCAACCAACACACCTACTGCTCTGGCCAGTTCCAGTTACATCCTTGAGTAAAGCTTAAGCAACCTGAATTTCCTTACAGCCTTTGATTTAGAAATTTGGATCAGGAAGAAGATTTCATGGATTTGCTTCAGGGTGGGGAAAAAAAAGGAAAAGAAGAGGCAGGAAGAGGCATGGAATAAAGCAAAGGAACCCACATTGACTGAGGAGATAAAAAGAGCAGCGAAGGACAGAAAGGGAAGGCAGCACACCCCAGGCAAAGGAAACTGCTCTTTTTGTTTAACTGCTCTCTGTCCAAGCCTGACCAGCATGAAAATCCCCCTTTTAAGAGGCGATGGAGCTGGAATTCACACCTGTAAGCTGGACCTGCTGCTCCTGGCATCGGGATGGCCACAAAGACCCAAGTCAGCTCAGATCAGTGTAAGTGAATAAAGGGAGCTGAGCCCTTCCCTTTACACTGGATTACTCCAGAAGAAAGCTGCATTTGTTTGAGGTGGGCTGAATAGGCTTTGGGGGGCAGGGGGTGAGAGTGAGGGAGTGGGATCAGGGGGTGAGGTTTTTATTGTTTGGGGTTTGGTTTTTTTGTGGATTGGTTTTGTTTCATTGGGGTGGGGGCTCTTGGGCAGCATTTTAGGCTTCTTTTTGGTTTTGTGGTTTGTTTTGTTCGTTTGTTTGTTTTTTAAAGTATCAACTTTGCATCTATTTCTGTCCCCAAAAGGAAGAGGAATTCCACAGACCCACACCAAAGCTTTGTTGGGCAGCAGCAAGGAGGCTCCTCACACAGGAGCATCACCTCCACAATGCTCTGGCAAAGCCCCTATCCCCAAGAACCAGCTTCAGCAGATCACAGCAGATCAGCTGCCAACTCGATCCCACCTTCAATTCACTGACCTTGCACAAGCATCACCGTTCCGTTCACTAGAAATGGATTCTAACCTGGATGTGATACTGTGCCCAAGATCTCAATAAAATGCTGCTTTTCTAACACCCCACTGCCCATTTTGGGCTTAATCCTAGTCCCCATCTCAGCTTGGCAGTGCAAATTCAGACCCTGGCATATAGCAAAAATACATGCAATTATTACCACGTGATAACAGCAGAAAAGCCCTGATAAAGCACCACAGGAATTACCAACCAAGGGACCAATGCAGTAATTTCTGTCCTTAGCTTGGGATAGTCTGAAGCCCAGCACATTTCCTTTCACCAGGCAGTTCTAACGAGGTCAAAACTATTTTCCTCCCTTTGCTCTAATCTCCTCAAAGAACAAAAAGATGTATGAAAAGAAAACACAATATTTATTGTAAATCGGCGACTTCTGCATTAAAATGATCAAAGTGTGTTTGCTGTGCACTTGAAGCTCAGATGCAAAAGGGATTTCCAACTTAAATAAATAAAAGATTGTTTTTCTGTCATGCAAATCGTGGAGGAGCAACCCGCACAGAGCAGACACGCTCTGCAGAAGGACTGTCCCACCCCTGTACCCCACATATTTCACATGGCTGATGCTCTTAATCTGTTCAAAAGCAACCCTGCTCCACCATGGAGCCAAGGAGGGGGTGGGGGGGAAGTGGACTCTACTTGATGTATGATTACAATATGCAGCTTAATAGTGTAATTCCTCAGTTCAGATATTGATCCTTGGGAGTGAGGCAGTGTTGGGAATAGAGCCAAGCAGGGGGTGGAGAAAGATCTGCTGCCTGTTTTCTCATCTAACAACTCCCCAAAGAGATGCAGCCTAACCCATCCCACATAGCCAAGAGTGACAGGAGATCAAAACTCACTGGGGACACGAACTGTGCCTTTCAGGTAAGTTGGGCCATTATTAATGATCATACAAGAAGCTATCAAGGTATTTTGCATTTCTTTCATCTGGCAAGCCCAAGAGCACGTTTATTAATTGAGGAAGCCTCACTTCTCTGCCAGGTAGATTTTTTTAGTATGTCTTTTCTACATCCAGGAGGCCAAGGCAGAGGGACCACACTGATCACTGAGCACAGTCACAGTGGGGCATCAGCATCCCGCAACAGGGAACAGGGTGGCTGCCCTGCTCCCTCCAAATTGAGGGTGATACCATGCAGCCCACACCCAAAGCTCCTGGATGAGAACAGATTGGAAGCCAACCTGCTCGGATGCCAGGCTGGTGTGAGCTGAACAGCACTGCTGAGATTTGGAAAACAGTTCTTATTCCTGAAAGAGAAGCCAGGTCTCACTGTTCCTGTGTCTATCATCTGGCATCCCCTTCCGTCAGTCACTGCCCTCTTTGCCTGGTCACTGTGCCACACAACGCTGGCAGTCAACACACCGAGGTGCAGCACACCATCACCACTCCAGCCCCAGCTGGGGAATGGCTCACATGTGGCAGTGGCACTTCAAACAGTGTGATGTGTTCTCCCTTCGTGGGTTTTGGGAAGTTGTTCTGGTTAACCCCACGACCACCACAGCAGCTACCACTGTCTCGTATGTCAGGAGCACTCATTCATCTCAAGGAGACACACGGAGCCTGAAGTCACTGGGAAAAAAATCCCCCTTATGCCGATACCTCCAAAGGGCAGGGAGGGGATTAGCCCATCAAAGCGACTAATTAGGGCAGTGGGTTGTTTCTGAAACAAGACCAGCTCCAATGAAATGAAAGTTGAACCTGAAATATTTGTGGCAGGCTCTTGGATCCCGTGGAAACCTGTACATATGTTCAACTGTATAGCACCAAGTACTCCCCTAAGTGTGTGAAGCAAAACATGTGCTTAAGTGTTTGCAGAGCTCAGGACTAAATCTAAAACCGATAGGTAATGGGGGGATCACAACATGAGGAGAATAAGTTCACTGGCCCTCCACAGCTTCAAGCAAGCCATTTCCCAAGATACACTAAGAAAGGTCAAAGTTCAACCACAATATCATCCAAACTCTCTTGTACAAGTCCAAACCCAGTCAAAACTACACCAGCTTTTTACAGTTTACTTATGAAACCAGTAAAAGCCCAGTGTAGCTCCAGGCCCTGGCCAAGGATCACGCTGCAGAGCTCAGATACAGACCAAAACTTGCCAGAAGTTCAGCTCTCTTCTGTCCAGTTTACAACTGACAGGTCCACAACACCCTTGCACACACCTTGCTCAATCCAAGGACAGTCCACTACAGTCTCATGGTACATGCTCACCACCATGACTATGACACCATGGAGCTGAGCATGGATGCTGTATTTTTAAGTCAGCTACAGCATCATCTGCTGTATTCCAGCTGGCAGGAGCAGTGATGGACTCTGCTCAGCAGGATGCTGTTCTTTTACTTGTGCAGCTGAGTAAATGACTATATTGACATTTAATTTTTTTCAAATAGAGTAAAAATAGACAGTCATATACAAATTAGTCATTGCCTTCTATATATTGTCAGCCCCATAATTATCAGGTAATATTCACTCTTTAACTTAAAAAAAAATGTTATGCTAAATAGAAGGATTTTTGCTTAATTACAGGCTAATCCCATTTCCTCAGAACGTGTGATACTTCCTTATCTCCCAAAATGGAAAAGGCACATTTGAATGGGAAGTACATCTGTGTTATCCCATGACATACAGATCCACAAAGGGATCTCCACACTCTCTAGAGCTGCTCACTGGAGAACAGCAAGGCAAGCTCTAGAGCACTGCAGTCCAGTGGGTAAAGGAGGCACCTTGGCTTGGCCAGTCCTTGCTCAAGTCTCATGTTTTGCATCACATCCTGTTCAAGGTCTTCCTATGCAACAGTAACCATCAGCAAGCCCGGGAACAATGGCTCCTAAATTAGAGGCTTTGACCCTCACCTGAACAGCTGATGTTTGGACCCTCCTGCTGCAAAACCTCAGCCCTGACCACCAAGAAGGGGAAAAAAGCAGTCAGGAGAACAAACAAGCTGAGGACTGTGCACTGCTGGTGAGCATCCCTCACCCCAGCGCTCACCGCAGCCTCGCTCAGACACCCAAGGTTGGCATCCTCAGCCCTGCATCCAGCAGCAGACAGGGAGGCCAAGCAGCCCAGGAGGATTTTCAGACACATTCGTGACATCCTACATCTCACAGCAAAGTAGTTGCATTTCAAGACAGGTGCTGGGGCTGCTTAAATGAGACATCCTACATAACATCCATTACTCCTTTAAAGGCCCAAGGAACTGGAAATTGTAACCCCCTTCACCTTACAAAGTCTTTGGGCTGTAAGAGTTACCCTGCCAAGGGATGGGTGAGAGAAGCCAGGGCAGAAAGCCTCACACCAGACCAGCAGCAGGGCTGCAACCAACACCCAGGCACCGGCTGCCAGCGCCTTCCCCTCACCACCAGACTCGGTGGCTTTGTGTTTCTCCTTTCCATTATGCATACCCTTCCCTTTTCCCTTAATGATTTAGTGATGTTTGTTCCCTCACACTGCGCGCAGACCTCGCAGATCAAAATAGCCAGTCATCTAAAAAAAATTCTTTAGCCTTTGTTCTTCAAAGAAACCAAATAATCTCAATCCTTTGAGAAAACTCAAAGGGTGAAGGCAAAGCATCAGGACTGATGAGAACAATAGCGGTGTATCCCCCGATGAACAAGCATCTCCAGTGCTGTGTGGTTATTAAAAAAAAATTCCTTGTAGTGAAAATTCTTGGGTCAATTACTTGTTGCCACAGGGAGATTTCCTAGGAGTTTTATTGTTATTATCACGATTCACTGATTATGTGTAGCAACACAAAGGTGAATTTTTATGGGAAGAGATGCGATGTTTGGTAAATCTCAAACAACAGAAAGTAGAAGGGGTTGGAGTGATGGGGGATCAAAGTCCCTGCGATTCCTAGAATGTTTTGGAGCCATTTTCTGCTACTTGCAGTGGTCTGGAGTATTTTTCCTCACTTTGGAAGGTTAAACAGAGGGACAACAGCAACCAGACACACAACCACAACATCTCTGCACCAAGCAGTGCCTCTCCAGCTAGCACCAGTCTCACTGCTCTGTCCCCAACTCAGAGACAGTGGAGGAAAACCCTTCACATCTCATGGGACAAATAGGAAATAAATCAAGCCAGTTTTCCACATCACACACTATACCATCATCTCGAGAAGGACATGGGTCTCTCTGAACTAAGGACACAGTTTCTAACCATCACTTGCCCTCAGCTTGGTTTTGCCTGTCACATTTTGGAGTGCTTCACACTCAGCAGCACCAATAGGAGAGGCTGCGCCCACACCTCAGACCTCTGAACACAGCTCCCAACCACACCAGTCCCACTCCAGCAGGCAGGAACTAATGCAAAGCAGAGCTGGACAACACCCCTCCCAGCAGAAAGGGCCTTTTGGATCCAAATACAAGTCACCCATAATTAACTCCCTTTTTAACACAGGTTTGCACGCAGGGCGTGATTTCTTTGCAGAAACTTCCTCCAGGATGTGGCCCTTTTGTCTTTAGTCATAAAGAAAAGGGGAAGTATCAGGAAGGGAAGAGGCTAAAGCATTTCTCCACTTACTGTGGACCGGTGTCTCCTTTGACCAAGCAAGCACACTAGCTCTACTTGCCCTTTAAAAGCAAAGGCTAAAACACAGAGCCTTTCTCCCTGCAATGTGAGTTCCCCCATGTTTCCCACCCAGCCACAGCAAAAAACCGCCAACTGAATGATACAAAAATGCCATCTGGGTATCAAATAGGAAGCTGAAATATGTCTATCAACCCAATACTCTTTGATCATCAGAAGTCACTCATCATTTACACATCACAGGAAGATGCTCAACTCCAGAAGACACACAGTCAGCCAGAAAGGAAGAAGGATCAGCTGAGTATTTGTGTCTTAAAGGTGTGCAGCCATTAAATAAACACAGGAAGATAACCTCAGTCCCCCTCCCAAGAGCCATGCCACCTCACACCCCGACAACCTACACGTGTTTTACACAACTGTTGACTCCTCTCCCCACCAAAGGGTTAAGAGCTGTTCTCACTCCTAATGGCACAGATACATCTCGCTACTGATCCCCCTTACAAAATCCTCACACAGAACTGCTCCAGTGCTGTTTACAGCCTCTTGAGAGCTGCACCACAGCTGAACAGCAGGACAGGGCTGCAGAGACACAGGTTGTGTCCAGGCCCAGCCCCGGCAGCAGGGTCGCAGTGGCAAAGGGACACGGGTGCCAGACTGAGACCACAGCACACAAACCCGGCTGGGGCTGCAGGGAAAGGCCTTATCACCCCTCCTCAGTGTCAGGGCAGCCATTGAAGAGGGTGAAACACAAACTTGCTCAATTACACAGCCAAAAGCAAGCACTGCACAATGGATTTTAAGGCCACATGATTAAAAACACACTCAGAGCATCAGTTTTTAAGATGGAATTAAACAGCTCACCTGCATGGCCAGTCACCCTCAGGCCAGCACCAGGCACCCTCCAGCCCTTGGCTCCATTGAAGATGTGCAGCAGAGCAGCGATAGCGCAGAGCACCACAGCCCAGCAGTCCCAGGGAGAGCCATGTCGGGGGGTTCTCAGCCCCCCACACCCCAGAAAAAGAGGTAGGCAGAGCTGCAAGCTGCTCTTTAAGAGCCATCTGCCTGGGAGAGGCTGGGGTGGGTGCTCACAGCTCTATCAAGGCAAAAAAGAGACACCTGCGCTGCCCTCACCTAACATGCCCACCTGAGCTCCTTCCCCTCCCACCTCTGCCCCCAACCACCATCCTCCTCACCACCTGCCCAGCATAAACCAGCCCTGAGCAGCTCTTTGTTCAGAGCACACCTCTGGGAATGGTTTGGTGTGAAACCTCACGTTGGCTTGTTGTGAGTTCAGTGTTCAGCTAAGCTTTGCCCAAAGTATTTTACTCAAGTTTGCAACTCCTTGAGCAAACCTGGTCCCAATTTTGAGCTGGTTTGAACTCAATTTCAGCTGATTTATAGTTTAGCATTAAAAAACAACAACAACAACAACAACTGTTCTTTAAAATGGCAATTTTAACCATAATTTATGTGAGGCCAGATGGAACTTGGTGTTTTCAATTAAGTTTCAGCTGGATTTTGTAATTTTAGTTTATTGTTCAGAGAGTTAGAGCAAAACACAGAAGAAGGGATGGAAAAGCAGCAATTAATTCACATAAAACTTAACGGGAGGGTAGGTGCATAAATATATCGTGACACAGAGTGGTGTCCTTCCATGTACATCCAGCTGCAAATGAAAACCAACAGTGGAAGTGTTGCTTTGAGCTCATCCCTGGCCAGGATTTCTTTCCACACACCAGACCTGACTTTGTATGCCCCCCTTGTGCCATACACAAGGCTGTTGTCCGAGCCATTCTGATGCTGCCTTGCAGCTACTTTCCTCGAGATCCCCCGTATTTTAATCGCTGGGATTAGATCACAGGAAAAGCTGAACCTTTGACATCTCTTCCTAGCAAGTAACTCACAAATTGATGCTAATATTCGGCTGTGCTCAGTGGAGACCCAATCAATACTTACAGAATTCACTCCTCCCCGAGGTCCTGAGCCTGGGTATTTTGTTTTTACAGGGGAATATCTGGAACCTTTTAATGGATTAAAAATAAGTTGCAGTTGATCATTTGTTTGCGAGACAGAAAAGGCTTCAAAGATCCACAAGCGGATTAGGCAGAAGCGCTCAGATGATTCACAAGCTGATACAGGCCACCAGTCAGGAAGCGTCTCAAATGACTTGCTCTTTTGTGCCGGCATCAAAGCTCCGTGGAATGACTGGCAGGCTCCCTTCTGGCCGGCCTGGGGGGACCGAGGTGGCAGCAGTGTCACCGCAAGGAGCGAGGTGTGTGAGGTTTGGGGAGGAAGAGGGGAATTTGCCTCCGTGCTCACCCTGGCGTGTTGTGCCTGTGGTTTGCAGGAGAAGCTTCTGCTAAAGTGTGTTTTATAGCCACAACCTTCTCCTCACGTTGTTTTTCTGCCCTGCTTATTCTTCTTGTTCTTTCTTCATCTTCTCATCCCCGCTTTAGCTTTTCTTTTTCCTTTTTTTTTCCTTTTTTTTCCTTTTTTCCTTTTATTTGTTTTTTTGGCTGGGCAAGGGGAAGCCATGTGAACACAAAAGTGCTGACCCCCAGTTCCCTCTTTGTCCTTGCCTTATAGCCAGGGCTCCTGTGCCAAGAAATGCCATCCCAGAGGGCACAGGGGGTGCCTGGCGCCAAGGTGGGGGGGGCAGCTGAGGGTCACCTTCAGGGAGCTGGATTTATGGCCCTCTGAAGACAATGGGAAGAACACCACTGACAGAACTGGGTTGTGGATGAAGCCTTGGGCTGACCAACTCGAGAAAATATAACTGAAGGGTTGGAGAAGACAATTATTTTAGCTGTCAAAGTGCTGCTGGCAGTCCCCACTCCACCATCACTCCCTTTTTCTTTCTTTCTACCCTTATTCTGAAGCTTCTGAGGGGAGAAGGGAGCTCTCTACTCCCTCAGTCATCCAGACCTGGGCAATGATGAGCAATGACAACAGTGTAGGGTAATTACTGCTTGCAGGAAAGATGCCAGCCCCAGAGACCTGAGCAGGCTGTTGTTCAGGGTCCTATGCTGGCTGAGGGACACCTCCTGGCCCATCAGTCTGAGTTCATGTGATTTTGCATTTCCTGAACTGAAGGAGGTCAAATTCTTTCTCAAAGGCTGCCAAGAAGAAGCTGGACCACAGGGTAAGAGGCAGAGACAACTCGCTGGAGGGCATTTGGGTGGCTCTGGGGCCTGATTCTGGAGGCCAAGGATTAAGCCCATTGATCTTTGCAAGAAGGCTGCAGGAGATGAAACCTGTCTGCATTAATTCAAGGCAGATACACAAGCAGCCGTCACATGTACCATGTGGCAGCAGGAACCTCACAGCAAAGGATGGTGATTTAATGGAGTGTACTGTGAAATTAGCTAGGAAAACTCTCCATAAAGGGAGGAGAGAGATTGCATATACAGCGTGTGAGATCATTATGTTACAGAGACTTTCAACACCATCTCATAAGGAGACACTGAAAAAGACCTTACAAGAGACTAAAAAAATCCTGCACCTCTTAACATCCTGCACTTTTAACCAAAGGCTTAACTTGCACAGAGAGCAATGCTTTTCATATTTAAATCCCATCAGCATGATGGCAGGCCAGGAAGAAATATATCCAGGCTTTGGAGCCCAGCTATGAAGGGGGAACTTATAAAAATGGGGTCAGCTGGAAAAAGAAGCTGACAGAAACCCCAGTGTGGCCACCAGTTCACTTCCTGGTTTTGAAAGGCAGCGAGCTACTCTGTTCTGCCAAGTCTCCTTCATCCTAACGTGGGTCTGGTGCACCAGCTGCCCTGTGAAAGAGCAGGAGCTGCTCCCCCACAAGCAGGGGACACTTACACCAGAGAGCCCTGTGCTTCCCAGGGGCGGCTCACAGACCAGAGGGGAGCTGTTATGGTGATGTGAGGTCCTGTAGGTCCACGACTGTTCCCTCCCACGTCAGCCAAAGAGATTTCTGCACAGGGCAGAGCAAATGAGGGTGGCCATGGTCCCCTGAGCTGCCTCTGCCCCTCAGTGCCTCTCCCAGCGATAGTGCCCATGTTTACCCTGCAGCCCTTGCTCAGCACCCTGCCAAGCACTCCAGCCCTTCTTCTTCTGGATTCACGCTGATTCACGCTCACAGTGGTCTCTCCTATGTTTTGGCACTCCAGCAAACAGGCAGCTTCCAGCTACTGTAGCTGATGCAGCTTTCATCTGCTGCCAGGGAAAGCTCGCAACCCGCAGCTCCGACCAGCCATCCGGCTCGCAGCTTCCCAGCTCTTGGTGGGCTATCAAAGTAGCTCTTTCTTTTGAATTTGGTGAAACTGCTGGCTCTGGTGAGCTCTGCTGCTTCTCTTTGGATCTGAGGTATCTTCAGCTAAGTGTGATTCCTTCTGCTTGTGCAGATGGTGCTCACAGAACCAGCAAATCGCCCATGAGCATGCAGGCAGCGGGGAGGAGGTTGTCAGACCTCCCAGCCCTGGGCTTGGACTCTCTTGGGCACCTTTATCCTGGGACTCACAGTAGGGTTAATGCCCAAAAATGAAGACAGACTCATATTTGATCCTCAGGTGGACCTAAAGCTGGGAGTCTGGCCCACAGCTCCACCTCCCTGAAGCCCTGCAACTTCTGGTCCTGGCAGGTTTGGTTTGGATCCGAGTCCAAGTATGCAGCAACCAGGGAGCTCCCAAAGTGCTTTGGCAGCAAGGGAGGTGGAAAAGAGCTCACAAAGGATTTTACAGTGTATGAAATTATTCCTTTTCTGTGTTTCTAAACTAATTTTTAATTAAGTGAATAGACTCACTGGAGAAATTACTAAGGTAGGTACTATCCACCTGCAAACTTTCCACCAGGACAGAACATACAAGCAGTGATGGATGTGGGACTGTGGTGACACAATCTGTCCCTGGATACCACAGCCGCTGCTCCTGAGGGACACTGATGAATAAGCCCTAAAGAAGAGAGTCCTGGTGAGGTGATCACTCAGGTTACCATGCAAAACCAGCAGCAATTGTACCTCAGCTGTAAGGATTTGGGAACAGAGAGCTTGTTCAGGTGGCCAAAACTTTCAACCCTGGAAAGGAGGACTGACTCACCACGCACCCAGAGAAGAACCCTATGGTCCCTGTTCTCTTCCCTTAGTCTCACAGCTTCCCTATGCAGTGAGTATTTTACATCTTGCTTTGACTCTGTGCACGCAGAGATTTATAGACCTCATCCTCACCCACCCACCCAAGTGTGGCCATCCCAGGGGTGCTGCCAGTTCACCAGACCACAGTCAAGGACCAGGTAGGGAACCTGTCTCTCATATGCCTCAAAATTTACCCTTTCTAACAAGGCTAAAAAGATGGCATCTTAATTAGATGGGAAAAGTACATCAAGCTCATTAACTAATTACAAGGGAAAGTCCCTGCAGCAGATGCCTAGATTGCCTAAAGTAGATCTTACTCTTACCTGCTAACTTTGAAAAAGGTTTCTGCTATTAAAGCATTATTTGGTTCCAAAAGCACAACAAAGGCATTTATTTTTAATCATGTCTATCCCATTTAACCCCTTAGAGCTCCTATAAAGTGTGTGTGTGCAAGGGAGGGGGCTGGGGGCACAGGAAGACATTCTCACAGCTTCCTGGAACCATCCTGCCTCTCAGGAGACCATCCAGTACCTGACACACACAGTCTGGGCTTCAACTGGTGCCTCTCAGCTCTGTCAGGAGTGAAATATTAAATGACCTGAGGGATGAGGGCTGAAGCACAAAGTTATCAAGCTGCCAAGAACAAATTCAGCCAATAACCTCCCTCTAATCAGCAGGAGACCTTCCTCCTTCCCTTTCCATGAGAGCTGATAAAGCAGGAGAAGATGAATCTTGTGGCTGCTCTTCTTTGCACCAGATAAGGGCTTGAACTCGAAATGTCATTTATATCAGCAAGCACCTATTGTTGCTTCTGAACCAGTGGGTGTAATGTCAGGGCCTGACTGTAGACATTTGTCTACAAGGATGGAGTCTCAGAGGCTGTGACTCTGAGAGCAGATGTGGTAGGGTTTGGCCAAAGTGTTCAGCTGTAATGGTGATGGATCCATCATGGAGCAGGTCCAAATATAAATCCTGGTTACCATCCTGGGCTGCACAGGGCTTTCTGACTAATTTCTTTCTCCTAGGGCAAGGGAACAACTGTGAGAGCTGTGGGGGTAACAAGGAGTGGTAGCACCAGCAACGAACACCACGTCAGACACGAAGGAGTAACTGCCTGCAGAAAACAGAGGCTTGAGACAGGGGTCAGCTCTTTGCTGCGGGGCTCCTGGGCAGGGCAGTCCTCCCAATAACATTTCCTCCCCATTAACTCCTAACAAGAACTGGAGAGGTTTCAGACAACTGCAAAAAAAGGACTCAAATTTTGCAATAGTTTGTCCCAGCCCAAACTTCCTGAAGCCTGAGGGACCTCCAGTTCTCCATCAAGAATGGCAGCTCGAGCTGTCCGCTGCCTCCCAGCTTCATCCCTTGAGAAAGAGGCAACACCCTCTGTGATCACCCCTACTTAGGAGAGCCCTTCAGATGTTTGTTCCCTGAACTGCAGACAGCAAGCCTTAAATATTTCCCCTCCTCCCCTCTTGGGGCTGAAGGAATGCCTTAAAACATTTCTAATCATGTAATCTCAGCTGTCATATGACCTCAGCAAGAGAAAATGGCCAAATTCAGAGGAAACTGTTTGTTTAAACCTATCATTAGCTCTTCCCCCACCCCCCCTTTAAACAAACAAACAAATTAAAACCCCCACAGCCTGTATGGGTGTTGTTGTTGTTTTCCTGTCCCTAGAAAGCCTGAGGAATTGCATGGTCAGGGAACTTCAGCTATCCGAAGGCGCCGTGAAACCCACACCACCAGCTACCAATCCATCCCTCTGCTTACGGGAGCCTTATCAATAAGGAAAGTCATAAATCGCCTGCCGAACAGGAACCCCCAGACCAAAGTCATGTAACTCAAACAGGCTCAAAGCAAAAGAGTCCCTTTAGTGTGAGGGTGGTCTGTGTAAAGTTAGGAGACACCTGCTAGCAAGTCCTGAGACACTAGCATCTGTGTAAACGTGCCCCCTCCCTGCGCCCGCAGCCCTTATAAGGTGTTGAATGAAGCAGTTTCATGAAAAAGGCTCTGTTTGGGGCAGTTCTAAGGCTTACATACACCTAAGTAAAACAGAGCCAGTGCTGTGCAGTCCTGGGATGGATTACCAGGGACCACAGGGAGGCCTATTAATTATTGTGACAGGCTGATCTGCTTGCTGACTGGTAGCTTGAGTTGCAGGCGGAGGGGTGGGTGTGCATGCGATAACAGCTCCCTGTGCGAGGGCTTGGGGAGAGCACAGTGAAGGCAAGAGGATCTGAGGAAACCCGAGCGTGAGGGGGGAACCCAAAGCTGAAGGAGCACGTCTGCCTGGGGCTGAGAGTCAGTGGGGTCAGCCCCGGCCTCCTGTGCATCCCTGGAGCAGGTGTGGGATCCCCGGACCCGGCACAGCATCTCCCAGTGGCAAGGGGATAGGTTGGCAGAGCAGATCTTGGGCATCCAGATCATGGTCCTTCTCCCCATCAGATGAATCAACTTGGGAATCAGCTTTTTAAAAGGGTAGACAATGGCAGGACAAAGGGGATGGATTGAAGCTAAAGGAAGGAAGGTTTAAATTAGATATTAGGGGGAAGTTTTTTACAGAGGGACTGGTGAGGGAATGGAATAGGCTGCCCACAGAGACGGTGGATGCCCCGTCCCTGGAGGTGTTCAGGGCCAGGTTGGATGGGACCCTGGGCAACCTTGTGTAGCTCCAGGCCTGGAAGTTGGTGGCCCTGCCTGTGGCAGTGGGGTGAGAGCCCTGTGATCCTTGGGGTCCCTTCCAACCCAGACCGGTCTGTGATTCTATGATTCTATGAACATCAGGCAGAATCTGAGCACTGATTTATTTTTTAATTGGAAAGCCAAACAGTGAAACCTCTGCATACAAGGCCACCACACTCTCTTATGAATTAAACAGTGGAAATACTTCAGCGCCAGCAAAGCTGAAATCTGGAAATACCAATATTTCACCAAAGCAGGTTTTTAATATGTGGAAGAGCCGCACACATTACTCTGAAGCCTCTAGCTGTAGGTGAAATCTTCTCATCATCAGCTCTCAATATAATATGCGCTTATCTTAAAGGACATTTACTTTCCTGTGCTTACCGCCTGTATCTGAATTGTCAGATGACACTTTGCTGAAATTATTAAAACCCAGAGGTCACAGAGAGCCCGACTTGAAAGCAGGAACACACATTCTTTCGTCTGAGCAAAAAGTGCATATTTGGAATTTTAAATGCTAATTTTTTGGGGGAGGAAGAATCGCTTTTCTGGCAGTGGAGTGCAGGCAGAGCCTTTGAAAGAAGGTTCTGCTTTAATTTTTGACAAGTGCTGTGAATAGATCCTCTGCCCTGCTGTTAGAGGGAAGGGACGGAGCAGAGCCCGGACTGCAGTGCACTGGGGAGCCGGGGAGAATGAGGAGGGTGAGGGGGGCCCCTCGCCCAGCCCTCCCTGCTTATGTTTCTGGTCGGCGTTTTACAGCGGGTGCTCCCAGCTCCCCAGAGCAGATGGCAGGCGGCCTGGCAGCCTGGTCCCTTGGGGAGGGCGGTGGGGAGAAGGGAGGGCTGTGCTGGGCACCGTCACCCACCAGCCCTGAGACCTCTGGCTCTTGTCCCAAGCCCCAGCAGAGATCCAGGCTCCGGCTGCTGTGATAGCCACACGGCTTGGGATGAAGAAAGGCAGGCGGTATCTGGCTTCTATACTCTGACTGCAGGAATGTTTTCTTTCTGAGGGATAAGGCTTATCTATTCCACTCATTCATGCTTCCTTTTAGGGTGCTCAGCAAACGGATGGGAAGGGGAAAGTAAAGATATTCAACATCTCTCTCAAAAAACATCCTGGAGCCAAACCACCTCACAAGCCATGTGCAGATTAGCTGTAACCTCCCTGTGCTGCAGCAGCTCTCCGCGGGACGTGCTGCAGAGCATCCCAGGACATGCCCAGCTGCGGGGCCAGACGGTGCCAGAAACGCTGGGGCGAGGAGCAGTGAGCCAGGCAGTTGGAGAGGGGATGAGAAGGAGCCTTGCCCAGATGCCAAGCCAGGTCTGTGCCTCTGATTGCCTGTTAGATGAGCACAGGGAGCAAACCCTGCCCTGTCACAGCCCAGAGGTGAAAACGAAAAGCCTCAGGGCTTTTGAGTGTGGTGTTTTCCCAGCACTCCCAGTCCCCCCTGTGCTGCCTGGTTCCAGGTCGGTACCGTTCTGTGCTGCCCTTATTCTACCGAGGTTCCACTCGTTGGAGAGCTGCAGTGAAGAGCAGGAGCAGTGGCAGGGGGAGGTGTATGTTGGTGCCTCTTCACAAGCCTCGGGGCAGCTCGAGGAGCTCCCGTGTCACAGGCCAGGACACTGCAAGCTGCCGTGGAGGGGAGGTGTCACAGGGGAGCCCGGACAGGGCTGGACCACATGCCCTCTCACTGCCCGAGTGTGGTCAAGTCCACAACCACCAAGAGCCTTTCAGAACCCCTGGAGCTGGAGCAGGGCTGCTGCCCTCCCCTCCCTGCTTGTCCTCTCCCCTGCTATACTACTGGAATGGAGGAGCAGAGAGATGCCAGAGTTTGGATGGTCAGTATCTCAGCTGTGTGGAGCTAAACACGAGACAATCAAGGCCAAGCATGAAGATTCGACTTCCTGCAGCCTTGAGTCAACTGCCTGGTGACTTCTGCTGCCTCACTTACAGGCTCCTCAAGAGGGACTCAGTGTCAAAAAGGTACTGCATCCCCAACATTGATATCTGAATGGAGGTCCTTCTGGAGAAGAGGGGATGAAGGAAATCAGCCCACAGCAACAGAGCTAGGAAGACATTTCCTACCCTGAAAGGCCATTCCCTTTCCTCTACTACAAATAAAGACATGGATTGAGGTACTGGGACTCCAGCCCTACCTTGCTCCACCTGGTAGCAAAGTGACATTACCCACTACACTTCCCAGCACGCCTCCAAATACACCCCATTTTTCAGCCCACACTGAAATCCGGGTAGTTCATCCCCTGGAAGGTGAATTATTTTGCATAGATGTGCTCACAATCAACCCTTCACTTCCCTGTGAATCCAGACCCATCCTCACTAACATAATGCAACCTGACTTAACTATGACACGCTTCATCCCAGCGCCTTCCCAGTGAGCTGAAGGCAGCCCCGCTGCCTGCCAGCTTCACACCCTCCTTGAGATCAGCAAAGCCTCCTCCTCAGCTCTGTTTCCATGCCTCCTGGAGAGCTCCTCGGTGCTGATCTGAAGTTTGGATGCGGTGTTGTTTTTATATATAAATGACATTATGACAAATGATGAAGGATTAAATTACACTTCAATCAAATCAAGCCAAACCAGTAGGGATCGAGGTCCCAGTGGAAAGTATACACGGAGTTCCTCAGCTTCCTGATTTGAATTACTTTGTTCTTCTTCCAGAGGAAAGGGGGGTGGGTGGGGTGTGAAGGAGAAGAGAGGGGAAAGGGAGAGGAGGGGGGGAATTTGGCCTAAAATGAAACATTTTCCTTTTAAGTTGAACATTTGAAAATGGCTGGGAGGAAAGAACTGAAGCACTGTAATGGCTGATACTGAAGAACAGCCTGGGACTTTTGCTTTTCGAGAACAGAAGCCGGGGAGAGAGCTGTGGTGTGAAAAAGGCAACGCTGTGTGCCTTGAAGGGGAAGGTGTTTGCAGCAGCCCATCTCCTGCAGACACTGAAAACCCCCTGCGAGGCACTAACCCAATTAGCTTTGCGAAGAGCTGTGCTGTGAAAAGGCAAAGGCACTGACAGTGGTTTTGGTAAAGGCTAAAGACAGCTTCACTCTGCCTTGCACTCCCATCAGAGTCACTTTATTCTCTTTGCATTACCAGATCTTGCAAGGGTTTGGCTCAAGAGCCTTGAGCTCGGCGTCTGTCCGGCTGGAAAGCCTCTCCCTGCATCGTGCTGGCTCACAGTGCTGCTCTGAGCATGGAGCGTTTCTGAACGCTGCTGAAATGGTCATCCTGTGAATGAGCCTGCCTGGAGTGGGCAGGCAGACAGACAGACAGGCAGACACTTTGCTCTAGAGGGTGTATTATATACTACCTGCTGCAGTCTGGTTTCTGGGTGCAGTAGATCCCACCAGCGAAAGCCCAAACAAGTGCAGCAGAACCCAGCAGGGTCTCCTTTGGCTGGTGGTTTTCTTGGAGACACAGCCCACCAGGCTGGCTCAGCTGGGACACGCTTCACCCTCCCACAACAGCAACGTCCTGAAGAACTCAGACAAGCCCAAAACCACCCTGGCAGGTGAGGCCAATGTTTCAGGAAATACTTCTTAAAGCTTCAGCTTTCTCTGCATGGGAACCGCCTGCTGTCCGAGCCAGAGCGGGCAGAAGGTCTGTTCCCACCTCCTCATTCGATCATGACTGTCCTCAAACAGCACACACCACCAGCACGAGGTATCTGCAGGTCATCCATTACCCTGCAGAAGCAGCCAGGGATATGTTCTTCTCTGCTTACAGGGCAGTTTACATTATTTTTACATTAATCTGGCCATAAAACTTGTGTCCTCTGTGTGTGTACCTGCTAGAAGACCTGCTTCCACTTCAGAAACGGAAACTTCAGTCTTACCAAACTGAAAGGCAAGAAAGCAGACTTCAGCAGGGCTGGAATAGCACTCTGGGGACATGGGGAAGCCACTTCCACTGACAAAACAGTGAACCCCAAAAAAGCAGGTACATGCACACACATCTACATGTGTGCTCAGGCACATGCTCCAGCCTGCAGCTCAGAGGGATGAAGAGCAGAAGATCACCCCTTCCTGCAAGTCTTTGTGCTACGAATTTCCACCCTGTAGTAATAGGCTTTGCAAAGTATTTTAAAGAAGAACTTAAGCAATGATTCCCAGGAAAGCGTTTGTTACCTGTGGTTAACATCCAATCTGTTCACATCCCAGCTCAGGTTTCTGACACAGAAATCAAGGAGAGCACTGGCAGAAATGAAGATCCGAATTGGTTCAGCCTCTGAGGATAATAAAGACTTAGAAATATGTATAAATTTAAGTTGGTTTGAATAAGGACAGCATTTCAAAAAGCAGTGGAATTGTTACTTTGAAACAAGCCATTATTTTCTGCTTTTTAAAATTCCAGTCTTTAATAGGGGATGAGATCCAGACTGCCAAGAACCAAGGAGAGATTTTGATGCAAATGAAAAGCAGCATTTAAGAAGTGCAAGTATCCCATAATAGAGCACACACCATATTGCCAGCTCCCAGACCTGCCTGGAACATCCAGGGATCCATCCAGCTCAGGAGGTCAGAGCAGGAGGGTTTAGGAGGCCCAGTCCCATTATGTGCTGACTTTGTGATTCACCTGGTGTCTCCTGGTGAGACCTTGGGGCTCACACCACAGCCTCGTGTCCAAACATCTCTGGGCAAAGAGTCCAACCTGGACACACAACATGGACAGATGCTGCCTTGGCAGAGAAGGAGAGCTCCTGAAGCCCCTTTGGGCAGTTAGCACTGATCCTGTTCCTGTTCAGTGTCCCAGGAGAAAATGCCTGGCAAGGAGGCACGGCTGGCATGAGCAGGAGTGACTCACACACCCTTGGACAGGCTTAGGGTCTTCATGCCTGAGACCCTCCACAGGCTCCCACTCCCAGCACCGGCCAGATCTTTGCAGACCTCTGTGTGGTGGGTGAAGGATGCAGTTCCTGGCCATGGCACAGCCGGGGAAGGCAGCAGCAGGCCAGCAGATCCTTTCTTTCCTCCCCACAGAGGGAGAAGCAGAGCAGCGTGATGCCTCCATCCCCCCCCAGCCACACCAGAGGGTCAGCTTTGCTTGCAGGGACACTCCTCTCCTGCCCTGGGAGAGCAGAGCCTGCTCTACAGGGAGCGTGCAGGAACTGGAGCATCCAGATGAGACAGCAGGTGTGGGACAAAGGGACATCCAGAGGATGAGCCTGTCCCACATGTGCAGGAGGAAGGTGGGGAAGCAGGGAGGAGACCTGCTGCACGACAGGAGAGCGTCAGCACAGCAAAATCAGGAGCTAGCCCTTGACAAAAGGCCCAATTAACCATCCTCCAGCAAACAAACAGCCCCTCACCCCAACTTTTCCAAAGGCTGCCTAGAAAATAAAAGGCCCACAGGATTGGAGGGACCAACCTAAGTCACGCACATCTATTTAACAAGAAAACTCATTGATAAGCAAACCACCTGATGCTTGCACAGCAGAAAAGAAAACACCTGGTTCTGCCTGTGGCTTGATAAGCCAATATCTTTAATCTTTTTTTTCCTCCCCCCCCCTCTTTTTTTTTTCTCTTGATGCCTGAAGTACACACTCTGTGCGGCCCTGCGCTCCAGCCACACTGGTAATAGTAACAAAGCTTTGATGTCCCCCTCATTCAACAGAATGTTGTTTAGTTCAAAGCGAAGAACAGAGGCAATTCTTTGCTTTTAAATTATTAGCTCCCTAAGTCTTCTGTAATGATATAGTTTGACTGAAGTGTGCAGTTTATTAACTACATAAAGACGATATTATTAGAGCGGAGAAAGGCAGCCGAAAGTTTTGCCTTTCAGCTCAGCAGCAGGGGTTTTTGATACTTTGATCTCAATCAATGCTAAATGTCTTTGTGAGATAGAGGGAGCAGCAGAAATTACCTTTGGCACCATGACTACATCAATTATTTAGTTCTTTTTCTTATAAATTAAAGTGTTCTTCAATTTTTACCCCAATTTTTACTTTTTTTTCCCCTCTCTTCAGTTGATTGGGGGGGAAAAAAAATCTGACTGGAAGAAGCCTGAGAACATGAATAAAAATCCCACTGACCTTTCCCAGTCCTGATCTGGAAGGGTCTTCTCTGGGTGAGGAGGAGGAATCATGTGAAGAACAGAAGCGAAGGGGTAGCTGGGGGTGATGTGCTGGGTAACCAGATGGCTGCGTAGGTCGTTATGGCAAATTGGTCCATCACCTGAGTATATTTTGTCTTTACTGATATTGCTGGCATGAAGGTGGTCAAAAAAGTGGCACATCCAATGGAAACCAAAGGATTGCTCCAAGCAGGATTTTAAATGTTGGTTGTTGAAGTTCTTTCCATCCCTCCCAGCACGTGCAGCAGAGGGAATGTTTAGGAGACAGAATGAGGGAGCCCCATCTTGGGTAACAATGGGAATAAATTCAGGTCTGGGAAGGCTTAAAGTGGAGCTTGTGAAGAGCCAGACCTCCTACCTGGAGCTGCAGCCGGTGCCTACATGCTATGTGCTGGATACACAAGCTCTCGATAACCCTTCTGGTGCCAGGTAATCCCACCCATCCATAAACTGTCACCAAATCCCACCCATCTAGCAATGGGCTGAGTTAGTTCCTAGAGCCAACAGAAGGAATAAGCCATTTCCAAAGCTGATTCATCCCATCCTAAAATGGGTGACTGACTCCTTCCCTGGGGACAGAGGGAACCCGGTGAGATGGGACTAGAGGCAAGGGATGGGGGGGTGGTACAGCCCAGTGCTGCTGCTGGGTAACAAGTAGACAGACGACTCAAGGACCTTTGTGCTCTTCCAATACTGCGGGGAAGGGACGAGGCCGATGGCCAGAGAGCAGAGCCAAGGGAGAAGGGGATTCCTGCAATTTTGGGGAAGACATTGGTGGCTGGGCTTCAGTGATGTGGTGTACCAGAGTGTGTTAGAAACCACTGGAACCAGAACCTTGGCTGGGAACATGAGCAGCAGGACGATGGAGGTGCTGAGGAGTCGGCTTTACACCAAGCCTGAGCCCAAGGCAGCTCAAGGATATAAAATACCATCCTCTGGCAAGGGAACATTTTTTGTGAGTGAGAAATAAGAGAGGCCTTTGCAGAGATGCTGAAGCATGAACCATGGGAACTTGGGTATATTTATATGTAGAACATGTTGGAGAACAACATAATTCTGTTTTCATGGTGATCAAAGTTTTGCAAGAAGGAGGACTTGAGACAGTGTGCTAAGCTGCTATGGCAACATGAATTTTAAAGAGTAAACTGACTTGCAAGGGCTTATCTTTTCCTGTTTGGTGCGGTGCAGAACAGACCTGGGAACCCCCACCCCAAAAGGGATCCTGTGAGGTGCTCACCTCCCCTGCTAGGATATGTATGAAACATCCCTTGCAGCAAGGGGAGAATTACCCTGCTGACGGTTACTTCCTGCATCCCTGAGGCTCCAGCACCCCAAAAAGCCAAGTCACCATGACTCTTGCAGAATATATTTATCATAACTCAAATATTCAGATGTTGGGGTGAACGTACCATGAACCACTTCAGTTCACCCAGCATCCTATTCTGGGCCCTGAGTGGGATGTAACGCGATGCAGCCCCTGTGCAGAGGTGAATTCCACCCACAGAGCACCGTTTCTAAGAGCATCATGACGTGGGGCTCGCCTTACATCTCAGCTTTCAAGCCACTCTCACAAAATGTAAAGGCAGCGATGTCAGGAACGTTTCTGACGGCTCTTTTCACAAGGGGATGCTGTGAAGAGCTGTCATGCTCTGAGTCAGCTGTTCTGCCACGGCTGGCATTTCAGGCAGGAAGAGCCTGCTCGCAGAGCTATCCCAACCACGCCGCCTGCCAAAACCACACTGGGAATCTCATGGGAACGAGCCCTCTCCTGAGCCAGCTGGTACTTCCTGCTCCCGAGGCCTGATCCTGCTGGATGCTGAGCATTCTTTGTTCCATTTTTAAATTAACGAGACTGGAGCAATGTGCAGTCCAAGACTTCAGATTTAAAAAAACCCACCCCAGTCCCTCAGTGGTTTTGGTGCTTCAGCGTGATGGCCCTGCTGGAGAGGAGAGAGGGAGAGGTCAGTTTTAAAGGGAGATTCAGGAGATGCTGATTGCCTGGAAAACAGATCTCTGATTCATAGACTTTAATGGGGTTCAGGGAGCTGGCTGCGCCCCTGAGTTCACCTCCGCTCGCAGCCCACAGCCCAGGCACAGCACAGTGTGCCCCACGGCACCACGGCACGACCACAGAGCAGCCCCAGCCGCAGTTCGGCCGCCCCATCCGGAGTATCTGGGGCTCACTCCAAAGCTGGCAGCCCAAAGCTGGCAGCCCACGGCGCAGGATCCACCAGCCATCGCTCCAGCAAGAGGTTGACGAGCACAGGACTCACTCCCATCCTGTCCCAACAGTGTCCCCTTGAGGCTGATGGCTGAGGCAGCCTGGGAAGAGCCCGCACAGAGGTTTGGGGGAAGGACAGAAGCTGCTCTGGCTTTTCAGGCTGGCCCAACACTGCAGAGCGAGCAAATCCTAGCGGCCGTGGGTCAGCTGGAGCCAGGGATGCTGGAGGAGAGGAGCCCACCCTAACGTGGGGTGCGGGACCTCCACAGGTGGGAGTGGAGCACGCTTGTAGGACCATGTGACTAATTAAGCATCTTCCTTCCAGGTTCATTCAAACAACACCCGAAGTCGGACCCCTGCAGCCCCTCCTGTGACACATTAGCTCAGACCTGGAGCCTGGGGAGCTCTCCCAGAACGGATGAGCCGGAGCGGGGGCCCCTCCGTGGGTCTGTGCCAGCCGTGAGCCCCCACAGCTGCGGGAGGCAGCAGAGCAGAGCCGCTGCGGCGAGGGCACGGGGCTTCCTTGCTGTGCTGGAGGCTCCTTTCTTCTGTCAGCCGAGCAGCGGGGAGTTCTCTGAGAAACTGCCCACAGGGAGCGATCACTTTTTCCAGTCATTAACCTTACACATCCCTCACATTATCGGAATACCTTGGATGTCTAAGTTGCTGCAGCGAGTTAATTCTTCCAGGTGACTCCAGGCAGTGTTAAATGGGCTCTGGCACAGCGAGGGGATTGGAACTGCCAGAGCTGAAAGTGCTCCCGATGCCGGCACGCCGGGTCTCCGATGGGGGTGAGATCCTCAGATGTCACCGTGTGAGACCAGGGTGGTGGCAGGGGGGATCCGGAGCTTCTGGAGCAGCAGTTTGCAACCTGCCCTCAGCAGGCACCCAGGGGGGTCTGTGGGTGAAGGGAGGAAGGAAGGAAAGCAAGGCACAGGCTTGTGATGCATGTCACAGGGGCCTATCCGATCCCGAGGGAAAAATAGGATGAGTTCTCAAGTTGAAAATGTGGAGGGATAAAAGCAGTGTCCTGGAGGGATAGATGTTGGGAACCCCCAGTGCTGACCTCTAGGACATGGATGTACCTGTCCGCCGGGATGTAACTGCACCAGGTTGTACAAACTCTGACAGAGCTCCCAGTTTCGGATCTGCAAGTCCTTCCTCTGCATTAGAAGATAATCAAGAGGCCAAGGTGCCATTTAATTCCTTGGCAAGGAAGGGTTGATCTTCACAGTCCATCCCCTGAGGTCACCTGAGGGTGTGTGCACGACAGGACAGCAGCCTGGTATCCACTCAGCAATCACCCCACATCAATGAGAGGAATACTAATAATAGGATAGCTCTTACAATATGTACATAATACTAAATATGATACTACAAACTCTGGGGTGCAGTTCAAGTCACAGCTTCAAAACCCATCCTGGCACCGAGAGGCCACAGAAGGGAAAGGAGCTAATGGAGCTCTGGGGTCTCTGCCCCTCTCCTGCAACTGCTTGCTCTCCGGGATGGGATTTGGCTTTGATTAAGGAATGATGCTATGCCACACAGTACACAGCTTCTCACAGGGGGGTGAGTTTGTTTTCCCAGCGATCAGCTGTCTCTTAATGAACTTGCTTTAAAATTTAAAAAGCTGTTATTCATAGCAAGAGGTGGACCCAAGCTGGGGACACAAACATGCCCGAGCCCTACCCCAAAAGCGCCGGGAAGCTCTGCTCCAGCTGTGTCGTGTACAGTGTGCTGATGCCTCATGGCCCAGCGAGTGATTCTGATAAGACAGCGTTTCCCAGGATTGATATGGATACACATGAATTCTCCATCTGCTGGAAGGCAAGGAACACAGTTCATTTATCAAGGAGCTTGTAAGGAACAGAGCTGAATACACCAAAGATAGGAGAGAAAACCAGTCCAGAAATGCTTCACATTCTTGAATTGCAAACAGACGGGTACACCAGGGTCTGTTATTCATAGCTGTGGTCGTCTGAGCATCCTTGATGCTGAAGGATGGCTCTAATGCACTTCTTCAAGAGCATGGCCTGTGTACTGAGTCGTACATGACAAAGCTTGTGGCCTGAGGCCTGGAAAGAGAGTGTCAGTGTCTGGACCACTAGTTACCCAGCTGTCCCCTCTTCCGTGGGGTTCTCCCAAGGGCAGATCAACTCCTTCACAGAGTCCTTATGAGCTCGGTGGCAGTTGTCCTTTCCCTCCTCAGAGCCTGTGGAGTAGATTCAGGTCTCTGTAGGAGCATCCATTTTTACCTGGAAGGAGCTGCCTCGTGCAATAAAACCTGATCACGCATACATCACTTTTTGATGTGCTGTCTGAGGCAGCGAACACACAGCACGGAGCCTGGCTTTGAGTTTTCCACTGTTCAAACCCCCAAATCCCAAAGCAAAACTCCTGGGTACAAGCCTGCAGAGATGGAAAACGAAGGAAATGTGCACTCCCACCCTTCGGAAGGAAAACTGCTGCGTGACACAGCTCCGGCGCAGCCAGAGCACGGAGCCAGGTGGAGAAGGAGCCCTCAGATTTGTGCTTTTGAATTTCTAATGTGGACTCATCTGCTTGGTCAGCAGCAGAGGCGGATTAAAAGAGGTTGAGGACATGTTGCTCCTACTGAGGGACATAGCCAGGGTTTCATTTCAACAGTGACAGCATCTCCAGGAGAAAGAAAAATCCCTGTTCACACACATCCTGCCCCGGAATGACAAGTTTCATGACTCTCCCTCAAGATTTCTCCTGCCTTGTTACTTCTGGGTCTCCTCTAGCTTTCACATCGTTAAACCAGACCTGAACCAGCACTTGAGAACAAACCGAAACATAGAGGCAGTTCTCAAAATTCAGGGATCCAAACAGGCCAGGCTCACAGTGCCACAGGGTCCCTGCCCCCGAGCACCTGGACTTCTCACCGTCTGTGTGGGTGCAGAGACCTCAGGCTCATCTCCAAAGCCACCAAAATTACTGAAATGAACTGAGAATGGCTAATGTTGGGGCAGCAAGGCCTTTTCTGGCTTGATGCCTGGGAGGAGCAGAGCCGGTGCCCACTCCTGGCAGCCACCACAGCCCCACAGTGGGCAGCCACGGGGGAGAGATGGTGGCAGCTGACTAGAATATGAAGCACAAGGCCTGCTTTGGTGGCCTGACCTGGCACTGTTTTAATCTCACTACAAACTGAAAGGGTCCCGGAGGTGAGCCCCTCACGAGGGTGCCTGCACAGTGCTTCCCTGCTCTCCATCTCCTGCTCACCCAGGGCTGTGCTTCTCAAGGGGCACAGCCCGTGCCTGGCTGAAAGCCTGGTGAAGATGGGCTGAGGTCCATCAGCCCCACTCCAGGAAACAGCCGAAGGACAGGGCCACCTCACAGGATTTCCCAAGGCCAGGGGTGGTCTCCCTAGGTGCCTGCTCCCTCCCTGGCACCCATGGTGCTGTCTAGGCCCGGGGGGAGCAGATAGTGCTGTGGGGCAGGGGCGGGGAGGAGGGAGGCAAGCTGCCTGATGGCAGGGTGTTGGTGCCAGCGAGGACAGCCAGACGAGGGGCTGGGGAGGTGAGGTGGTACGGCTGTAGGGAGGAGAAGGAGGGAGGGTGGGTCAGGCCTGGCCGCCCACCCTGGACTTTGTCAGGAGGAGAAGGGGGGCTGGGTGCCATCAGTGCTGCTGGGAGAGACAGGGCTCAGCTGGGAGGCAACCAGCAGCCACCCCAGCCCAGCACGGTGCCCCCCTCTCCCACAGCTCTGTCCCCTTCCCTGCCCATGGGGAGCAGCAGGGCTGTCACTACCAGCCTCAGCGGGTGCTGGCCCCACACCTGCTGGGATGCTGTAGGAGACACCCGCTTGTCTCATTCCATACCACAAATGTGATCTTGGTTGTGAGTGGAGTAACCACGTCACACCCACAGCACCCTGGTGGCCAAGAAACAGGACATTGAGCTCCAAACCCCAGTGACTGATACTACAGGAAGCCACATCTTTGCTGAAGGCCCCCAGCGTCCCCAGCTGGGGCTGTGACATCTCCAGCTCAGCTAATTCAGCTCTCAGAACAAGCTAGAGTACAGATTCATCAGTGGAGGACATGCTGCATGCCCAGTCACCCCCATTTCCCAAAAACTCCCAGCAGAAATCAAATGAAGCCTAAGTGTCCCAAGAGAAGTGCCAGGAGCAGAGGCACACACAGAAACTGAACACACGCACGGCAGAGAGATGACACGGTGAAGGATGAACACGACAGAGAAGGATGAACTCAGCTCTTTTTTAATTTCCTATATTTATTTTTATTAGACAGATGAATGCACAGAAGTGATGGCCAAGAAATGAAACAACATATTGCTCTGATTTCCAGTGGAAACAAACAATTTCTTGGCTGGCACAAAGAGAAGTTCAGTTTGTACCATGGTCACACTTTGTACCAGGAGATCTTCCTCTTCTTGGGGCTGAGCAGCGAGGGGCCGAGGAGCAGGACACTGGGTCATGCTGGCTTGTTCAGCCTGTAAGCAGAACAGGGCCAGCTTCTGCTGCATGTGTGGGATGGTGCTTCACAAGCACGGTGACTCCAGAGCACATGGCACTGACCCGTGGCAGGGGGACAATGATGCAAAGCTGAGATGATGGAAAGAATCAGAGCGAGAGAAGGACAGAGAGAACATAGAAAGCAAAGCTGCAGACAGGACAGAAGTCAAGTCAGAGGGGCTGACTGAAACACCCAGGTTTGTTATATATTATTTATACCCTGACTTGATCTTCCCCATGTTATACTACACACCAGCAACCCCAGCATGCTCAGTGCTCCATGTTATACACGCCCTGAAGAGACCGTAGAGCTCATCACATCCAAGCAGCTTTGGACCATCCCTCTCAAGTTCTTGAGTGTCCTTCAGTGCTCTTATGTCAGGGTAGGTGGATGGTGCTTAGAACCTCACTTAAAAAAACCCCGTGGTTTTAAGCAGAATAGAAAAACTTACGGACTGAGCCTGCTCCCCCTTGTGACATTGTGGAATTTGCCGTTGCTCCCACTGGGAATAAGAGCAGAGACTTAGCAAGCAGACCTTGGCATCAGAGCAAAAAGACTCACACAACTTGGTTTCAATTCCCCTGAGAGGGTTTATCACCCTTAGGGAGCTTTTCACGACCTCTGTTAACCCCTCTGAGCCACAAAGCCAAGGAGATTTGTTCTGCAGCACTCCCAGATCAGACCCCAGAGGCCTGATCCTGCCCCTGACAACACACAGGGGAGGGCAGGAATCGCTGTTCAAAGGTGTTCAGGACACAGCTATCGCCTGACTGTTCGTGGGGGGAGGAGGGAGGGGTCTGCCTGCACCCCAGTACCTGAGGGCTCACACCCAGCTTTCAGCATTCCCTATAAAATCATACCAGTAGTAAAACCAGAGGAACAATACGAACTGGAGTGGAGAAGCTTCCCGGATCTCAGTGCTTCCTACCCAGTCCCTCAGCTTCCCCTAAATTCTAACAAACAAGGAAGCTTTTCTGCCCCCGCCCCCTTCCCAATTCCCATTACCAGGCCTTGCAGGAATCCTCCTGCTTCTGGTAATCGTTGCCTTGGTCCAGACACACTGGGTTTCCCAGCAGAGCCTGAAGTCTTCCTGAGCTCTTTAGCACTAATGTGGTATTTTAGGTTGCCTCATTCTACAGAGCAAAAGAAACAGAGCAAATGGGGAAAAACACAAACACAAAAAACCCCACCCCACTACTTAAAGTTTAAATCAGCTCTTAACACCTCTGCCCTGGTTCTTCCTTGCCTCTGGGCTACACGCCAGTGACAAGTGGAACTACCTCCTATTAGGTTTTTAACAAAAGAAAATAGAAGAGCAGGAAAAAGACCAGACAAGAGGCAGGAAGGGTTTGATAGAAGCAGCACAGAGCCAGGACTGCATCTCTCAAGCCCTCCTGCAGGCTCCTGCTACGCCTGCACATCTCATTCGTGGCACAGGGGAGTCACAGGGAGAGCAGAGCTTGCCCCTGATCATCTCCAACGTACCAGGGGGGAACTGGGAGTGTCACTGAGATCCAAAGGGTCAACTCAACCTTCAGAAATGCTTATCCTACCAACCTCTCACTCTACCCTGCTGTTCTGCTTGCGGCTCCTTTGCGCTGGCTAGGAGGTGCAGGGTACTTGAAGCAAGGGGTGCACTCTTCTCAGGGGTGCCCAGGGTGCAGCCCCTGGGAGGGTGAACACCCCCTGAAAAGACGGACACCAGCGTGGATGCAGTCCGAGGGGGGCTGCCTCATCCCGCTCCCAGTGGGGTCATCCATCTCCACCCTGATGAAGATTGATTTGAACCCAAAGGATTGGGATGGCAGAGCTTTGCTCTGACCCATCCCATCCCAGCTCCAGGAGGAGCAGGAGGCAGGGAGAGGCAGCCAGGCTGCTCGACCTCTGGTGGGAGCAGGCAGGAGGCATCCCCCCTCCGAGGTACCGCATCCGGCGCAGCCAGCAGCCTGGCCCCGGCAGCACTCCCACGCAGGACACGCCTGGCAAGTGGCATCTGCTGCTCCAAGAACCACGGGCACACGCAGGAATCAGGCTGCTGGCAGAGCCGGCCTGGGAAACCTAAAGCAGCACTGACACCTTCAGGAAGGGGAACCGAAGCTCAACACCAGCCTCGCCTTGTCTTTTCCCTGCGCTCGCCCTGCGGGGCTCAGAGCCTACTTGGGAGGTTCCTTCTTGAGCTGGCTCCTGCGATCCAGCTTGCTCATGACCTGCGTGATGTCCACGGTCGTGGCAGCTTCTTTGGCTTTGGCCTCTTCCTCCTGCTGCCTCACGATGACGGGGCTGGGGCTGGAGCGGAGGTGACGGCGTCCAAAGGTGAAAGCAGAGCTGTGTAGGGAGAGGCAGAGAGAAGCAGGGTGTGACTGAGGTAGAAGGGCACCCAAAGCTTATTGCTGTCTGCTGAGCCTCAGAGTGGACATGCCACTGTCACCCACACCACAACAAGGAAGCGTGGATGCGGATGAGATGGTTTAAGGCAGGACCTGGTAACTCAGTGCCACACACCAGCTACAGAACTGCTAAAAGCATCGAGCCAGTCCTGTTCCTGGTCACAACAGCGTGGAAAGTCCATGATTCCTCTTTCTTGCTGGCTAGGTTGAGGAGTGGAAGAGGAACAGAGAAAGCAGCACACCACCCAGTCTGGCGCTGACCTCACACGCTCAGCTTTAAGAAGCAACTGCTGTTCAAACAGCTGAGATTTGCTGTGCAACCGTCACCTTGGTCTGGAAAAAGCCCCCCCAAGCCTGCCCATCACCCTCACTGGTGAGATGCTGTTTGCTCCCTTCACTTGGCTCTGCAGGCAGGGCAGACCAGAACCCGTGGGCCATCCTGCTGTGACTCTGCATCGCCTCTGGGCAGGAGTCTTCCTGTGCCCTGTACCCAGTGTCCTCTCCTTCCAGGAAAAGGACTGTGATTAATTCAACAATCAAACCCTTTCTGAACAGGCCCAACAGACAAGGCAGCCAATTCTGACTGCATACAAGCCACTTCCAGAGGGCTCACAGCACAGTCAGCCTCAAAACAAGGCATCCTCCTAGTGAAAAAAATTTATTTAATTACAGGAACATCTAAATCACAGTCATTTTGCTGCAACTCAGGGGTTTTCTACCCTTGCTACAAGAAGAAAAACAAACCCCACAATTACATCCAGTTTCACTTGCCTTTTTTTGACAGTCTCTTGTGGTACAACAGCCTTGGCCAGCATTTCCTTGTATATTGGAGACTTTAAATAGCGGCCATAGGAGTCCTAGTAGGAGAAAAGAGAGAAACTGGTAGTTATGGGCTGCAAACACCCTTATTAAAATCACCACCAAATACAGCTGCTAAGGAGCCAGAGAGGCTGGGAACTAGATAATCTCCCCCAGCAGCTCAAGGGACTTTGCATCTTGCAGGCAAATGTAGCTAGTTAAACCGATAGCCTTTCATCTGGGTGTAAAATTCCCAGGGTTTCCCATCTCACAGTGAAGCTTCCCAGGTAAGATCCACACCAAAAGGTCTTGATCTGAGCTTAGCCTGGGCCAATGGTGTCTCATGGTCACTTCAGGGTGAAGCCCTCACATTTCAGGAGCCAGAATTTTCAGCCACTGGTGAAACCGCCCGTGTTGTTCTGCTGCTCTCAGCATCAGCTGCCACTCTGGCCCACCCTGCTCCTTCCTTCTAAAGGGTATTTGGTGTCACTCCTGAGGTGGACTCAGAGGTTCTCTGTGGTCTAACAAAAGCCGTGACATACTGCATGTGGACATCAGCCACCAGTCTGCTGCAACAGCCAGACTAAAAAAGGGTGTCCTTCACCTTAAAAGGGTGTGAAAAAACCTTGTAGAGCTTGAGATGGGCCACATCTGGCTATGCTCTTGGTACAAAACTCATGCAGTTACATCAAAATCACTACTGCCTTTTCCACCCAGTGCCACTGCCCAACTGGATACACCCTTTGCTCTGTGGGGACACTGGATGTGGCACACAAAGGGGTACTAATGGGGTGAAGTTTTGTTCAAGCTTTGAACAAAGGGGGCAGGTGTCTGCTGGGAATCCTACTTCCTAATGCCCAAGTGGGAATGCCCACTTGCCCCCCACCACCCTGGGGACAGGTTGCCTTAGAGGGAAGAAGCAGCAGCAAAATACAAAGGCCTGAACCAGTGCTCCTTAAATCAGCAAATCTGAGGGATTTTCAAACCAAAGCCACTTGGAAGTGGAGAACTGGAACCCCCCTAAGGCTTTGGAAACAAACAACACACCTTTTTCATCAGCATGTAAATATGGGTCTGAGCAGCATCTAAAACATAACGATGAGGGTGCTTGAGGCCTTTGACTGTGATGCCCATTGTTGTGCCATCAATGTTAATCCAGCGCCTTGCTCCTGGAGCCAGGAAGAGCCTGCAAGGAGGAATCAATGGTGCCATTAACAGCTGGGCATTCCTGGAGATTCCTCTGTCTACAGGTGAAAGGAGAAGTCCCTTCAGATGCACACTACAATTTGCTGTCCTGATTTTGGGCAGTCTCCTCTCCAGCAGTACAACAGGCAGCCACTTCCTCCTGCACTGCCAGCACCCTGTATAAACCAAATGTGAGCCCACTGGAAGGAAGAAGGGTCTCTCCTCCAGGCAGTCCCAAGATCTTTGCTGTTCCACACCTTGATTTAAATAGCATGCTCAGCCCTAAATGTAATACTGGGGAACAGAGAGGAAAAGCTTTCAGCTTCAGAAGCTCCTTTCCAACCTGGGGACATAGGACAGCCACACTCGATGACTGCTTAATGAAGGGAGCTTTCAGATTAATCACCTGAAGAATGACAACGTGTGGAAGGTGGTGATGGGACTTGTGTGCAAAGAGTTTAAGAATGTAAAATCTTCACACTCACGTGTAGATTTCTTCTGCTTTTTCTTTAACCTTGGACTGGTCTCCATACTTGAGATCTTCACAGGCTTCCCAGAAACTCAGATTCTCTCCTGCGTGACAGGGACTCAGTCAGCAGAGAGCAAGGAAAGTGCAATCCCCTTTATTAACTACCAAACCGAATCTGACTCAATAGTCATCGGCCCCAATTCAGTCTCCCCAATTCTTACAGCCACCATGAAAAGCCCTCGGGACTGAAGGAGAAGAGCTTTCCCCTGCTCTGGGACAAAGGACACCTGGAAAAGCCTGTGAACCCAGCCAGGCCCAGCTCTCCTGGGAGCCATCCCCTGCACAGGGAGTGCCCTGGGCTGTATTTTGTGTCCTGTGCCACTAGATGGTATTGCACACGCTGGCTGCACAGCCACCACCTCCAAAGTCACTTCTACTTCCTTAACTCGGTGACTTTGTCATTGCCCGGGCTTGGCAGACACAAAAAAATCTGCAAAGAGTCAGATTTCCAGCCCAGCTCTGTCCTGCTGTGTGGGGCAAAGAGAGGCCTGGCAGACCCACCGCTAAACTCCTTCTTCAGGAAGAGCTGGAAGTTCTGCCGGCCTTTGGGGTCTCGTATCAGCTCACTGAAGTTGAAGGCCCATCGCTCCACACGCATTCTGGTGGGGATTTCCACTCTGCAGGGGTTGGAAACAAACACTGTAACGAGCTCCTGAAGTCAGGCTGCTGAGCAAACTGCAATTAAACAGCTCTCTGCACAGCGAGGTGAGGATTTCTCTTGGACTTACACTGCTCTCACAACGCTGGCCCAGCAGCTTTGTTGGAGGTTTGATGCAGCCCTGTTCTATGGGAAGCTTTGCTTCTCATGAAAGCACCCTGTGGAAGTATCCTTTGGGGCTGCCTAATGGGACATTATCGCTCTAACGGGATTGCTGGGCTCCAGTGAGAACCAGCAATATGCTGTATGCCTCAAGGCCAGAGATGCCACTGTGTAATTAGCAAATGTTATCAGAAGGGAAAACTAAGGGAGACCTCCAACCCAAACCCTCTCCTAAAACAGCAGCCCGAGGTCTGCACAAAGGCCAAGAGCCGGCAGCTGAGCTCTGACTTGCCACACCATTGGCAGCACCCAATTCAGTCAGGTTAACACTAAACCAAGTGCTATTCCTGAGCATGACCAGCCACATTCCATTCCCATGGGAGTAAGAGCAGACTTCGCTCATCCAAGGGCAGGATTAGACCTTCTTGGCAGGGCTGAACACATACTCCCATTGCTGGCTGAGAACTCGTGTAACGTTAAGGAAAGCTCCACTGGAGGAAGATAATGCTGAAAGTTCAGCAGGGAGTATGCCCCAGAGACAGCTTCTTTACCACGGCCAAGCTGTGCCAGAAAGGGAACACTTCCCTGCTCATCATCAGACACCGGTTATCATGATGAAATCAGTGGTTCCCTTTTCTGATTCTACCAGCATAAAGGTCAATGTAAACCACAAGCTGGCAAAAGAACACAAACACATACAGTTTTGCATTAAGATCCCAGAATTCAGGGTCATCTGTTATCCAGGGGTTGCTGGGAAGACATCCAGACAAGATAGGATCATTGGAGAGGAACTGCTCCGAGTACTTCACAAGCCTGCGAGCAAACACAACAGCATCAAAACACGAACAGGCAGAGCTGCAGCCAGCCCCATCACAACCCATCACAACCAACCAGATGGCTGCATGGGCTGCAGACACGTTCAGAGGCGTAGCCCTATCAGCACAGGGATCTGGAACCTACTGCCTTACTAGAAAAATTGATTCATTAGCCCAGTTAATCTTTTCCATTTCCCGAACAGTCATCTCCTGATTTGTCAAAGCAGTGATTGTGTGTCTCCCAGCACTTGAACTGATGAGACTCTCTTCCATCACCTCCTTTTGCTTCAAGGAAGCAGGACTAAGCCCTCAAACAGCTCCTGTCTCCTTCTCCAGCTGATTGGGAAAGGCCTGATCCTGTACCGCTTTGTGCCACATGTAAGAGATGGAAAATGCCAGAGAAGAGGAAAGCAAGTGCTGTATTCACTCAGGGTGGGTTCTCCACAGCGTTCACAGGGGGTGTGAGAGACCCTGGGGAGCTCCAGGAGAGGTGAGGCAGTGTGGAGGGCACATCCCGGCTTCTCCTTTCCTCTGCTCACCTACCGCCCAGCTCCTTCCCCTGCACATGGCTCCGGGGGCTTGGCACAAAGCAAACACATCTTTGCAGGATTCAGACAAACACCTCTCCTACCACCTAAGTTGGCCAGACTTGTGATTACAACCAATTTCAGCATTCTCCTCCCTTCTTCATTCTTGTAGAAAATCATCTGGTTTCTGTGTTTAAAATCCCCCCAGGCCAAGCTGCTTTCCTGTGCTCACAGCTGGGCGCATGCTGCCCGCAGCCCCACTGCTAGCAGCCCCCTTGGCACGGGCCCTGCAGTTAGACAAGGCTACTGCACACTGCATCCCACAGGTTTGGCACAGAAGGGCTCCATCCTGTCTTCTCACTGGACCTGCCAAGACATCCAGCACCTGCCGAACTCCCTCCAATCCATATATTCTAATCAAGCTACAAACCTAAACCTGACCTGTCAACTCAGGTAACACCGCTGTGTCCTTTTAATGGTCAGTACTTTGCAGCTCCTCCCAAATCGATGCAATGCTCTGATGCCTGCACACTATTTAGTTGCTGCTTTTATCCTCATCAATAAGAATTTGATTAGGACCCAATCCTGCAGCTCAGATGGAGATTCCATTTTCCAAAGGATTTTTTGGTCTCCATGATAGGCATTAGCCATCAGAAGACTAGGACTAATGTGTGAAAAGCTCCATTACCAAACAGTTAAGCACCACAAAACTCCTGGAAAGTAGTCAGGTGTCCCCAGCTCCAGTTCTCAGCTTGGAAAATTGAGGTAGAAGAATTTTAAGTGATGTGGGAGTTGGTGACAGATGAAGTCAGCAGAAGTGTTGGTGCCTTGCAAGCTGTGGTTCTCAGAAGACAGCCCCGCTTCCCAGACTCTTCCTCCCATTTCATTGTCCATGACTGTCTTCTCCCAGAGAACAGGCCTGAGCACCTTCTTTATCTCAGATTGAATGAGATTCTGGGTAGTGATGGCTACACACAACAGACAGTAGCACAGACTGCACCCCTGGGCAACTGGCCAGCTCGTAAAAGCCCAGGTAAGAAATGTCTGTGGCAAGCACACTCATGGCTAATGCTAGGACTGGGAGCTTTGCACTTAACTGGCTTCATCAAGAGACTGATCAGGAAATGTTCCACCGAGAAGAGGAATTACTAATTAATCACTTGGATGTTCCCAGAGAGGCACGTGCTGCTTCATAATACAGAATAGCCAGAGACTTCCCAGCTCCACTGCCTTCTGGTGAGCATCACCACACCAGTAAGAACACTCACTGGGGCTGAATCCAGTGCAGCAGGCTGGGGCACAGGAGAGTCAGTTCATCTCTGGTGCTTACCCATCCCGTACAGGACGGACACACTGACACATCCTTGCCAGGCAGCCCCCATGCAGCTGCTTTTCCAGACTGCAGAGCTGTGCCAGTCCCCAGGTGCCACCATCCAGTGCTGAGCAGCCCAAATACCTCTTCATTTCAGGAGTCTCACCGAGACATTGGTGTTGCTCTGTGTTCATTGAAAGCTCCCCTGAGCTCCAAGGGAGACTCTTTATCGTGACTCTGACCTGTCCTCTGCCTCATGCCTCCTGGCCAAGGCAGCACAGAGCCCAGACAGCACAAACAACACTGTGTGTGGCCACCACATCTATTCCCCTGCCTGAGTCACCAGCTGCCAGAGCAGATAGCTTAATCATCTCATCAGGAGATGAGCGCTGAGAACTAATTAATGTGTGGACAGAAGGAAATCAGGACTTACCCTCCAAGAGAGACAGAAGATTTCACTCTGGACTTCATGATAGCTTGCTGATAATACATGATCTGAGAGGGATCAGACAATGGTGGTTAGGAGCAAGGAGATGCAAAGACAAGACCCACATCTATCTGAGCCTCAAACACACCCTTTCCCAGGCAGTGATGCTAACTACAGAAGGGCAGCAGACAGTCTCAAAACTGTCTTAATAAAATGTCTCTTTTCACTGAGCTTATTGCAAACACTAGAAGAGCAAGTAATTAAAAACACCCCCCATGCTATATAAAAATTGGGTAATAGCCACTGTTCCAGGCACCTACAAACGCTCTGGATGATTTAACATGTAATTATCATTGATCCTCGTCTGTCTCCACGCTGGCGCCACTGGATGGATCTCCTATGGTTTCCCCACCACTAAATTTGATCTATTGGATTTTAGCCCTGGTGTCTGCCCTTGCTCGAGCCTTCCTGTCACCAGGAGAGCTGCTGGCTGCCAGCAGCAGGAGGCAGGGTATGTCCTGAAAGCACACTGACCAGGAGCTCCATGGGGCAGAGACTCTGCCAGCCAAACCCTGGTATTTTTAAAACAGCTCACCCCCTGCAAAGGGGCTCTAAGCCCCTGTGCAACACCAATGTAAGCCAGTACAGACAGGAGAAACACCTCCAAGTGAGGAGAGGACCACTCACCTCTCTCCTATAAACGTCCATGGTTTTTTTCTGTAAAATAAAGAAACAAAAATCACTACATTGGGATGGGTGCTTTCACTTGCCTCTTTTGAGAGGTGAAGACACCGTTGCAGGGCTGCTGCTGTGCAGTGCTCTTCAATTAATTCTCATTACAATTAAAATCAAACACAGCAGCTCAGCTAATCAGGGTACCATCAAAGCTAAGAGCATCCACACACCGTAAATCGTGCCATTAGCTGTATTTACTGTTCAGCATTGCTTCTTCCATCACAGGCTGCCTGCACGCCTTCAATTAAGGGGTTATTCTAATGGAGCTAAAATAGATTCGTTTACGAGACACAGATTAGATCATTCAATATTAGCTAAAGGAGACAGGAACCAACACATTGCAAAATATAAACACCACAATTAAAAGCCTCAGCAGCAGTATCTGCTGTGCAAAGGGTGCTTACGTTGTGATTTGAATAACTCAGACTATGTTACATGTCATCCACAAATGAGCAAGCAATTGAAGGCAAGAAATTAACTGCAGGGTGTTTATTCACCCAGCTTCCTTTGAAGCACAGTTACTCTGTGTGAAGGAGACTTGAGGAAGGAGAGGGAAAGACATGCTAAGTCAGGGATGCTCCCAGCAAGCCTTCAAAGGCTCACGTGGGGTTTCAGTTCTGTGTCTCCCGTTTTAGCTGATGGAAGCCAGGCCAGTGGTCTGCAGCCCAGAAGTATCCCATGGAGCCAATCCTGTGGCTGACAAGGGTCTGCAGGGTGCCATGGGGAAGGGCAGCTTGTGAGTGACAAGGGAGGAAGCATCTAGTACTCTGCTTCTCCCCAAAGAACCTGTCCCTGTTTTGGGCAAGGCAGGATGCTCTCCCAGGGCTGTGTCGTTGAGGGGACAGGGGTGTAGATCTGCTTTTGCCTTTTAGCTGGTCCTGCTGAGGGAGAAAAAAATACACCTATTTTTCTGAAGCTCAGCTGTTTCAGAGAGGGAAGCTCACCGTTTCAGCAGCAAGAGCCACATATGCAGCAGATCAGCCAACCTGGACTGCACTACTACGAAGCCAGCCCATCTGAGGGGCCAGAACTAACAGAAAACCTGACTGGAGCATGGTGAGGGCAGGAAGCATTTTCTGCTGGAAATGCCATGTCCAGCTCTGCATGACTGCAGGGCACATAACCTCAGCAGGGACAAACAGGAAAGCAAACAGTAGCTGCACCAGCAGTGATGCTTTGCTGGCTCCACGCATGGAACTATGTGCCAGGGGTTAAGGGCTGACATGTCAAGGGGAGGAAAAAAGCTCTTAGACAACTGGTTGCAGTTGCACAGCATCCCTTGCTGATTCCAGGGCTCCTGGGACATCTTATGTAAGTGATGGAGGACACAGGGGTGGAAGAACAGCTTTTCACCTTTCTCTACTTTTAGCTGCACCTCCAATCCCAGGCCAGCTTCCAGGCAGACACCACTTCTCCCCCCCATTTCTACAGTGTCATGGTTGTTTCAGACAGACTGCAGAAACGGGAGGCAACGGGGAAGGAAACCAATCGCCTGCTTGCTCAGAGAAACTCTCTGTGCCTGCTGTCCTAGAAGTGTGCTCTTTAGAGAACTTGGTTTCTGTTTCAGACCAGCTATTTCCTGCCCCACAGGAGTTCATCTCCTTGGGGAACCCGAGATGAAAACCAAGCCCCATCAGATTTACAAGTGCCAGCTGAACTGCTCCATTTGATGGCACTTGAGTGTGGCTTGGGCATGTACTTCAGGAAAATCCACATGTTAAAATCATTTGATGGTTTTTAGAGGCCCCTCGTTTCTTCCTGTGTTTTGCCTCAGACAGGCCTGGTGCAGCGGGGTGAGGAGAGGTGGGTGCCAGCAAAATGGCTCGAAGGCAGCTCACGTGGTAGGAAAGTTGTGTTATCTTCTACAGGGCTCTTAGAGGCAGGCAGCACACCACACACACACGAGACAAACAGCTGGTGGGAAAGAGGAGGAGAACGCAGTAAGTTAAATGTTATATAGAGCAAGAAAGGCATGAATTAAAATGCCATTGCAACAGAGAAATTATATGTGGGTGAGTAAAAATCAAAGCTAATGCCATGTCTGTAAACATGGGAAGACTGGGGTTTTTTTTAAGTGCATCCTACACCGAGGATCCCCTCCTGCCACAGCCCAAGTGTGTGGGTTGGCCCTTTGGACAGCTGATCCCAGGAAAACCCCGGGGGCTTTGGCAGGGTGCCCCAGGGTGGGCAGGGCATTTGCCAAGGCTCACACAGAAAAGGGGGCTGTGGCATGAGAAGAGTTGAGCACACACTGAGCTGGAGCAGAGTCAGAGGAGCCCAGCACTGAACACCCCATCAAGGGCTGCAGCTGCTGGCTGTGCTCAGACCTTTCCCCTTCTCAAACCCACAGTGACTGGGAAGGATCTGAGCTATTTTACCCCAAAGCTGCACATCACTTCATTCCTGTTCTTTCCACAGTGCTCCCATCCCTGAGCAGCTTCCAGCTGGTACAAGGGACCCTGAAAACCCTCCATGTCCTATCAACCACCCTCCCTATCCTTACCCCCTACTACCAACAGCAGTGATGCCAAAGTGCCCTGTACCAGCCACTCACCCTCTCTCCTTTGGAAGGAAATAATATTTGGAACAAAAGAGTATTTTTTTATAATGAGATTAATTTTGCAATGCCCTTAATGAGTGACTTATCACAATTACCACGGATAAACTCCCCAGCCCTGCAGGCTTCAAATCAGAAGGGCAATTAGCAAAAGACCTCAGCCTGTCTTGGGCGAGTGCTGTGTGCTGTTAAACACCCTCCTCCCTGAGACACACAGCAGCAGCACTTGGGACACCCTGCATGGCCCCACTGCACCCCCCTGCCATCCACTGAATGCTCCCCACGCTGCAAAACTCAGCTGGGAGCCAGCCAGGACCTGCTCAGGAGCCCTGTGGCTGGAGCTGAGCCACCCAGCTGAAGCTCCTACAAGAGCTGGGACGTCTGCTAATTTCCAGCTAACAATTCACACGATCTCCTCTGCTCTCAGTGTGGGTCTCCCTGACCACACTGTGGAGATAGTGGCCGCTCTGTGTTTGCCTGCCTGGCCACCATGCAGTGTTTACAGAGGCCGTGGCTGACAGCTTGTGTATGAGTTTGCCCAGATGGAGCTTGGCACGAAGAACAAGCACAGCGCTCACTTCAGACCAGGGCACTGGATTCACACCTGCTCTGTCCGTGGATGCAGGTGAGCAACGGGCATCCTGCACAGAGCACCCACCAATGAGGATGGGGGAGTCCCAGCACAGCTTGGCCTCCCCATGCAGCAAAAAACCTGTGGGCACTGCCTCTGTGGCACTGTGATGGCCAGCAGCACCCCGGCATGCACACCCACACCACTGCCCGGGGCCAGATTTCAGGGTCTGGTGTGAGATCATCTCCACGGTGCTGCTGGAACCAGCCCTGTAGCCATCCAGATGCCAGGTTTTGTTCCAATTGCCGGTTTTCCTCTACCTTATTGATCTGCTGCTGCCCCCATTATTTACGTCGTTAAGCATTTATCGGGCAGCCAGACTGAGACAGCCTGAAGTGACAGGCCAGCAACGACCACCGTGATGTGTGGCTGTTCTGCTGCGCACAACAAGCCAGAGCACTTCATCCAGCAGTCCCCGAATCTAGTGCAGTGATTTTTTTGGCTAAGCTAAAGCACCTTTCAGAAAGCCTCTCTGGTTACAGACAAGGCCAGAGCCCAGTGTGGACCTGCGGGCAGGCAGCAGCTCTGGCAGTTGCCTGGTAACTCTCTGAGCCGTGAAGCTCCATCCTGAGCCAGAGACCCGGGTAACAAAAGGCTAAAGCATCCCCTAATTAGCTGTTCAATGGATGGCTACTTCTGCCTCATCCCTCCTGCCCAGCTACAACTCCTAACTCATTATAACCCCGAGGGATGCTCAGGGGTCAGTAAGGAAAGTCCCTTTCAAGGGAGCGATGTTTGGCTGAGCACCTGTTTGTCCCCAGAGGACTCTATCAGTTCCGGAGGGAAAAGCCCACCAAGGGGTCTGAGGCAAGTGAGAGATGTTCACACCAGTGTCAGCTTCAAAGAAGTCATTCTGATGTCAGAAATTAATTATCAGTGGGAATATTTTCTCTTTCTCAGCTGTCAAGATAAAAGAAAACTAATTGGCCAGCAAAGGGAAGAGACTGAACAGGAACAGAGACAGGAATCAAATGAACAGGCACTGGGTTCAGATGCTCATTTTCAGCTCTCATCGTTCCACCTATGCCAGAGGCAGAGCCTGGGCCCTCAGAAAAAACCCACACAGCCTTCAGCAGGGGTAAAATATGGCCAAGAAATCATGGTCCAGCTCAGCCAGCACTCAGGCCATCCCTTCTGCTCACCACAGGCAGAAATTGAAAAAGCTGCTAGTCCAAAGGTGGCCCTATGAGGGCTTTTGGCTGCCCAGTGCCCCATCAATCATTCTTCCAAAAGCAAAAAGGGGAGCAAGAAGAGTACTGCCTCTTCACTCAGCCTCCAGAGACCAGCTTACAGGAGAGAGGCAGTGAGGTCACACCAAGCTGGCATTCTTCGGCTCAGGCCCTCCCTGGAGTCTCTGCTGACCACCACTCTATGCCCAGGGTGGGAACCAAACACCCCTCAGCTCCCTTCCTCGCTGCTACCAGGCAGCTGGCAGATGGCTACGGGCTTTCAGACGGTTTGCAAACCTACAATCTCCTTCCATGTCAGCTGTAAAACTGTGGGCGAGAAGTTGGCTTCCTCCTCTTTTCCATCCCTCTCCCTTTCCTCCACTCCTTTTCTCTTAAAAGCAAAACAAAACAACAAAAACCACCCTATAAAAAACTCAGCCCTACATTTTGCTCATTTTCAGTCTCTATAGCAACAGAACACACTTGGCCAAAGCAATTATCCTGCCTCTGGCTGGTGAGATGTTTAAAGGCTGTTACAAAAATGACTTGTTGTGGGATTACAGTGAGTGTGACTGCAGCATTTGCATTTAATTGCTGAGAGACACTTTGCCTTTCACTTCCAAATGAACACCACTAAGTGCACCAAGACAGGATCGCTTAAAAGGACTGATGGAGTAAGAGCAGAGCAGCTCTAGCTCCTCATCCACTGACTGCATGTGTCTCATTGTGGACTCTGGGCCAGTCCCACCCAGTTTCAGCCTCCACAGTCTCAGTTCACCAATTCAGTTCCTTTACAGTCTAGCTATACAACGTGTAATTTTAGGCAATATTTTCTATCTCCTATCCACCACATCAGCTTCTCCTTCTCCTTCCACACATTACCCTCTTGGTAGTATCCTATCATTTTATTTTAAACCTGGGTCTTTCCTTGGACTCTTCACACCCCACAACACCCACCCAGACCTTTCACCACTAACAAAAAGGCAGCAACGAGCATCTGTAGGTGGAGGATTCCTTAATTCAGCTTTGCCAGCAGAGAAAACATGTCCTGTAGCTAAACACTCACACTAAATGGTGTGGCAAGAAAGCTGACAAAGTATTTTCAAGCCAGAAGATGCTGCCAAAGCCTATTTTGAGGGCCCCACCCCCTGGACAATGAGACAGCTTTAACTTCTGGCCTGCTTGGCTGTCACAACCCAGCTGACTCGCTCAGCCTGTGGTGCCCAAAACCCCACAGTCCCAGGGACGTCATCTGTGTCCTCCCAAACAAATTCCACAGGTGGGAAAAGCAAACCTGTCTCACCTGGTTTACCTTATTTTCATTGGGATCCGTTACGCGGTCTATTCCGTACTCCAGGACGTCTGGCATGCCGGGCTGTTACGAGCGAGAAGCAGGGATAGATTTGTAACTTGCTTCTTCTCAAGCCTGTGGTTCACACAAAGCACGAGGAGCCCCCCCAACCCCCCCCACCAGGGCCTCACAGCCAGCAGCTCCCCACTCCCCAAACCTGGGAGCACTCCCCTCTGAGCACAGCTGGACAGACCTCCCTCCTTCCCTCACACCTGTGAGAGCAACCAAGGAGAAATGTGGGGACTCGGGGCTGGCCCCTTCCTCAAGAAGAAGACAGGGTATGCAGCCCCACGGCCATGCCCATGGCTGTGCCCTGAGCATGGGGGAGTTGTCCTGGGGGCTGCAGAGAGGGTACCACCAAGGCAATAAAGCCCCACACCAACACCCTGTACTCACAGGAGTTCGGTTCACAAGCCAGTAGGCTCTCTCCTGGCAGTCCAGGGCGTACCTGTCCGCCTTCTTCCGCTCCTTTCCTGCCCTGCAAAGCCAAGAACAGGACTTAACTCTACCAGGGAAATGAATGAATGTTTCTCTCTTAAAACTAGGGGGATGACAAAGAGGGGCACACCCCAGACCTCCAAGTCGCAGGCAGACTGCATGCTTCTCTGACGCAGCCTCCTGACCACATCTTACCCCAGCTAATTCTGGACTGCAGATCATGCTGTTCACATGGCCACACATGACCGTAGCTTTTGAGAAATCACCACCTTCCTGAGCTCAGCTGGGAGCAGACACATCCTCTTTTGATCAGACAGCCAGCCCTTTGGTGGAGTTTTATGCTAACAACCCGCTACTTGCGGTCAATCCTGCTGCCTCATGTTTATCCATCTCCAATGTCCCCAGGCTGACATGCAGAGAGATACATCCCCAACACATCTCATCCCTGTCTCACAGTAAAGGGGGAGATTTCTCACAAAAAAAGTGTTCTGGAAACGGTACCAAGCAGTGTTCCCAGGCATTTAAACCCAAATCACCTCTAATATTAAATAGAAGAAGCACCAACATGGTTTGGGCTTGGACCAAATAATTCTTTCCCAGACAAGTCCTAGGCACAATTTGGGACTTAGCATGAGCAAAGGAGCGTTCCCAAAAGGCTGTTTGCATGTGGCCACCCTGCTGCGGTTCACAGGGTGGATGTGGGCTGTTCTGCACCAGTCTGCCCCAGTATCATCATCAAACAGCCTCAGACGTGTTTAATCCACTAGTTCAGACACAGTCTCGGTATCTAACATTAAAACTGCATTTGGCATCTCTTAGACCGTGTCTGACCTCAATTTACAAGAACAACAGTCTGGTGTTTAATGAGACAGTTATCTGATGAGCTGTATTCTGACAGCTTGGCCACCCTCCCAGCGAAGACAGAGGAGGCAGCGCCTGCTGCGCCGGGAGGTAGAAAGGTGGAAGGAATCCACTGAAGCAGGAAAGATCCTATCTCCTAAAAAGGTAATCCCATCTCATGTTCCTGAACTTTCCTTGGAATTTGAAGGATTCATCTTGTAAAATCAATGAGTCTAGTGGCCCGATCCACAGATGCTCATGGATGAGCCTGTGCTAAAAGAAGCTGTCATGCTGAGGGCTGCTGGCACGCTGCAGCATCAGAGCCCAGCTGCTTCTTCGGGGAGGGGCAGAACCCAAACCTCCCCTTGTGTGCTTATCCACGGGCAAAAGCTGCTTGCCAAGAGGCAGGAAAGGCAGCCAGACTCTCACTCTCAAACCCCACTGACTCCACACCTTTGGGAGACAAAGGTCAGGCAGCGAGAGAATCACACATGCAGTGGGCGAAGCTTTGCAAGGGGCACCCGGTCACTTGGGAACAGCTGACATCCCTCACTCAAAGCCAGAAGTGACCCACGTTTCCTGACTAAACAGAGAAACCCCTGGCTGATAGGAACAGTGGGTTTATTTCACAATCCTGAGGGGCACTTGCAAGTTATTTCAAAGCTGCAGCTTATGTTTTAAGCTGGAATTTAACTGTGTACAAAGTCTGTAAAGCTCTGTCTCTTCACACCCTCCCCAGCGATGCAAATAAGGGAACACAAATCAACTCACTTATACTGCTCTTTGGCCTGCATGATAACAAAGTCCCACTTGTAGTTTATTTTCTGATTGAGCATGTTGTAATGTTCCTGGAATAAAAAATACAAAAGCAGTTAAGTGTGAAAATTCTGGATGAGGTGCTCCCGTGCCAGGGTTCCCCTTCTCCCTCCCCAGCTCAGCCAGGCCAGACTGGCAACCACACCAAGAAATCCGGATCGCTCTGAACATAATTACATGGATTGCAACAGCATGAAAATACCACTGTAAGGAAAGCAATTACCCCTGCTAAAATTATCATTGACTTACAGAGCTTTTTTCCCCTGTACTGGCCACTTTTTCACTTGCAAAATTTTGGCTTTTGACACAGCTGAAGTAACAACACCTCCTGTGACCAGAGAGGGGGTTTTTCCCACGCTCCAATCATTAGGGACAGAAGGCTAAAGGAGCAAATGAGAGGCTTGCAATGACCAAGAATCATAGAATCACAGACTGGTCTGGGTTGGAAGGCACCCCAGGGATCATAGAGTTCCAAGCCCCCTGCTACAGGCAGGACCACCAACCTCCAGTCCTGGATCTACACAAGGTTGCCCATAGCCCCATCCAACCTGGCCTTGAACACCTCCAAGGATGGGGCATTCACCCCCTCTCTGCGCAGCCCATTCCAGCCTCTCATCACTCTCTCTGTAAAGAACTTCTCCCTAATATCTAATTTAAACCTCCCCTTCTTTAGCTTCAATCCATTCCTCCTTGTCCTGCCATTGTCTACTCTTTTAAAAAGCCAACTCCCCTTCTGTTTCTCTGCTCCCTTCAGGGACTGGAAGGCTGCAATGAGGTTGCCCCACAGCCTTCTCTTCTCCAGGCTGAACAAGCCCAGCTCCCTCAGCCTCTCTTCATAGGGGAGCTGCTCCAGCCCTCTGATCATCTTTGTGGCCTCCTCTGAACCCCCTCCAACAGTTCTACATCTTTCTTGTACTGCAGGCCCCAAGTACAACACCTCCTTACCTTTTCGTATTCTTCTAAAATCCCTTTCCTCTTAATGTTTTTCTTTGCCAGGTAAATTGCTGTTGAGGGAGAAGGAAATAAACAGCCAGTTGTACTTAGACCAACAAATCCAAGAATAATTAAAATTTTAACCTGCCTGACAAACACAGGAATCTCTGTCTGTTATGAATCTTCCTGGGCACGAGCTCCAAGCTCATAAAAACTCATGGGGGAGAAAAAAAATTAACTTGGGAGCTGCCACCCAGAACAGGATGTGTGTGGCTCCTGACAGCAGTCACTCCTGTGGAAATTCAGCCAGGGTTTCACAGGTCAAAGGACACTGGACCAAATCTTTAATGCGTTGAGGTTCTTCAGAGCTTGACCTCCAATTTTGTGTTGGCCAAACACAGGCCAATGTTTTGTTCCAACTTCTATTAAAAACATTCCTATCTGAAATGGACTATTTTATATCTCCAGAAGATCTACAGCATGAGGCAGATAAAAGCCACAGAGGACAATCTTGGTATAAACAAATCAGTCTGCAAAATGCACAGCCCACAGGAACAACCCAAGCTCATCAGCCCCAGTTTTAGGACCAGCCCTGTAATAAAAACCATCATCAAGATAACAAAAAATTGCTATCAAAAGAGCCATCAGGCCTTACAGACTCACAGGAAGGGTGGGAAGGGACCACCCTACATTTATAGCAGTATCTCTGAATGCAGGGCTGGATCCAGATCTACAGTACGACAGCCTTGGGCTCAGATCCAGGAATACGCTGGGGAATACCTACTCAGGGAAATCTAACGTGGTATTTAAAGTCTCCCTACCCAGCAGGGCATTTCAGCCCTGTTCCAGTCTTACGTATCCCAGCAAGATACAAGAGAAGTGGGATGTAAGGTGACAGACAGGGCATGGGACTGTGCACACAAACACAGGGGCTTGTGCTACACCCCAAAAACACATACAACGCTCTCCCTTACCGTAGTCCGTGTCATCAGCAGGCCAGCTCTGCACCGGCCAGAAGTAGGGGGTCTGCAGGAAAAAGAAGCCTTTCCTTAGTGCACAGCAGCCTTCAATACACACCAAAAGGCGTGCAGCATCACCTGTGCCACAGGGAGAGGAAGCCTTGGCCACACTCAGAGCCCCTGCTCCTTATCCATGTCTCAGCTCACGCAGCGGTGTGGGAGGCTCGAGGGGAGCAGGCTGCCAATGCCAAATTCACCGCTGCTCTGCAGTGGGATACCACAGCCAACCTCTCACTGTGGCCTGTGCATTCAGACTGAGATGCTGGAGCCCAGTTTGGCACCGAGGGGGGAACCAGAGTCCTCATTCGAAGTGCCAACAAGGGTACCCCAATCTCCCACCACAGGGGAAACATCCTGTTAGCACCGTGCTATCCAGTATCCCCAGACCACCCCATTTTCCACCAGCAATTCCATTTGCTACATGAAGCCTGGAAGGGAGCACACATTGGGAAGAAAGCGTGGCTATTCTGTGTTTATCAAATATGCTAATTTAGTTAAGGAAGTATCACAGGTTCCCTGTAAACTGTCATCTGATGCACAGAACTGGGGGAACTAGCCTGAGGCTTCTCTGGATCCCTTCCTCCAGCACACCAAACAACTACCACAGCCACGCAGCTTGGCCTCATGACTACAGCTCCTGCAGACTGCCTGGTTTCTCAGCTCGTGCTGAACCTCCTCTCCATGGTTTATTATTTTTTAAAACAAGGGGCAACTCACTTGAAACCTGTACAGGCTGCCATCTGTCCTCAGGGTGAGATTCTTTGGCTCCTGAAGAGGGTAGATGTACCCGTATTTGACAAACAGGTCTCCCAGGTGTAGTGCCTCTGAAAACACAGAATCACAGCATCACAGAATTGTAGGGGTGGGAAGGGGCCTTGAGAGATCATCGAGTCCAACCCCCTGCAAAAGCAGGGTCCCTAGGACAGGTCACACAGGTCAGCATCCAGACAGGGCTGGAATATCTCCAGAGAAGGAGACTCCACACCACTCTGGGCAGCCTGTCCCAGGGCTCCCTCACCCTCACTGGGAAGAAGTTCTTCCCCATATTGGTGTGGAACTCCCTGTGCTCCAACTTGAGGCCATCACCCATTGTCGTGTCCCCACAGACACTGAGAAGAGCCTGGCCATTTCCCCGTGTGTCCCACCCTTCAGATATTGATAAATATTAATCAGATCCCCTCTCAGTGTTTTTCCTCAAGGCTGAACAGCCCCAGTTCACTCAGCCTTTCCTTGGAGGAGAGATGCTCCAGGCCTTTAATCATCTCCGTAGCCTCCTCTGGACTCTCTCCAGGAGATCCCTGGCTTTTCTATACCAGGGAGCCCAGCACTGGACACAAAGGCAGGTGTTTTGATTGCACAGAAACACAGCACTGGAATTTAAAGGCAAGTTGCTACTCAAAAGAGAAGAATTCATCTGAAAGGTTTTGTCTATGGAGACCTTAAAGTTTTACAGCTCAAAACTGAAAACCCCTCAGTGTGTGCACTCCTACCCACCTTCCTGAGTGATCTGCAAGCGCTGGAGAATCCACTGCAATATATCATTACCTGTAAAGCAAAGACAACGTCAGGTGCTGAAACTGAGAGCGTGCCAAAATCCCCTGGCCAAAACAAGGACTCTCCAGTCCTCACCCCTTGCTGTGCTCTGGAGCCCACCAAAAGCACAGACCCCTTCTTGCAAACGTGCTTGCAAAGGGCACCACACAAGGGAAGCCAGATAAATCGCATGGGCTGTGCTGCCATTCAGGGTTTCTCCCAGTCAAGTGAGCATCAGCATCTGGGAGAGGGAGCCCAAGGCAGGCAGCGGCCTCAGGTCCGCAGAGCGCTGAGGGTGCAGAAGCAACACTTAAATCCTCAGAATCGGCTTAGAAAGGACTTAAGCGATGCAAGAGCTTCCATGCCCAGGGAAGGTGAAGTGACCCTTGTTTTGCACCATCTTGTCTCATAAGATTCACTGCAACGTGTCTCCAGGTTCACAGACCACAGTCCTGCCTCAGTTTTAGTACAAGACCAGTGATGGGTCCTCTCGAGTCCTCTAAGAGACGCAACATTCAGTGCAGAAGGGAAGTCCCAGCCTGAGATCCAAGCTGTGGTAAGAGGACACAGCAGAGGGAAACAAGATTTCTACATTCACAAACACTTCAACTCTCCCAGATCTTCTGGTGTGGTGTGGCCAGCCATACCCACAACCAGCAGAAGCCTCAGGCAGAAAGCGTTTTGCATTCTGGTGGCAAACTTCACAAACCTCCTCCTGAACACACTCATTCCCTGATCAGCTCTTGGTCTTTTCTTCCACACGTCCCCTGGGATTGCAGATTGAGGTGCTGACCTTTCTTGACATTGCCGTGATGACTTAACTTTCTAATAGGGGCTCAGAGCTCTTATCCTACCCCTGCTTCCTGAAATAGATGAAATTAAAGGATTATCTCATCACTCATTTCTAGACAGCTCTCTCTAAGCGTTTCCCCCCCCCGAAGGTGTGTGTTTAACACAGAGGTTTATTTGCCTTTTCTGTTGTGAGCTGTTTTACCAACACTGGTTTTAACTGGTTCACTTCCCACACATGAAAAGCAAAGCCCTCACCAGTGGATCTGTACCCACTGCTCAATCACCTTCCCCACTCCCTCACGGGACGTGAATCAGCCTCTTTCACAACACCCAGAATCCAATCCAATCCGCACAGCACTGGAAATGCCATCGTTCAGGGAGCAATGGCTGTGATGTGAGGAGCCTGGGGCCCGCAGGCTGATTAGAAGCTGACTTAGAATTCATGCCTTATGCAAGAGGGGAACTCGTAGCAGTTGTGGTTAAGGAACCAGAACAAAGCAGACAGCACGCAAAGAGGATGAGCACCAGCTGGCATCTTCCCTCCCCAGACTTTTAGGAAGTGGCACTGTACATGGGTCAGACATCAGAGGTACTCGTTCCCCCCACACTTAGTCTGGGTGGCACGTCATCTCCAGTATGGGGAAACTTCCCTGCAGAGCTGCTCTAACTATTCACTACCAGATAGGGGAGGTGAGGCCAGGCCCTCAGGAGATGCAAGGCCTCTGCCAAACCCAGCTGCATGTCAGCTATGTAAGCCAGGACATGGTTGCTGCTGAGAACAAGCTTCAGATGTCATCCAAGTTCTCCTTACCCATTTGCTTACGGCACCTGAGGGCACCTGACTTTATCTCCGAGCCTCTGCTTCCTCATTAAAGAAATAAAATCAAGGGGCAAACAATACAGGGGCCCTGCAGGGCTTTGCAAATACAGGAGGGGAAATTTAATCTGTTTGGCTAAGCTTTCTCCTGAGTCGCCCGAAGCAAGTTCACCGGTTGCAGTGGGAGGTTTTGCTCTGAATTTCCAAGTGCAGGAGGAGGAAACTTTGGTAGAGTCTGTGTGAATATTGATAGCAGAGAATCCCTGGCAGGGGGTACAGATAGTGCCCATGAAAGGAGCTGGCAGGCACAGAGGCCGTACGTGACACAGCACAG